>NC_091439.1:115306131-115606131 GCF_964237555.1 Oryctolagus cuniculus
TTCTAATTCAGTATAAGGTGTGAATTTGAGTTAATGTTACTCAGTTATTTCAAGTTTATGTTAAAATATTTCAAAATTACATACAATGAGGGAGCAGATATTTAGCCTAGCAATTAAGATTCTCACATGGATCAGAGCACCTGGTTGTAGGACTACCCTGGCACCTGGCTCCAGTTTCCTTCCTGGCTGGCAGCGACAAAGATTCTAGTACTGAGGTTCCTGCTACCATGTGGGTATCCTGGATTTCATTCTTGGCTTCCCACTTCAGTGCTAGCCCTGCCCCAGGTGTTGTGAGGATTGTAGTGTGGGAAGAGTGAATTATTCAGTGGTGGCTCTGTCCGCCTCTTTGTTTCTTTCTCTCCCACTCTTTCTCAAATAAGTATTAAAATATCTATAAAACAGTATAATTCATATGTGTAACTAAAGTGTGAGCTTTTAAAGGCTACTGGAGTAATTATTAGATTAGTTAATTATAATAGCTGGTCTTTTGGTATGTTTACACTTAACTAGTTCTAAGCACAATATACATGTTAATTCACTTCATATTCCCAACTCTGTGTGTGTGTGTGTGTGTGTGTGTATACTTTAAGGAAAATACTGTTCAGTCCCATTTGTAGAAGAAGCTAGATTGAAGTAACTGGTTTGGGATTACACACTTACTAAGTGACTGAACTTGGGTTCTACAACAACTTACTACATTTCATATTAACTAGCAAAGGAGTCTGATGTTTCTCACCATGTAGTGGTGATAGATGTCCAAGGAGACGGGAATGCTAATGGCCCTGATTTGATCAGTGCACATTGTGTTCATTCATTAAATCACTGCACTCTATCCTGCAGTTATGTGCAAACATTGTGCTTACTGAAAAATGACTTGGATGGAAACGTTACTTTTCAATATGGTAGCTACTTGCCACACATGGCTGTTTCCCACTAGAAATGTAACTTTTCCACATGGAATTGTGCTGAAAGTGTAAACACACACTTGATTTCGATAGTATAAGTACAAGAATGTGAAATGTCTCACTTTTAATTTTATATTAATTGTATGATAATGTAAGAAATATTTTGGATATGTTAGGTTAAATTTGATTAAATTCAGTTTTATCTGTCATATTTATTTATTTAAGAAGCAGAGCAATAAAGAGAGTGAGTAAGAGAGAGAAAGAGAGAACGCGCACCCATCTGCTGATTCACCATTAAATGCCTGCAAAGTCTGGGGATGGGCAGGGCTAAAACCAGGAGCTGGGGACTTACTCTGGGTCTCCCACATGGGTGGCAGGAACCCAACGCTTTGAAACATCCTAGTTCCTCCTAGAGTCTGTATTACCGGAACGCTGGAGTCAGGAACAAAACCAGACAGCAAACCCATGTATTTCATGATGGGATGCATGATGCATGTGTGTCAAATGACCGACCAAACATCAACCCTGTCCTTTTCTTTTCTTTTTTTTTAATAAAATGGTCACCAGCAAACTTGAAATTACATATGTGGGTTGCATTTCATTGTTACTGCAGAGTGCAGGTTTGCACTGTAGTCTGACTCAAGAGACTGAATCTTCATGATGCTCCTGTCCAAAACTGAAACTGTTTGGGTTTCCTATTCATGTCTAGTGGCAGCACACAAGGAGCCTTTTACTAATTCATCCACATAATATTCTTAGATTGCAGGCAATGTTTGGAGACTTAAGTGATACTTCTTACTGCTTAAAATGTTGAGTGTTTGATAAGAGATTTTGAAGGAAGTGGTTTTACGCCATGGTGCTAGATTAGAAACTGAGTATAGATATAAAATCATATTAATATGTATGTTTCATTGATTTTCTAATTTCTGTTTTTTAAGAATATCTCAATTTATGAAAACATTACTTTTATTACCAAATAACCACGTCTGTGAAGGTCCTAGCAATGTATTTGTCATGAAAGGAGTCAGTAGTTGTCACTGAATTAATAGTGATTGCTACTTTTGCTGGCAATGGGATCCACTGGCTTTGTTTTCAGTCTGACATGACAGCCAGTAGGAGCTAAACTTTATTTGTCTCTCAGACTGGAGGTAAAACTTGCTGATGAATGACTGAACAGGTGGGAGAGTAAATGTCCCCCAGTGGCATCAACAAAATCTTGTCGATTTCTCCTGTTCTTGAATAGTAATTTCCACCCTGATTCAAAATAATCCAATTCAGTCATTTTAAAATGTATGAAGGATATTGAACTCAAAGTTATTTGAGCAACATGGACAGAGAACTTTTAAATAGAGCAAGATCACATTAATGGATGAGTCTTGGCATGGAGAACATGAAAGATGATCCTGAGATTCCAATTAAATTGATGTTTCAATATTTTCTCCCATCAGGCAATCTTTCTGAGTGCTCACATCTAAGAGAGCATGTTTTAGAATCAACGTGTTCTAAATGGTTGAAAACACTTGGCCAACGTCTGTTGTATTTAATATTGTGGTGAGATCATTAGCATCACACCTATTAAGATAAGTGCCCAGGGGCACACAAAGCTGTATTTCTAGAAGACTTTTTCTACTACAAGGGATCTAATAGGAGCTGCCTGGTTTACTGTGGCTATGCAGGGATAAGATTCCAGTAAATCCCAGGAGCTAATTTTTCAGATCACTTAGCATTCCTTTCCCTTTGAGGACGTATATTCCAGAAGGTGCTCTAGAAGTTGTCTCAGGAAGGGGAGAAGGGAGAATGCATTTGAATCCTGTTTTTGTGCAGCAGCAAGGAGCAGCCTTGCTCTCAAGGGCGGCCTCCACGCAAGCATCGTTCTCATCACTGTTCCTAATGCAGCCTCTGATCTACCACTGATTGTCAGTGTTGGCAGCTGAGACAATCTGCTCTCCTGCCGTCTGTGCGCCCATGCTGTCTGGTTTGTGCAGGTGGACGCCCCGGTTGTGTATCACCCAGGAGGTTCAAGTGCAAGTGAGCGTGCAAATAAGGACATGGGGGTGCACATTAGTACTGTTTGCAACACTCAACCAGATGAGCTATCCATGGAAGACAGTAATGAGACAGAATGTATTTACAGTCCACTGCTTGGGACATGCTTCCTAATGAATTCCTACTGGCACTGGGCTGTATTCAATTTGGATGGGCATTAGAAAGAGAAACTGTGCATTCCTCTCATGGAGATCCGTTAGTATACACGTGTGCTCTTGCTATTAATGTTAATGACAATATACATTTTTATCGCAAACATTACAGATGCCCTTTATTGGCCCATTATTTTATGGCATACAGACAAGAATCTAATACTTTAAATACATCATAGGTTAAATGTCCCTTTTCCAAATGCTTAGGACCAGAAGTGCTTTAGATTTTCAATTTCTCAAATTTTAAAATATTTTCCTCTAACTAATCATGTATCTTAATGGTGAGACCCAAGTCTAAATGCGGAATTCAATTTTGTTCCACTCACGTCATACACACATAACCAGAAAAGTTGGAATAATTTTGTACATGAAGAAATATTTTCTGGTGTGGAATTATCCACTTGTGGTGTCAACGAGTTTGATGTCTGAAGCGCTTTAGATTTCAGTGTTTCAGATTTGGGAAGTTCAACTCGTATCTGATTGGGATTTTAAGTAATAATGCCACATGCAGGATGCTTTTCCATTAGCAGAGGAGGAATATGTATGTAGGTAATGCTTATATTCTCTTGGGGTTATTAATGCCTCCATATATTATTGCAACAAAAATCCTGAGTAATAAACCATACTGGCATGCCATATTGCAGAAGGATACTTGTTTCTGGTTTGTCTGAGACTGGACTAGGCAACATTCCACTGGAACATGCGCCATGAATCTTTGGTTTTGTGAGGATGTTAAGTTACCTGGAGCACATTTTCTCTTGGTGCTGAGAGTGATGCTACCCACACTTACCCTTGGAAATCTGCCAAGGTTGGCCATCTGGCCATGTCTAAAATCAATGTGGCTGTGAAATATTGGGAAGCATGGCCTGATTTTTATAGGAGAAGCTGTAAGGTTATGTGGCAAAATGTGGGGATACATTAAGGAATGGCAAATCAGGGATGACAGTGCCATCCACCATAGTCACAGATACAAATTTCCAGAGTGCTGGCCTGTATTTTCCATAAAATTTGCAGAAAATATGTGATTTATGAATTAAGATTAAGAACTTATAAAGTATAGAATGATTTTCATTTTTTCAAGATTTACTTATTTCTTGAGAGACAGAATTACAAAAAGAGGGAGACACAGAAAGAGAGTTCTTCCATTCACTGGTTCACTTCCCAAATGGGCACAATGGCCAGAGCTGGGCTGATCCAAAACCAGGAGCCTGGAGCTTTTTCCAGGTCTCCCATGTGGGTGCAGGGGCCCAAGGACTTGAGGCATCTTCCACTACTTTCCAGGCCATTAGCAGGAGCTGGATCAGAAGTAGGGCAGTTGGGACTCAAACTGGTACCCATATCAGATGCCAACACCACAGGCAGAGGCTTAATCTACTATGCCACAGTGCCAGTCCTATGATTTTTATATTTTAAGATGAGCACATTTTGAGATTATGGGGTAAGAGATGAAATTTGAAGTTGGTTTTGTAGTACTCTTCAGTTTTAAATATTCTACATAGATCTGACAGATAAATACTATTTTGCACAGGAACTTGTGTGATAAATCTCAATCAGACCATTAAGCACATGAGAATGACAAGGTCTTTCAAGGCAGATATTTTATTAATTTTTTATAGTTATTTTATCGTTCCCTGGTTCCACCTCAAATTCGGTGCACAAAAACTCAAGTTAATTGCACATGACTAGATGTTTGTAATTCAGTGACTGGGTTCCAAATGAGGTTCATTGTTTAATAAGTGGGTTTAACCAACTGGATTCTACTTTGACGAAGGAGGAAATATGAGCATGCGAAAAGGTTGAATGCCTCAGGTGGCTGTAGAGGGTTTAAATGACTCTTTCTGGAAATAACTAATCCCCGTTAAAATTTTTTATCTTCCATTTCCCTTCTTTGTTAATATGCATCTGACAGTTGGGTGGCATTGGGAAAAAGCTCCCGAGGAGAGAAGTAAATTCAGTTAAGCAGAATCTATTGCCTATCTGAGGGTGGGAATGGAGAAAGATGTCCATGGGGCTGATGTCGACTGAAGATCTATTGTGTCGTAGGGGTTGACTTTACCCCAGACCAGAGGCTAGCAACCTGTCCAAGATGACAAAACTGCAAAATGCCGGGCCAGGGCTTCACGTCCCTCCCCAGGACCTGGCAGGAGTTCGGTCAAGCTACTGGACATTCTAAGGTCCACTGTGGCCATCAGGTTACTGAACATCTAGGACATGCTGTAGCTCTCAGTGAGCCAATGTGTTTCAGAAGGTACCAGGCGAGGTGGTTGTTCAGTGTGACTTTTGAGCTCCCTGAGGTGAAACTAGATCACCACTTTCTAGAAACTTCTACAGGTGACATAATGGCTTTGTTGTATTCATTTCAAAATAAAATACAATGCATCACAGGTGATGCTAAAAGAGCCTGCTTTTGGATTCTTGCTGACTACTTCATCAGGAGGACTCGCTGATTCAGTGGTCAAATATCCAACATGTTGGTTGGTGCTATGGCTCACTAGGCTAGTCCTCCGCCTGTGGTGCCAGCACCCCGGGTTCTAGTCCCGGTTGGGGCACCGGATTCTGTCCTGGTTGCTCCTCTTCCAGTCCAGCTCTCTGCTGTGGCCTGGGAAGGCAGTGGAGGATGACCCAAGTGCTTGGACCCTGTACCCACGTTGGAGACCAGGAGGAAGCACCTGGCTCCTGGCTTCAGATTGGTGCAGCGCGCCAGCCATAGAGGCCATCTGGGAGGGTGAACTAACGGAAAAGGAAGACCTTTCTCTCTGTCTCTCCCTCACTGTCTATAACTCTCTCTCTCTCACTGTCTAACTCTGCCTGGCAAAAAAAAAAAAAAAAAAAAAAAAAATCCAAAAAATGGGAAAAAAGGAGGGAAGTGCTGGGTAGCTAAATGCCAGTTTAGCCAAGGCTCCAGCTCAGTAGTGTGAGGTCCACTGGACGTCTCGTGAGGGTCCCCCTCAGTGGTCAGATTCCAAACAGCTCACATCACAACATCGGTATCCCCCTCTAGACCAAGCTTGTTTTCTCCGTGTTCCAAGACTAACTTCATCTTGAAGGTCTTCTCTTCGAATTATCCTGTACGTAGCTATAGACTCTGGCAGTGTCTGAGACTGAAATAAATTATAATGGGATTTGTTATTGGGTCAAGTCTGTTATCCACACACACATCATTTAACTTTAAAGTAATTTATGCTTTTACAGATGCTTCACAAGCAGTAAATAGCTTGATTCAGGAAGTGTTCCTCCTTTCTGGCTGGATTTTCATCTCTGATTCAGATCTGAGCCAGCCAGAGAGAAAGGTTAAGTGACAAGATCAGGGGAGTGCAGGCATGGAGGTCCCAGGCACAAGAACAGCACTGGCAGACTCCTGCATTCACACCGCCACCCACAGGCCTTCCTGGTGCCTGGAGGATCTGGTTATCTAAAGAACAAGAAATGATTCGTCAGCATGGATCACTCTAGGAATAAGACTGCAACTCAGCAGAGTGCTCCGTAATTCTCAGAGGACACTAAGCTGTTAGATGGATAAAGAAAAGCATGTTACATATTATAAAAAGGATGTGTGAAAATATCCGTGAAAGAGAGGAGGCCGTGCACAAATATCCCTGAAGCATAATTTTAACACTAGACGATCCTGGGTGATTATAACCACATAAATGGATGAACTGACATCCAGAAAAAAATGCACCACAGCAGGATCAGGCTCATACCTAATTTTACACGCTATCATTACATCATGAGTTTGATGGTTGGGTACTTTAAACAAGCTCCTGACTTTATCTGCTGTGTTAGAAGCCCTGCTTTCTTCAACCTACTTTCTTCCAGATGCAAAATTGCTCCATGTGTATTGGCCAGGAAGCAGACATTAATTTCGATTTCCTATCCCTTTTAATAGCTAATTGCACTATTTTAAGCAGTTTATTTTTAGACAATCACATCTACAAAAGGATAGCTTTCACAATGTATTGGATAGTGAGCTGTTCTCTGTGTTTGCCAAAAGGTATCAGGTATCTTATTAATATTTACGTTTCCTAGAAACAAACAGAAAACACTTTTCTTGAAAGTTTCCGTGTATTTCACAGAGCAGTCATGGCAATATATTATATGTAAACATTATTGGCCTTTCGTTCTGGTCAGGGAACATCTTTAAGATGTCTCCCTCTAGGAGGTGCCTTCTTAGCGTGGTAGGCAGCGTCAGTCTCATAATCTGAAGATGTCTCCCTCTGCCTCCCTCCCTTCCAGTCATGCTCTCCTCCTTCCCCTCCCACCCTCCACCCCTCTTCATCTCTCCCCTCTGCTGCTCCCTGCTCCTCCACCTCCCTGCCTCTGCCTCACTTCCATACTTCACTCTGGTGAACGCATAAAACAATCTGGTGCTCCTTCTCACAGTAAAAAATAATTTCCACTGAAAACACTGAATGATTGACAATTCACTCAGTAATTGGATAGAAATTCTCATGAGACTCTCTTCTTAAAACATTTGCAACCTAATCAATCAATTCTATATTCCTAACCTCTGAGTGTCCCACACTATCAGTTTTTCCATTATTAATTACTTCTGTTCTGGTGGTTTTTCGAGTTCTAATGATTATAGACTCAAATTCCTGGAATCCTTGAAGGTGTGTTTTGATTCACTCAGTTAAATATTGTCTGAATTTGGTAGAAATTAATTCATTATTTACTTCCATGTGGAGCATAATGATCTCCACTTCTTACTTGTAAAGGAAACAGTTTCTCATCATTATAGGAGAATATTTAATGGTTGAACAAATAACCAAGTAGCCATGAAACACAGCGCACCTCCTGTTGCCACTGGCTGGTATGAAGGTGATTGACTGCCCAGTGTGTGAATACAGCTGTGTCTCCTGTCCAGGTGGCAACGCCTTTGACTGATGGGACATTCAGTAAGGACTTGTGTGTGAAGATGACAATCTTATCCACAGAGGTTAAGTGCGGCCTTGCTGCTCTCTCAAGCAGTTAACACGATGATCTCATTTAACCCTCATAGCAAACGTTTCACAGATGTGATTACAGCTGCAGAAACGCTCTAGAGTGCAGGGCACTAACAGAGACAAGCATGAGGGATCCTCATGAAATTCCATGAACACAGTGGAGTCCTTCAAAGTGCCACTGGGATATGCACCAGTGGAAAAAATCGTAAATGAGCTTAATTTCATATCATCAATAGTTTTTTGTTTGCTTTTATTTTTTACTAAATTGTGGAGCAGTGGTAAAATACAGATCTTATCAGTAATTAATATCTACAAACCAATCGAATCAAATGTTCTATGATAAACAAAACATCTGAGCGCCATTGAGCCTTGTTCCTAATGAAAGTCTGGTCCAACAAGCATCAAAATCAAGTTCAAACACAGGTCTCTCTGGCCCTGCGCCACTCTCCTTCCATCCTACAAAGCACAGACTTGACAGGAGGCAAATGCAGATTGAATATGGAATAACTTTTGTTGACTTAGTGGTAGACAATGGTGACATCTAGTTTATAATTCAAACTCATTTCCATGAATTTCTCCTTGTATACTAAGAGAATACATTTTATAATGATTCCCCCTTTGAAATATTATTTCTGGGAAAACCATAAATCACAACTGTAAACATTTTGGTGTCTCTCGCTTCAGAAAGTGGCCAGGACCACCTGCTTAGCTGATATTAGTGAACTGTGCACTTAGTAGGTAGATAATCATCATGCTCATGATCATTTTTAAACTATTTGCCTATTTATTCACTTGAAAGAGAGACAGATGGGGAGGAGAGAGCGAGAGAACTTCCATCCACTGGATTACTCCCCAGATGACCACAGTGGCCAGAGCTGAAGCCAGGAGCCAGGAGCTTCATCCGGGTCTACCACTTGCGTGGCAGTGACCCAGTCACTTGGGCCATCTTCTGCTGCTTTCCCAGTCCAATAACAGGGAACAAGATTGACGTGGAGCAGCCAGGCCTCCACTGGTGCCCATATGGGATGTGGCGCTGCAGGTGGCAGTTTTACCACGGCACCACAGCTCCAGCCCCCATTTTGTTTTTTTGTTTTTTGTTTCCTTAAAGACTTATTTATTTATTGAAAGATCTCCGCGAGTGAGATCCCAGTGGAAAGAATGGGTCATCAAAGAAGGAGGTACCTTTCTCTGAAGGGAGGAGAGAACTTCCACTTTTGACCATGGCCTTGTCTAAATATGATCAGAGTCAGTGAACTCAGGGGGCTTCCATAGCCTTGGCAACTCATGACTAGAGC
Source organism: Oryctolagus cuniculus (assembly GCF_964237555.1). Lineage (NCBI taxonomy): Eukaryota > Metazoa > Chordata > Mammalia > Lagomorpha > Leporidae > Oryctolagus > Oryctolagus cuniculus. The sequence goes on from NC_091439.1 coordinate 115,315,473, forward strand.
CTAGGGAGATTACTGATGCCATAAAGAAGAGTGTCAATTTGTTAAGTCAACAACAGGAGTCACTGTGCACTTACTCCTCATGTAGGATCTCTGTCCTTAATGTGCTGTACATTGTGATTTAATGCTATAACTAGTACTCAAACAGTATTTTTCACTTTGTGTTTCTATGTGGGTGCAAACTATTGAAATCTTTACTTAATATATGCTAAACTGATCTTCTGTATATAAAGAGAATTGAAAATGAATCTTGATGTGAATGGAAGGGGAGAGGGAGTGGGAAAGGGGAGGGTTGCGGGTTGGAGGGACGTTATGGGGGGGAAGCCATTGTACTCCATAAGCTGTACTTTGGAAATTTATATTCATTAAATAAAAGTTTAAAAAAGATTTATTTATTTATTTGAAAGGCAGAGTTGAGAGAGAGAGAGATGATCTTTTACAGAACACTGTGAAAATGTATTTTCTGGAACACAAGGCTCTTACATGCACATACATCTACAACTTTGTGGAGCTGGAGCTGGTGGAGGAGAAAGCAGAATGACATCTAGTGACTTCAAAATGGCTTTAACAGCACAAGGATTCTAAACATGCAGTTCATTGCACAAGCAGTACTAAGATCACTTGATTGTGCTTCTCTGCAGTGGTTAAATTCATACAATTTGAAAACACCAGAATATCATTATTTTTGTGTATGTAAGGATATTTTAAATGTCCTAAGAATCAATTGTCATTTAAGTTGCTCGTCCATAAAAAAATCACCTATTTTCATGTAGTGAGCAGGTTTCAGTATAATAGAAGTCTGTTCAAATATTAAGATTTGACTTTGAAAGAGCATATCAAAATAAGAAAGATGTCCTTTCACAACATTACTAAGGCATAAAAAGTCAATAAAAGCAGAGAAATCCATACCTAAAAATGGACAGGAGATCTATAGACCTTGTTAATGAAATTTAAGAAAGATCATGGTGAACCTTTATAAACTGTTCTGAAATCACAAATCATGGTGTTGATGGAATTTTCCCAACCATCCTTTCTCCTTCAGGGCCGTCTTGGTTTTCCTGTTCTGTGGTTGTTTTCCTCCACAGGAGGTTTGCTGTGATATGGAAAATATGGGAGATTTCCTCCTTCTGGTTGCGTTACCTGCAGGGATGCTGGCTACCCCTGCACACACACACACACACACACACACACGGGTACCATAGGGACCTTGGAGTCCCAGCTCAGTGGGGTCACTCCTTGAGCCAGCCACACTACAATGAAAGCTGTGCCTTCACTTCCCATGCCTGTGCCCTGAATGAGTTCCACCGTGCACCTGCTCTTAGAATCTGTGGTTCCTGCAGACACATTGACACTGCTCATGGACAGCTCACACTCCCTCCCTGTGACAGCATGCTTGCGGAGCATAGGATTGAGGGTCTGTGCCACATGCACATGCACAGAGGAAGCCAACAGAGAGCTTGGCATCGGTGATGGCACAGAGAGTAAGGAAGAAAGAGAGGAAAAAACTGAGCCCCCCTGAATCAGTAGCAGAGCTTGACCAGCCCCTTCCCTCCCAGGGCCTGGGAACGTGGTTCTATTCTTGGTCACTCTAGGGAAAAATATATCTGTTCATCCCGTTACCATCCAACGAGGCCATTTCTCTTCTTCTTTCTCCTTAACACAACATCTTTGTGCTGCTCTGAGGCTGACACATGGCCACAGGGGTGAGGACAGCTGGACCATGCCACACTGGCTGAGAGCTCTGGTGCAGGGGAGGCCGGGCTTCAGAATCCACTCATCCCTGAGACAGCTGAGACACGGAGAGAGGTGAACCAGAGGAAAAGGCAAATTCCTGTCCTGCAACTGCGCTCCCTCAAGGCTCCATGAAGGACCCAACTTTGAGAAGACATAGGCCGATTTGATGTCCACTGAGCATGGCTGACAACCTGGGACTGGACCTCCAGGGCCAGTGAGGCTGCTTCCTTTCATCTTTCTGCCTTGTGCCGGGCCCTGCAGCAGCCATAGCTCCTCACTGACCTCCCTTTGTGTCCATCTCTTCAGCTGTGTAACTTTATCCTTGATTTGGAAATTTAAGATGACTTGAAAGTGTTCCCAAATCATGTGTCGCTCCGCAAAGTGACTGCACTCTGGTCTAGTGAAGGGACGAGCAGATCCGGGAAAAGGGGACAGCCTGTCTGAGGTGAGAGCTCACTCAAGGACACAAGAAATGTTAGCTGGAGTGAGTTAGAGTCACTGCTTTTTCTTTTTACTTAATATCTGTCACGTGGAGACTTGGAGATATTAAAGACGTAAGACTCAAATGGTTTTGCTCCTCATTAACAACTTGGGATTAAAGTAAAGAAAAATGGATGGTTTTGAAAATTCATCATCAAGAGATGGACTGGAGATGTTGTGGAATCTGTGTGACCAGGCCCACATGTAGGTTCAGGGATTCAGTGGGTGAGTGCTAAGCGCTGAGGGCTCAGGGTTCCCACTCAGGGTCCTGCAGCTCAGCTCACTGGTGCTGCTCCTCCCAGGTCAGTCTCTACAGGCAGCCCTGCTCAGAGCCACAGCAGTGGGACTGCCGTCCTGGCTGAATGGCAGGTGTGGAGACTCACCACTGCTCCCTCTGGTGCTGATCTGTTCTGAGGCTTTCCTGTCCCAACGTCCAGGGGAGCCACGTGGGAGCTGTTTCATGGCCTTACAAGCTCTCTTTCCCTCTACCAGGCACCTCAGGACTTTGTCAGGGAGCACGTCTCAAAACTCACCCTCCCCTGAACCTGTCTCGGCACATACTTCCTGGGAATGAAACTTAAGGCAAAGGGTATTAATTTTTAATTTTCCTAGTTAAATTAAAAGCAACTATCAAAAGCAAAAGGAAATACTTTATGTTAAAATAACAATATTCAATATCCTACCGCCAAACTATAATTGCTATTGTCATTTTTATTTATTTCCTTGCTAACTGTTTTTTAATGCCAGAGGAAATGAGAAGCCTCAGGGTAGTCTGCAACTAACAGGGAGTCTGTTACTTTCAAAAGCGGGATATGTCATTCGGATTACCAGTCCCCGTCTGCTGAGTGTTTGGGTTGCTTCCTATGCAAATTAAAATACATAATGATAAAATACATCTTCACACGCATGTCTCTGTATGTCACCTTGTTTTGTGACTTGAGACAGACTCTTAGGGAGGAATTCTAGGTCAACATGTGAATCTATTTGAGCAAAAAGCCAAATCCCTTCAGGAAATGTGCAGATTAGTTCTTCCAGGATTGGCAAAAAATATTGTCCCCAATTTTTCTATTGTTATCTGAATGCTCCGGGATTATCATTTTAACAAAATCTTATAGAATCTAATGGCCAAACAAATACATGTCATCGTTTTTGTGTTTTTTTTTTTTATTATCATCAATTACGTTGACCATCTTTCATAGATTTATTAACCAACTTATCATTCCCTTTATGGATTCGTCAGCTAATCAATGCTGCCACTTGCCATTGTACTGTCAGAGTTTTCTGCTTTTCTTATTGACTTGTGAGCCCCCGTCATATACTAATTTTTTTTAAACTGAATCTTTCCTGTGTTGGATTGGCCAAGATCCAGGGTGGGGAGGGGCTGGCATCCCAATGACTGATTGCAGAGTGTTGAGTGATGGACACCGGTAAGGTCACTGACCAAGGGTGCAGAGGTGATGCTGCGAGACTTTGTCACCTTGTGTCCTGCAGCAGTAAGGAGTCTCCCAGCAACCCAGGGGGACACATGAGACCACTGGGCAGAGAGACTGATAGGAGCCAGGCCTGCACCGGGCCCTCCAGCTACTGCCAATCCATGGCCCGGGACGCACACGCTGACTTCAGACTTCAGCAGCCCCTGATGTTCCCTGCAAAACCCACCAGGAAGTCAGGGACAGAGGCCCAAAGTGGGTTTGGAGGGACAGAGACAATCCAACACAGATGCCTCGAGACCATTTTGGCTGAGAATCCGTGTTATCTTCTCATTTTATGTGTGGTTTCTGAGATATACAGAGGTTATGAATAATTTTAGCAGCCAAAATGATTCATTTTTTTCCTCACAGTTTCTAGTTTTGAAGTTTAGCTAATGAGGTCTTTATCAGCATGAAATTCCATACATATTAATATGTGTAAGTTTCTGGTATTTTTTTAAATTGATCTTTTATGAAAATTATTTTGGTTTATGTTCGGGGGAGATGACTTATTTTTCTTCTAAAATTAAAGCCAGTTTCTAGAATTACTCTTTAATTAAAAAATTCCCACACAATAATCCAGTATCATTTTGAGGGTTTATGGACCCCTAGCTTGTCTAGTCCTAGTTGGCTGATGCTAACATATCTGTCCTCATGCCAGTACTAAGCTGTTTTCAATTTTTAATTTTTTAGTGAGTATCTTGCATATTGTAAGATCTGCTCTGCCCCTGCCCATTGTGTTTTTTAGAAAATCTCTTCCTTAAAGTCAGAATATATTTTGAGATATTAAAGCTAAGTTTGAGGATTTGATGGGGAAAACTTTGTAAACCCCTTTTGGGGGAACAGTGGTGCAGAGACACTGCCTGCAGCTCCCTCCACTCAACCCTTTCCTGCCCCTCAGGGTAATTTTTCAGGACATAAAATATAGTTTCACCAAAATCAGAGTAAATGTCATTCTACAGTGTGTGGAACTACTTGATAAAGCTTAGTTTTGTCCTATGATTATTTTTACATTTTTTGGAAAGATTACTCTAGGCATTTAAGAAAGTTTTCAGTTTTCCACATTGATTTTGTGCCCATGTGTCACTTAAGGGTGTTTCTTTATGTCTACCAATTTTCAAGGAAAGTATTTTTTTAAGATTTTATTTATTATTTGAGAGGTAGAGTTACAGACAGTGAGAGGAAGAGACAGAGAGAAAGGTCTTCCATCCACTGTTTCACTCACCAAATGGCCACAATGCCTTGAGCTGAGCAGATCTGAAGCCAGGAGTCAGGAGCTTCTTCCAGATCTCCCAAGTGGTGCAGGGGTCCAAGCACTTAGGCCATCTTCCACTGCCTTCTCAGGCCATCACAGAGAGCTGGATCAGAAGTGGAGCAGCCAGGACTTGAACCAGCGCCCATATAGGATGATGGCACTGCAGGAGGAGGATTAACACACTGTGCCACAACGCCACCCCAAGGAAAGCATTCTTAGTAACTTCCGATAGTTTAGTTACGGTGTCTACAGGTCTCACACACTTTCCCTCAGCATACCTTGATAACTTTGGAATTGAGCTTCTCTGTGCAGCAAACATGACCTATGTTTAATATGTAGTGCTCTTAGTTTTGTTTGGCCGCTTGAGTCCTGGATTCTCCACTTAAGTCTGTTCAGCTGATATGACTTTGACGAGCTTCATTGTATGGGTGCACCTAGCTGCTACTCAGACCGGGAAAGGGTAATTATTGTAAGCAGCAAATGTCAAATAATAGAAACTGGTCATGCGTATTCAAGGAAAGGCAGACTTTCATACCCTTTGTCTGTGATCCCTTCCAGGGGTGTGGGCTTCAGTGGTCACCTGCCCAGGGCACTCAGCACTACCCTTGTTTCAGGTCTTCTCAGGCCAGTGCTGCTGTCCCTGTGTTCTGGCAGGTTCTAGCCTCACTCTGCCAAGCACACACAGACAGGATCCCTCCTTCTTGTCTTGAAAATTCCCTGGCATGCTCTCCTCCTCTGCAGAATAAGATGGGAGACACTTGGGGTGGCATTTCAAAGGCTGTGTGCCTGGGATCTCAGGGCAGCCGCATTTTGCCCTCCACTCAGCCCTGCCCAGAAACGTATTAGGGTGCTGTGCCCTCCAGGGCTGCCTGGCTTTTTTCTCCAGACATAGGGAATGTGCAAGGCACGAGTTGCCCAGATGAGAGAGACGATTCCAGATAGGTCAGAAATTGCGTCAACTGCACTGACCCAAAAGGCGGGCGATGTCTAAGCACTGGGTTGAGCACAGTAGCAGGGCGGGTGGCCACTGCGGTGTGTCCAGCACAGGGAGTCATTCTAGTTCTGAATGCTTTTCTCTATCTGTGATTAGGGTACCTCAGTCTGCCACTCGGTGCCCATGGAGGGCAGGCCTTGTGCCCCACAGAAGGTCGCTGTCCACTTGCTGAGTCCCTTTCGAAACGATGGCTTTCATGTCCTCCAGGAAATGACTGTGCTGTACGGCCAAGCTGGGCAGAAACTCTCCAAGAGATCAGTTGCTATCCAAGGGGCAGGCAAAGATTTGCCGGTGCAAGTTTTCTGTAGTAAATTCTCTTGAAAAGGGAGGTCTGGGAGCTGGAGTCAGGAGGAGCCCTGTCTGAGTGTGGCTCTGAGGGGCTGGGGTCCCTGTCATGCTCGCTGCTGGAATGTCCTCTCCAAGCTCCCCAACCCTCCAGCAATAACTGTTCTTCCCAAGTGGACTCCAGAGTAACCAGGGGCAGCCAAAGGTATCTTCCCACGTACTGCTTCCCTCTGCTAAGGCAGCTTAAGATTTGGGTTGTTGATGTCTCTCTAGACAGTAAATGCCTGTGAAGTAAGAGCATCTTGTATATCTTTGCAATCCTAATAGCTGCCCAGGTGAATGTTGTATTTCAAGTACTTGAAGTATTGCCCATATATGCTGTGTTGTTGTTGTATTTCTTCTGCACACTAAAGACCTCAGAATCTCAAATACACACACACATATGTATGTGTGCACACATATACACATAATGCATTCACATGCACATGCAGACATACACAAGGACACACATGCATGCACATAGACACGTTACATACATAAACAAGCATGCACATATATGTGTGCACACATGAACACACATACATATAAACACATACACATACGAGCACACACATACATACACATACACACACGAACATACACACATATCAACATATGAAGGCACACATACACATGCACACACAAATACACACATGCACACATGCATGTGCACACAAATACAATACATATACACACGTGTGCACATTCACATATACACACGAACACACACATAAACACACAAGCACATACACACATACACATGCACACACGAACATACACACATATAAACATATGCATATGCAGGCACACGTACACATGCACACACAAATACACACATGCACACATGCATATGCACACAAATACAATACATATACACACGTGTGCACATTCACATATACACATGAACACACACATAAACACACAAGCACATACACACATACACATGCACACACGAACATACACACATATAAACATATGCATATGCAGGCACACATACACATGCATACACAAATACACACATGCACACATGCATGTGCACACAAATACAATACACATACACATGTGTGCATGTTCACATATACACATGAACACACACATAAACACACAAGCACATACACACATACACACATATGCACACATGAACATACACACATATAAACATATACATATGCAGTCACACATACACAGGCACACACAAATACACACATACACACATGCATGTGCACACAAATACAATACATATACACACATGTGCATGTTCACATATACACATGAACACACACATAAACACACAAGCACATACACACAAACACACATATGCACACACACACACCTTTATTGGCCTTCCTGCCCATCTTGCTTGGACCATTCTGCCTCTTTCCCCCCTTCTGCACCCTCCCTGCCTCCCTCATGCCCGGCTGTCTGCTCTGGCCCCCTGCAGCATGTGGTTGGCCCTCATACTCTCTCTTGGGGGTGAGTTTTCCTGAACTGTAGCTCAGAGCACACAGTGGCTCTGCTCAGTGCACGTTGGAGTCCCACCCTGTGGCAGGGAAGTCAGGTTTCCCAGTCGTATGGTGAGAGGTGTTTTGTGAGGACACCCTGCCCACCTCCACAGAGGCCCATGGGCCAGTGCAACTCAGCAGGGGGAGATCAGGAAGGGAAGGCTGGGGACGCCCTGGAGAAGACAGGGTCAGGAGCCAGAGGGCAGGGACTGGGTGGGGAACAGGGACAGGAGGGGCCTCGCAGGAGGTGTGCAGGTGGAGACTCCAGAGAGCAGGGGCAGAGAACACAGGCCAGGCAGTTAATCTGGGCCCACATGGTGCTGCCTTGAATTTCAAGTTGGAAAAGAAGTTTCTGTGTGTGAAGATTAGTCAACTCTTTCCAGCAAAAATAGATGCCTTATTATACTTGCAATTGCAGGAACATGAGGTGGTGACTCTTGCATATGCAACACGGGACTTTTCAAAGTATGACTGCTGAAAAATGTGATGAAACACCCAGACACGGTGGGTGTTCACTGCAGTGGTTATGATGTCGCTCGGGACACAGAGTGCCGGGATTGAGTCCTGGCTCCACTTCCTGCTAATGCAGACCCTGGGGAGCAGTTGTGATGGAGCAAGTGGTTGGGCCCCGGCACCCGGATGGGAGAACTGAATGGAGTTCCTAGTTCCTGGCTTTTGTCCGGTCCAGCCTGGGCTGTTGTTGGCATTTGGCCACTGAACCAGCACATGGAACACTGATCTGTCTTTCTGTCTCTGTGTCTCTGTGTCTGTCTCCCTCTGTGTTCCAAATAAATAAAACAATAAAATAAAATTATCTTAAAACATCCTTATCTCAACATAGGAGCCCCATAGTCTTTATTTAAAGAAATGCATATTATGTGTAAAAATATATATGAGTTATATTAGTTACCAGTGGAAGGAAATGGTATTAAAATTGACTTTGGCTACTTACTTAAATATATCATTATATTAGGGAAAAGTTACCTAATATAGTCACCCCTCCGTATAGGTTTTTTAAAGCCATTATACAAATGATTTCCAAGAGCATGGAGGTATTTTGACCACAAAATGGTTTTGAGATCCAGGGAAGCACGCTGCTAAGCTTTTGTGTGGACTCTTCCTATGAGCAATGCCAGGTAGTGGTCACACAGAACTCAGTCTGAACAGTGTGTATTGGTCAGACACACTCCCCTGACCATCTTGGTTGACAAGTTCAAGTGTATTGTTCAGAGACACTCACCAGGCATCCTTGGTGACAAGCTCAAGTCAGGGGAACCTTCCCCAGTGGGGCTGCTCAGGGTCTCCCAAACCATTGGCCATTGATTTGTGCTGGAAACACTTCCTTGGAGATGGTGAGACACAGGTCTGCCACCCAATGCACGTGCCTTGTAGAAAAACTTGGTGGTCCCCACAACTACATGAGGACAGCCTCCTCCCAAGCCCTGTGGTCTGAGTTACTACTGTGGCAATTCTTAGCAGGGTTGGGTTGCCCTTTGGAAAACCATGCTTGCGAGGAACATCCTGAACAAGTTCAGAAGCCATGCAGTGTGAGACTGTGCGTAGGTAGAACAAGGGCACAGACTAGAGAGAATATCAGGTTTACTGTCCTGAATATCAGGTTTTACTGTCGTGTGATACTGTCTTTCAAAGAGGTAACTGCAGCCATTGCATATAAAACAATACAAAATTATTCTTTTTTCTCAAGCAAAATCAGATGCATCCATCAAAGGAAAATTACAATCATCGGCTATTTGTTACTGTCAATTACCAAGTGCTCAATGGCTTTTAAGGTTAAAGAAGCTAGCATCTGCCTTGCCTGTTTTTGAATGTTCTGCTCTATCTTTAAGATAACTTGAAGAGTTGTTTATTTCATTACTGTTGCAATATTTTCCAATAATAAGCGTGAATGGAAAATTATGCAATGAGTTAATGACATATATATATATATTTATTTGTTTTGGACAGGCAGAGTTAGACAGTGAGAGAGAGAGAGAGAGAGACAGAGAGAAAGGTCTTCCTTTGCCGTTGGTTCACCCCCCAGATGGCCCCTACAGCTGGCGCTGCACTGATCCAAAGTCAGGAGCCAGGTGCTTCCTCCTGGTCTCCCATGGGGTGCAGGGCCAAGCACTTGGGCCATCCTCTACTGCACTCCTGGGCCACAGCAGAGAGCTGGACTGGAAGAGGAGCAACCAGGACAGAATCCAGCACCCCAACTGGGACTAGAACCCGGGGTGCTGGCACTGCAGGCGGAGGATTAGCCAAGTGAGTTGTGGTGCCGGCCTGACATATATATACACATATATTTACAAATATGAGGGTGCATAGATGCTTTAAAAATTTCATAAGTATGGAACTAAAGTAGAAATTTATTTTGGGTGAAGTTGTTTTGAAATCCATGCATGGTGTTTTCATTATATACAATTTTCATAAAATTTTTAAATAATTCTCATATGCATGGATTCAAAAAATTTTTGTACCAAATAAACTTTTTAAATCCCATTTTCCATGAACAGTTTGAAAGCTCCATAGACTGTGCATATATGGACTGCATCCCACATGAAGCTACGTGTGCCTGCAGGGGCAGGCGAGACGCACACTGCACAGGTGCTCCCGAGAGTCCTGTCCCAGTGCAGCCTTAGCAGTGACTGCACTCTGGACCAGAAAAGAGCAGAGCAGATCCAGGCCAAGGCCCAGCCTGTCTGAGTGAGAAGCTCATGTGAGGATACAGGAAAATGTAAGCTGGAATGTAAGTGTTAGACGCATTGCTTTTCCTGTTTACTTACTATCTATCACACGGTGAATTTGAGACATTAGTTACCTAAGACTCAAATGGTTTTGCTCATAATTAACAACTTGGGATTAAAGTAAAGAAAGATGGGTGGTTTTGGAGATCCACCGCTGTGGAACCCGGCTGGCTTGTGCTGCACTGACAAGGTATCCTGTACAATACAAAATGTGACTCAGCACAGCCTCTAGGCATTTTCCAGGCTTCTTCCTTTTGCTTCTGGATCATAGGCTGAGGCTTCCGTGGAATCACAAAGGTTAGAAAACAGTAATCAGAGAGTGTACTGAGAGACTCGACAGCTCCCCGCAGGCTGTGTGCTCCCCACAAGTGGGGGCGGCACCAGGGCTGAAGGAGTAGGTGTGGAAAGTGGAGCATGTTCCAAACGGCGGAGGAGGTCACTGACCCTGAAGTGATTTCCCGGCTGCCTGTGGAGTTGGTGCGCGAGGACAAAGCGTCTCCAGAATAAAAACTTGAATCCTGATTTTGTTTTACAATAGCAACTTCTTTGTTACTTAATTTTTTTAAACTTAAAAAATGATTTATTTCTTTATTTGAAAGGGAGTGTTACAGAGACAGAAATGGGGAGACACAGAGCGAGATGTCCATCCACTGGTTTACTCCCCAATTACCTGCGATGGCAGGATCTGGGTCAGGCTGAATCCAGGAACAAAGACATCCATTCAGGACTCCCATGTAGGTGCAGAAGCCCAAGCACTTGGCCTATCTTCTGCCGCTTTCTTGGGTGCATTAGCAGGAAGCTGGATCGGAAATGGAGAAGCCAGGACTCATATGGCAGCCATACGGATGGACATCATTGCAAGCTGCAGCTTAACCTACTGTACCACAGCACAAGCCCCTGCTTGTTGCTGGAAGTAGTATTCAGAAGTCATTATCTTGAAAAGGTCAAGTACCTCATTTCGATAGTCTACTAGTGAAACTATTCTCCTATTACTACTTACCATTTTGTTTAAAGGATTGTTATTTTCTTGGAATTATCTCCTCATTATCTTATATATCTCAGTGTTTTAGAATTAATGACCAAACTATGCCTTCTCCTAGGTTTGGAACAAGGTCTGAACCTGTGATAAAGGAAACAGGGAAGTAAACATGCTGCCTTGTAAGATATTCTCATACTTTGCTGCAAACCAGATCCGGGTGACTATCTCAAGGATCACAGTGGAGCCTGGTGCAGAGACACAAACACATCGCAATAACAGCAGTGTCAGATGTCACACACTACTGCAGTTTAAATGGTCTCTGAGTAGAAGCATCTTGACTAAAAGCAGAAAACTGCCAACCACCAATCTCCATCTCACTGCCAATAAAACAAAATGAGGTGCCTGCTACATACAACATCAAGTCAGCAGAGAGTCTGCTGGGTGCTGGAGAGGCCACTTTGTAAGTGAACATTTATTAATTCACTTAACAAATGGCTTTTCTGCACTCACCCTAGGAGTGTTTACTGCAGAGCAGAGGAAGAAGAAGGAAAACAGAAATCCTAACTAACTAGCTGGGTGCTTTTAAACTCCTTACTGAATTGAGTTGGTGAAATGAGATCGCTTCTTACGAGCGATGGTGAGGAAGTGATGAGTTACCTGGTTTAGTAGCTATTATTTGGGGCCAGCATCGTAGAACAGCGGGTTAAGCCACTGCCTGAGCTGCCAGCATCACATATGGGAATGCAGGTTAAAGTCCGTGTCAGGCTGCTTCACTTTCAATCTGGCTCAGATGATGCACCTGGGAAAGCAACTGAAGATGACCAAAGTACTCAGGCCCCTGCCAACCCTGTAGAGTCCTGCAGGGAGTTCCTGCCTCCTGGCTTGGGTCGTGCCCAGCCCTGGCCATAGTGGCAATTTGTGGAGTGAACCAGTGGCTGGAAGTTCTCTTTTACTTCTCTCTCTCTCTGTCTCTCTCTCTCCCAGCCCCCACCATCCTGCTCTGCCTTCTCGCTCTTCTCTGTCACCTGCCTTTCAAATAAATGAAATAAATCTTTTAAAAATGTATTTTTCTCCCTTCTCACACATGGTGAGAAGGCCATCTTGTTAATATTTTTACAGTCCCAACTGTAAGTGTTGGTCACTCTTTCCATTTCTCAGTCTTCTGCTGTGACTATTGGATAAGCCACCCTGAGGTGCAGCATGTCTTCTCTCATATTCGTCTTCGGTGCTTTGTTACTGTCTGGGTCATACGTAGGCCTCTCTGTGTCGTAGGTTCATGGAAAGGCTCTTTAATCACTTCCCAGTGCCAGTGTCCCCACTCCGAGACTGAGGGCAGTAACTTCAGTCTCAGGGACATTTGGTGGGAATTAGAATGCTGCCATTCGTGTGATGATCGGGTTCCAAGTGTGCGCTCCACAAAACATAGTCTTCCCTCCACTTACGCTTCTTTGTTGTGGCACTTGTATTTTCCTCTGGAAGTCAAGTCTGGAACCCTGCGTGATTGCTCGGCTGTTGGCCAGCAACGGGAGTGAAGCAGCCAAGGCCAGGATGCTAAGAACTCCCACCTGGTGCAGCACAGCATCCAAGAGACAGGTGTGAGTAACACAGTGCCTTGGACACCCGCAAACCCAGGCCATATCAAGGCTATACAGCTTCCCACATGTCCACTCCTCTATAGTTGCAAAGCTTAAAATGGAGTTGATTGTGTCACAGGCCCAGAACAGTGTCCTCTGAACTCCACACACTTAGGACTGAGATATCTGTGCCAAATCAGTGCTCAGCCCAGCAGGTGAAGGACAGGGTCTCCTCCAACGCCTTGCTCCCCAGGGGCTGACCCTGAGTGCCTGGGAGGTTTGAAGGCATCTGCCAGGAAGCATGATCCCCCCTCACTCCTCTCGGAGCCACGTGGGCCAGGCTGGGAGTTGTGTTCAACATGCTTCTGTCCTTTCCACATAGTTGGAAAAGTTTCTGCTTGCTTTGAGGTTATAGAAATCCATTTCTGATAGTGCCAGGCTCAGGGCTGAGTTCAGAATGGCCAGTATCAGTTAAAACTTAAGGATGTCCATTTCAGTGTTGACCGTTTTACCACCAATGAGCCTGATTTAGTCATCTTTACAAACATAAATTCCCAATGCTGTCTGCATAAGATTTGTTCAAGGTCTGGAGAAGGGCCTTAGTAATTTCAGCTTTAATGTTGTCCCATCCCTCTGCCTCCTTGCCAACACACAATGCTTTGACTAGACTCTTCTTTTCATGTGATCTGCAGAGAGCGTGTGGTTAAGATCAGGACAGCAGTGTCTTCACTTAGGCCTAATATTAAAGAAGTACCACTTCACCCTGTGTTCTGTTTACCAGCTCCTTTTCAAGGGCTGAAATACAGGCATAATGGACATTGAGAACCAGTGGTGATGAAAGAGGTGTAACAGAAGATAAAATAATCCAGTGGAAAGACGTGTCACCTAGAGAAGACATATGGTTAACAGATCAAAGTGTCAGTGTCTTGTCATCAAGTAAAGATATTTGTTCAGGGCACACAGTTAAGCAGGGCAAGTGCCTTTTCAGCCACTCTTCATACTTCAAAAACATGCAAGAAGATCGACAAAACACACTTTACTATGAAGTTGCTTCTTTCATTCCTAATTGTTTCTACTACAACATAACACAGTCAGGGAGAACTTTCCTAGACAGAATATCGCTGACAGAAGTGGAAGGAAGAGGAGAATGTGATAACTCAAGCTGGACTTCTCCATCTCAAAGGACCACAGTGTTCAAGGAAGTCAAAGGAAATGTCACCCTTGTTTTTTTGTTTGTTTGTTTTTGTTTGTTTTGCTTTTTGACAGGCAGAGTTAGACAGAGAGAGAGACAGAGAGAAAGGTCTTCCTTTTCCGTTGGTTCACCTCCCAAAATGGCCTCTACAGCTGGCACGCTGTGGCCAGTGCTGCGCCAATCCGAAGCCAGGAGCCAGGTGCTTCCTCCTGGTCTCCCATGGGGTGCAGGGCCCAAGCACTAGGACCATCCTCCACTGCACTCCCTGGCCACAGCAGAGAGCTGGGAAATGTCCCCCTTGTAAAAGCACCAAGGTCTCCGTGCACAAATCAGAATCATGCAGCTGCTTCATCCCACATGCCTGTGCTTTCTTCTGGTACATGTCGAGTCAGCAAAACCAATTCTGTGGCACTCCCTGAAAAACTTACCTATGGATTTATATATTGTCCCGTAGGCTTGCTCTAACTACAATGATCACTAACCACCCTGACTAGCCATACCAGCCAACCTCTTCCCATAGGTGAGCATGTGTTAAGCTCTCTAACTTTGCACTGAGCCAAGCTGCATCCATGGTCAAGCTGCATGTGGAAAAACGTCACAGAAGCAGATGTGAAGTGCTCACTTTGGATGTGTGGTTTTCTGTCTGGTGCTTTTATTCCACAATTGAAAAACAAACAAGCAAATAAACAATAAAACACCCACCAGTGACATGGCTGGCTTGCCCTTTCCAGTGTAGTTTGGAGACTTGATTGCAGATCCACTGCTCAGTACAGAGGGCTGGTATCAGGAGCTTGGGGTCAAGACATATGTCGGGGTGTGAAACCACAGGTCTTCCTGGTTACACAATGCATAGCCCGAGTTGTCATAGGTAGATATAGGAATGTCTGTGCAAGTCACTGAAAGTGCTCATTCTTGTTATCATTTTATTTAATAGTCAATGACAACACAGCAGTGTCATCTCGGGTTCTTTGTTCAGACAAGTGTCTGCAAATGCCCAAAGAGCAGGACAGCGAAGAGGAAGCGGGCTTCTCCAGCAACCTCTGCCCAACCCTGCTCTGTGCTGAGTGGGGAAGTCCACACCACGTGTTGGAGGCACCTTTGCACCATGAAGCCTTCAGTCCATGGTGCCATAGTTCCGTTTGGGTTTCATCTGCCAATCTGCCATAAGCAGGCAGCATTGTTTGTCCTACCAAATGCGATTCTTCTGATGTATGCAAGTCCTAATGATAAGTATATTTTAATCATCTCTGAAATTTCAGGTGGAGGATATGGATTTGCAGATAGTTACTGCATGGTAACACTGAATCTAGCTACAACTTACTGCTTTTATAACCATTTATGAAAATTTTTAAAAGGGGTACACATTTATGATTAGAGTTAATCTTATGATTTTCAGACCTAAACTTATGACCCTCATACTTGACTCAGTTCTTTATAAGCTGAAGTTTTCTTAGCTTTAAAAAAATGAAAGAGGATTTTAAAAGAATTACTTTGTTAGTAAGAACCTAAATGCAGCACTTTTTTCTGCATCCAAAATGAAAGCCTGTTCATCATACAATTTTCTAGTGTTAATGTATTTGTGGAGAATGTGGATTGGGTACTTTCTAAATTCAAATCGATAGGCCATGTGAAAATGTATGTAACCAGAACTCTCAATAACTAATATTAACTCCAGGATGACAGAGCCTGAATCTGCACTTTCATTTTGCCATTTCAAATTAAAGAAACATGAAGTGCTCATCTGCAAACGTATGAGTCACAGCAGAGCTACACTTTTTTTTAACCACAGTAAAAATAGTTGTACATGCCCATTTTATTTCCAGTGTCTTCAAATAAATTGAGATGTAGGTGTTTCTAAGCTCCATAGGGCAAAACTATAATGTCTTATGGGTTATCTATGGATAGGCCAAAATCTACAGTCCTGGTCCTCACATGAGATTTGTTTAAACCAAAATGTTCACATGTTCAGCATGATGAGAGTAAGACTGTGATGGCTTTCGAAGAGCACAGCCTCAGCTTGTGTGTCACTGCATCTGGAATGGTTGCCTGTTCTATCTGGAATAGAAAGCCCTGGGCCATCAGCAAGGACCTCCAAGGGCAGTGCAGGAGCAGGAGGGGACGCTGGCCCTGTGGAGTCAGCGTTTCCAACATGCTTTCTTCAGTCTCTGTTTCCATTAGTTACCTGCACCTGCTGACAGTCACTCAACACGTAGCCTAGAACACCGGGGTCATCATTGTGAAACCTGCTTCCCCAGTGCCTGAAAGGAGTTGCATGTTAATGAGCCTAAAATAGATCAATTACTGTGTTGAGAATGGTTATCATATCAATATAATAGGCATTTAAAATAGGTTGAGAAATCTGCATTCAGACTCACAACAGCTCTTCTCAAGCGGGATCATTTTTCGGGTGAACAAATAGAGGAGGTTTGGTTAAGTACAGAGGCATAGATGAAGGAGTGACAATAATGAAAGTGCCCAGACTTGAAATAAGATCTATTTGACCCCCAAACCTGGACTTTGTATTGCTCAACTGGCCTTTATATAAAATCTCTGTCTCAAAGACTTGCTTCTGGGATCCCAGATTTGTATTTGTGTTAAACATAAGCTGTGGGGCTGGTGCCGTGGCTCACTTGGTTAATCCTCTGCCTGCGGCACTAGCATCCCATATGGGCACTGGGTTCTAGTCCTGGTTGCTCCTCTTCCAGTCCAGCTCTCTGCTGTGGCCCAGGAGGGCAGTGGAGGATGGCCCAAGTGCTTAGGTCCTTGCACCTGTATGGGAGACCAGGAAGAGGCACCTGGCTCCTGGCTTCAGATCGGTGCAGCGCCGGCTGTTGCGGCCATTTGGGGAGTGAAGGAAGACCTTTCTCTCTCTCTCTCTCTCTCTCTCTCTCTCTCAATGTCTGTAACTCTACCTGTCAAATAAACAATTAAAAATCTTAAAAAAACATAAGCTGAGAATCAAACCTATATATATGTAGCAATAAACAATCTTGTCTCTCTGGCAATGGGAAAAAAAGAAAAAAAAATCACTGTAAAGATAGAAGGTCATGATCTGTTTAATCATAAATGTTTATTTTAAATACTTATTTATTTATTTGAAAGCCAACGTTATAGAAGGAGAAAAAGAGAAAGGTCTTCCATTTACAGGTTCACTCCAGATGGCTACAACAGCCAGGGATGGGCTGGGCTGAAGCCAGAAGCCAGAAGCCAGGACGTCTCCCAGGTTGAGCATTTGGGTGCAGGGATCCAAGCACTTGGGCCATCTCCTGCTGCCTTGCCAGAGCATTATCAGGGAGCTCTTCCTGCTACACAATGAGCTTAATCATAAATGGTTTTAAGCATATGCAAACCCAAGACGTTTTGTTGTGCTGGAGGGGATGGCGGAAGTAACTTGTTTTTATGATGTTCATCTACCCCAGGGGAAAATCTTTCTTGGGTATGGGCCTTCATTATATGACACTTTTCAGTCTCCTCGCTTGGAGCAGTTATGTCTGCACAGCCCCTGTTGGGAGGTTTCAGATTAGGCCAGAACCAACCCTGGAAGTGGAGCAACAGCAAGATGAGAAAGTATCTTCACATGACGGAGTGGAACAAACAGGAGGAAGTCAGCACCCAGAGCCAGGAAATCTGTTTCCAGCTGGTAGTTATCCCACTTGGGGGAAGAGATTAATCTTTCGATTGAGAAACAGTGAAAACAACAGAGCATAAGTCTATAAAGACTGACTTATTGTAAATGAAAGAACAGTACTTGTGCAAGTCAGATCAAAACAAAGTTCCCTTCTGCTTTTTTTTTTCTTTTTTACCGTTAAGACAGTAATAAATGAAACAAAATATTAGTAAGAGAATCAGCTGTTCTAAGTTCCACACTGTCTGGCTAATGGCTTCTGGATGCGTCCTGCTGCAGGCCATGTTGTGGAAAATATGGAGGCCCTGAAGCCTGGGATGGAGGGACAGAGACGGACTCAGAGAAGTGGCTGTCTGCTCAGCTCAGGGCACTTACAGAGATTTTCTGGGTCCTTTTTTCACACGCTGTTCCCCACTGTAGACCCACCAAGTTGGTACAGATGCCGAAAATCTGGACAAGGATGTGGTGAGTCCAGGACTACAGTAACTACTTAGAAAACACAATGCAGCTGTGTGTCCTACTCAGTGGACACTCTAAGATCCCCATGAGGGCCACAGGGTGGAATCACTTCTGTTGCTAAAACTAAAGAAAAAATGATGTTTACTCAAGACAAAAACTTATTTAAAAACCCACTGGAGGAAACGAGGCATATTTATTTTCTCATTAAGATAAATAAAAGGACAAAAAGCAATCACTAGAAGGACACGCGGGGAAACAGTCGGCTTGTGTTGTTTCCACACCAAGGAATCCCCAAAGATCAGCCAAGAAAAACGGGCCCTGGCATCAGGAAACCTTGGTTAACAGGATTTTTTCTTATTTACACTTCCTCTGGCACTGTGTCGTCACAGCTGGGTTGTCAGTGGTGAAATGTTGGAGATCATATACAAAAACGCTGACCCCAGCTTGGCAAGGACGCTGAGCTGTTGTGGGCACGCAGCTGGTGTTTCCCGTGCTCCTCCACCGCTGACCTGCTGCCATTTTGTTCCTGCGCTGACAGCCCCAGCACAGTAGTCTTGTCTTCTCACTGCCCCGGATTCAGGACTGTGCACAGGAAATTGGAGAACACACATTCGAAGGCTGCGTTGAATACACAGTGGCATGACTTTTGTCTTTTAGACTAGTTATCCTTTAGTAATACGTGTCTTACAAGGCTTATAATCTTTTCTGTGAAAACTATCCTTGTAGCCAATTTCAGTTACATTCAATGGATTTTTAAAAAATGATTCATGTGTGAATATTGGTGAACCCTGAAGTACTCAAAAATGTAAGGGATTGGCCGGCGCCGCGGCTCACTAGGCTAATCCTCCGCCTAGCGGCGCCGGCACACCGGGTTCTAGTCCCGGTCGGGGCGCCGGATTCTGTCCCGGTTGTCCCTCTTCCAAGCCAGCCCTCTGCTGTGGCCAGGGAGTGCAGTGGAGGATGGCCCAGGTGCTTGGGCCCTGCACCCCATGGGAGACCAGGAAAAGCACCTGGCTCCTGGCTCCTGCCATCGGATCAGCATGGTGCGCCGGCCGCAGCGCGCCGGCCGCGGCGGCCATTGGAGGGTGAACCAACGGCAAAGGAAGACCTTTCTCTCTGTCTCTCTCTCTCACTGTCCACTCTGCCTGTCAAAAAAAAAAAAAAAAAATGTAAGGGATTGAAGAGTTATGTCAGGTTAACATTAGGCTGGACCACTTTAAAATGAAAATACTAGTAAATCCAGGCTGCCACATTGGAAATCAAGGATCAATTTCTCTCTGATCCTAAACAACGTTTCTAAAATTTCACACAAGGCAAAAGTTTTGTGATTCACGTGTGTTTCCTCGTAGTAACTGTGCGAATGAATACGTGCCAATCCATCATATATCACATATATCAGTGTAGGTTAATAGTCAATATGGTTATGCATATCTGTGCCACTTTATACCCATGTGCAAATGTATTATTAACATTATTGCTTTAAAATTCATGAGATATGTATTTTTGAAAAGATTCACTTATTTATTTAAAAGACAGAGTTACAGAGAGAGAGGGAGTCACAGAGGTGTTGGGGGAGAGAAAGAGTCTTTCATCCACTGGTTCACTCCCTAGATGGCTGCAATGCCTGGCGCTGGGCTAGGCTGAAGCCAGGAACCAGGAGTTTCTTCCAGGTCTTTCACATGGATGGCAGGGGCACAAATACTTGGGCCATCTTCTGCTGCTTTCCCAGGCCATTAGAGGGGAGCTGGATCAGAAGTGGAGCAGCCAGGACAAGAACAAGTGGAGCAGCCATGCGGGATGCCAGCATTGCAGGCATGTTGCTTACAAATATTGTCACTTAACAATTTATCATCTTACCAAATGTGACTACACTTTATAGCAATCCCTGAAACTAAATGCCAATGATTACTTATTTTCTGCCTTAGATAATAATCTGCATTGCTGTTAATGATTAATTCTCTTCAGTCATTAAGAGTAGACCCAAGAGAGTATCCAGTACACGGCCTTCCACAAGCCACAATAAGAGCCTTTAACTCTCAAGGAACAGGATAAAGTTGGTACAGTATGGTATGAAGCTTTTCATAGATAGAGATGGAGATACAGAGATAGATAGATAGAGACTGAGACAGATAGAGGCCAAGACAGAGGTAGAGAGAGAGCTATGTGTGTTGTATAGAAGGTCAGAGGGTCAATACTAGGAATAGCATTAGTCCCTGCACATACACTCCCCTTCAGAGTTTATAGGATACTCTTCCTTATATAAAATGTTCTCAATACACAAAATCATGATTTGCTATAAGCCAGTTGTACTGCCAAGTACTTTGCATACGTTACTGCGTATACCATAGCAAATACAATAGAATTCCTGGAGAAACTCCAAACACGCTCAGGAACCACAGGAGCCCTGACCTAAATCTATTAACAGGGATTAGGAAAAGAGGAGTGCCAGGATTTGTGGGACACTAATCATGAGACTGAAAGTGCCTAAGATCCTGCATGAAGGTAGTTCAATACTGTGGAAGACTAATTAAATGATGTTTATTTGGTACAAACATTTTTGAAACCTATGTGGTTTTTTCATAATACACATTACCCATCGACTTTTAAAAATGTTTATTTATTCTATTTTATCTACTTAAAAGGCAGAGCAAGAGATCTTCCATCCACTGGTTTACTCCCCCATGATCTCAACAGCCAGGCCTGGGCCAGGCCGAAGCCAGGTTCTGGAAATTCTGGTTAGATCTTCATGACAGTGGCAGAAATCCAAGCACTTGGGCTATCATCGCTGCATCTCGGCACGGTAGCCGGGAGCTGTATCAGAACCTCTGAGTAGGCACGACCTAAACAGGCACACGCTATGGGATGTGGGCAACTCAAGCGAGAGTTTAACCCGCTTCACCACACGCCAAACACGTCCACAGCTTTCAGGATGGAGAAATCTATTCGTGGGTTTCAACATTTTTGCACTAAAATAAACTTGTCTTTTAATTCTATTTTCCATAAGAAAGATCCTCATGTTTGCCTACTGGGTCCACAAATATTTAAGTATCATCAATATATCCAATAGGTTTGGATTTTATTTTGTACTAACATCTAAAATAGGGATATGTATTTCCATCATGAAACTGAAAGTTTAGTTTTGTAAAATTGACCCCACATTTCCACAACAGCTGTGTTTTACAATAGGGCCAGTAAAGCGGAATGGTAAGTTGGTTTGAGGATTAGACTTTTGAGGATGTCATAAGGAAAATACACATTTTCCCTTACTTGGCACTGGTGGAACTAAAGCTCATACAGGCTTCCCTGTGTATCGCTGCTCCTTGACTTCCTTCTATGTGTGTGTTCCTGTGACTTCCTGTATATATATATGTTCTGTGACTTCTCTGTGTCCCCATGACTTCCTATATGTTTGTGTTCCTGTGACTTCCTGTATGTGTGTGTTCCTGTGACTTCCTGTGTGTGTTCCTGTGACTTCCTTCTACATATGTGTGTTCCTATGGGTTCCTGTGTGTGTGTGTTCCTGTGACTTCCTTCTACATATGTGTGTTCCTGTGGGTTCCTGTGTGTGTGTGTTCCTGTGACTTCTTTCTACATATGTGTGTTCCTGTGGGTTCCTGTGTGTGTGAATTCCTGTGACTTCCTGAGTGTGTGTTTGTTCCTGTGACTTCTTTAGTGTGTGTTTGTTCCTGTGACTTCCTGTGTGAGTTCCTTTGACTTCCTGTGTATGTATGTTCCTGTGACTTCCGTGTGTGTGAATTCCTGTGACTTCCTCTATATGTGTCTTCCTGTGACTTCCTGAGTGTGTTTGTTCCTGTGACTTACTGTGTGTGTGTTCCTGTGACTTCCTGAGTATTTGTTTATTCCTGTGACTTCCTGTGTGTGTGTTCCTGTGACTTCCTGTGTGTGTGAGTTCCTGTGACTTCTTGTGTATGTGTTCCTGTGACTTCCCGAGTGTGTGTTTGTTCCTGTGACTTCCTGAGTACGTGTGTGTTCCTGTGACTTCCTGAGTGTGTGTGTGTTCCTGTGACTTCCTGAGTGTGTGTTCCTGTGACTTCCTGTGTGTGTGTTCCTGTGACTTCTTCTGTGTGTGTGTTTCTGTGACTTCCTCAGTGTGTGTTTGTTCCTGTGACTTCCTCTATATGTGTCTTCCTGTGACTTCCTGAGTGTGTGTTTGTTCCTGTGACTTCCTGTATGTGTTTGTTCCTGTGACTTCCTCTGTGTGTGTGTTCCTGTGACTTCCTGAGTGTGTGTTTGTTCCTGTGACTTCCTGAGTGTGTGTTTGTTCCTGTGACTTCCTGTGTGTGTGTTCCTGTGACTCCTGTGTGTGTGTTCCTGTTCTTCTATGTGTGTTCCTGTGACTTCCTGTGTATGCATCTTCCTGTGACATCCTATATGTGTGTATGTTCTGTGACTCCTGTGTGTCCCCATGACTTCCTATATGTGAGTGTGTTCCTGTGACTTCCTCTATGTGTGTGTGTGTTCCTGTGACTTACTCTGTAAGTGTGTTACCATGACTTCCTCTGTGTGTGCTCCTGTGACTTCCTCTGTGTGTATGTTCCTGTGTGTGATGCATTTGTGAAACACATAGGTCCAATGTTTAAAAGGGGCCAAAAGCCCTCAGACTCGGGGTATGTTATTGCTACATTTTCAGGATTTGATCAAGAACAACACATCTGCAATACAGTTTTGATGAGTCATTTGTTTGGATGGCTGTTTTAATTTAGCCTGGTTTTCTCGTATTTGTCAGGCATAGATCCATCCCGGCAGCAGTAACTTGGTGAACAGTGCTTGTTGGGAAGGGTTCTCCCCCCCTCTTGCTTCCGTCATCCCCATGCTCAGAAATAGCATTCTCGTCTACCAAAGGCGCCTTCATTGACTAGACCTAGTTTTCTGGCTTTATCCACCTGCTGAGTCAATTAGACTTAATTGTTTCTTTCACTGCCTTGCCTCCTGCTCCTGGGAGTATGCTCTGCTTTTCAGTGTGGTTTAGCTCTCTTTGGTAAAATAACATCCACAAGGTAAAATAGGAAGTTTGAATTGACTCTTTTTTAATTATCCATCTCAATGTGGCGCTCACTGTGAATATATTATCTGGCAGTGTCATTATGAAGACTGATCTAAATAAAATGTTTTCAGTAATACTCAGGATGGAGTTAATCACACACAACACAGGAAACTCACTAGGTGGAAATTAGTCTCATGGTTTCGAAGGGTGGACTAAATTTATATTGACAGGTAATTGGGAAGTGCTTTTACAAACACCAGTGGTTCCATCTTTTCAGTTACTTTGCAAAAGAATGGTTACTTTCTCACTTCAATGATGAAGATAAGCCAAAAATAGTAAGGTGATTTGCAGAAGATACCGAATTAGAAATCAGTAGTCCCTCTGTCTGTAACTCTATCTCTCAAATAGATAAATGAAATCTTTTTAAAAAAGAAAATTGGTAAAAGAACAGAATTGAAAAACTGAATTGTCTGACTTAAAGTAATACCTTTCTTATTTCCATAACTGCTTCCAAAATACATATCATCAAGCATAATGTGCGGCATTTTGCAACAAAATAGAATTAAGCAGTGTTCTGTAAGCCTATTTATTGGTTTTCCTACCTTGGTAAAGGCATTCCAACTTTTGTCAGTTAGCAACCACAGACATTCTGTTTAAATACTTTCTATGTGTTAACATCTGGATATGACCCATAACGTGAGGTTTCATGCTGGAGTGGAGGACACTGCAATGCAAGCACAGCTTCACAGACACACAGTGTTGCCTTTCCCTGGGGGGAACATGGGACCCTTCCTTCAAGGGCTGTAATCAAGTGCTGCTTCATATTCCTATTTCTTTCTTTCTTTTTTTTTTTTTTTTTGACAGGCAGAGTGGACAGTGAGAAAGAGAGACAGAGAGAAAGGTCTTCCTTTTGCCATTGGTTCACCTTCCAATGGCCGCCGCGGCCAGCGCACTGTGGCCGGCACATGGCATTGATCCGAAGCCAGGAGCCAGGTACTTCTCCTGGTCTCCCATGGGGTGCAGGGCCCAAGGACTTGGGCCATCCTCCACTGCACTCCCAGGCCACAGCAGAGAGCTGGCCTGGAAGGGGGGCAACTGGGACAGAATCCAGCGCCCCGACCAGGACTAGAACCCGGTGTGCCGGCGCTGCAAGGTGGAGGATTAGACTATTGAGCCGCGGCACCAGCGGTTCATATTCCTATTTCTAATTCATGCTACAACATAACAGTCTTCATAAGTCTCCAGGGGTGTCATAGGAATAATCCAGCTAAAGTACAGTCTATAAAGTAGCAGCACTAAGTAATTGCTTAAAACACAGTAGTAATATAGTAATGTTTTACTTGCTGCAGGTTTAAAACATTCAAGAGGATTTTGAAGCAAGCTTCAAGCTGCTTCTTAGTAAGGCATTCATGAAAATATTTGCTACATTCAAGGAAGTATTTGCTGCAGTGGCTATGGCAGAGAGCTCCCTTCCAACCTCCACTTGATGGGGTCTCCATTCCTCTGCATTTTTTGTTCACCTTCTCTCTGATTTCCCTAGCAATTTGGGCTGGTCCCCACTTAGAATTGAGGTCCAGCTACTCATTTTGAGAAATCTGTCCTTCTCTAAATTATGCAAGTGCATTGAAGTACTGGATTTTGATCATGGTGTCCCAGGTGCCTTGTTTCTCCCCACCTATGGAGTCTTGATTGATATTGGCTGTTGACAACAACTGAGTTGACTAATCCAGGAATGGCTGCCTTTCTAACCTGTCTTCTCTGTTTCTGTGTCATTTATTCTATGCCACATCAGGTTGCAGGGATGTTATCCTACCCAAATTTAGTAGAACATCTTGATTGAGTTAGTGCTTAATAAGACCCCTGCCCAACACATACTCTTTCCAGTGACTGAGGAAATACTGGGCTGGCATGACACTTTCTACAGGTGCCCCTGGCTCTCCACTGACCATGCCAAGCCTCTACTCAAAGATAACTAGATTAAAAGGAAAGGGTCATCCAAATTCTTTCAATTAACAATTGATTTGCTGGCTAAAACACCTACCTAATATTTACGTTGTTGTTCTGCCATTCATAGAATAATCTCCCTCTGTGATCCTTGATCTTTTTTGATAGGGACCCTGATATCCCAAGATGGGAAATGATTGCTTGCCTATTTTATACCCTCTGTTTAATATTTTAATGTCCATCTAAATTCAATAAATGCATTCTCTTTATATAGAACCTGTTCCTCTGATTCTGCAATTCATAAAAGTTTAGGAACTTTAAATATCACTATTTTTGAATAACACTTTTCTAAAAACAATTATCAATGCTCTTTCATCTGCTCTTGACATCTGTCACTTTAGTCCCTTTCAAGATTTTGTGCGTGACCTGATTTAATCTTTCTGATTAATCTGTGATTCATCTTCAAACTCCTCTTTTCTACTCTAGTTATATGTCCTAAAGTCAGAAAAAAAATAATGAAACTCAAGTATACATTGAGGAAAATGAGAGTAACACAGAATTTTATTTTATTTTGTTGCTTTTGTAATGTCAAGACCTTTTATAGATCTTGAAATACCATAGTTGATTAATTCCCAAACTTGAAATTTACATTAATTCTGTATTAACATATATCTTCTTTGTGATAATTACACTTTAATCTTTCTTTTATAAAATAAGTTAAAATTACTTTTGTATTTGGTATTTGTAAGTAGATATAAAGTATATTGGCCTAAAGGTCATTATTTTTCTCATATATTAATCATATGATTTGCATATATTTATGTGCTGGCTCATTTATATTTTCTTTAGGTTTTTAATTTTTCCATTTATTTGAGAGACAGAGAGACAGGACTTTCATCTGCTGGTTTACTCCCCAAATACCAAGAACCTCAAACCAGATCTCCCACACGGGTGGTAGGAACTCCGCTGGCAGAGTCACCACCTGTCCCTGCCAGGATGTGCATCAACAGGAAGCTGTAACTGGGGACAGAGTCAGGATTTGAGTCCAAATACTCTGCTATTGGATGTGGGCATCCCAAGCAGTGTTTTCACTGCTTCACCATGCATCTGCCCTCTGATCATTTTAAACTGAGCTAAGATTATATAATATTAAGGTTTCTAATCTTAGTGCTTTCTTTGATTTTAAGAAATCCACCTTCCGTTACTCACACAAAAAAGCAAGGTTTGAATTGCCTTGCTACGTGAACGTTGCACCATTCACACATGCTTTCTGTTTCAAAGAAAATAAGGAAAAAGATATAAAACTGAGTGAAGATGAATATCGATGAAATTCAAAATGTGATTGATACAGTTAGGATTTCCATTTATGTTTCTGTACTGGGAGCTCATGACATGGAATTCAGATTGATCATACTAATTATATCATCAATGGCATCAATACGTATTAGCATTTAAAGGAAAGCAGGAGTGTTCATAATGAGTGAAGCTGATACATGAGGGTGTAAAGGATGGCTACGAAGGCTACACAGAAGCCAAGGGAATCCCAGAACAATTGCCTGGAAGCAAACAACAACAAAACTCAAAAGGAATCCTTGGTATCCCCTGGGTATAGATGCAGAAGACAGATGCGAGGCAAAAGTGGCAGTGCCTGTCTTCCAGCAGAACCATCAGAAGTGTCCAAGAAAGCTGTCCAGCAGGACTCTACCTAGGAACACAAAGAATCTTCATGCCAGGCTCTCAGGCCTCCCAAGAAAAGCATGACATGAGGACCCCTGCTCCTCCAAAGACAAACAGAAGCTGCTGTGTTCTGGGACCAGTAAGCATTAGTCATCTTTGAAGGCAGGACTTTAAGCTTACACAGCAACTGCCAGGATGGGCCTGGACTTTCCTCATGAATTAGTTATATCAATAACACTGGTTCCTCTGGCTTTAAACTCTATAGGGTATACATCCCAGCAAGGTCAGAGGGATGGGATATTCCAAGAAACCAGGTGGCTCACCTTATTTGGCTCCATTAATAGATTTAAATCCACATTCTTTGGATGATTCAAGACCAGCCCACATCAAATTTAGGGTTTTACTACTCCAGCCTCAGGATGGCTGACATCCTAATTAGGGTTATGTCACAGCCAACAGAAGAGACTTAACCATCACCTAAACTCACTTCGCCTGAATCCAAACTTCAGCCTCCTTCAGCACCAGGCACAGAATTTCAGACACAATTTTAGTGGCTTCGTTTCTACAGCATGTGCCTTTCAATTTTCCTTTTTCATGAAAATATTGTTTAGAATATTAAGAGATTGGCCAGTGCTGCTGCTCAATAGGCTAATCCTCCACCTGCGGCGCCGGCACCCTGGGTTCTAGTCCCGGTCGGGGCGCCGGATTCTGTCCCGGTTGCTCCTCTTCCAGGCCAGCTCTCTGCTGTGGCCCAGGGAGTGCAGTAGAGGATGGCCCAAGTGCCTGGGCCCTGCACCCGATGGGAGACCAGGAGAAGCACCTGGCTCCTGGCTTCGGATCAGCGTGGTACACCGGCCTCAGTGGCCCTTGGAGGGTGAACCAATGGTAAAGGAAGACCTTTCTCTCTGTCTCTCTCTCTCACTTTCCACTCTGCCTGTCAAAAAAAAAAAGAATATTAAGAGATTCTTTCATAGTTTTCTCAAGACACTTTACTCACAACTATAGGTAATTGCTGAAAATCTGCCTCCATTCAAATGCAGAAGTGCTCTCATATTGCATTGCATATTACCTCCAACCAAACCTCTTCACCTTTGTGATCCTGACTGTTCCCTTGAGTTAAATGTTCTTATGCACTCTAAATAACTTGCTATCCCCTGAGTGTCCCCAATGAACTCAAATATTTTGAACCTACAGCTAAATCCTGTACAAATACAGATTGTAGGGCATAAAGAGTTTTCTGTGATTAGAATATAAAAATGCTTTTTATCTTGGGATGAACAACGTATCTTTGTTGGAATTCTGTGTTAGAATTTCAGATCATCAGAAAGAATGTCAAACAGCTCTAGGGAAGATCAAATAAAGAATTACCTAAGAAATCTCTGACATAATTTGAAAAAGAAGCACTACTTTTTTCCAGTATGGTCCACTTTACATATAAATGTATTTAATTGCAATATTTAATTTATTTATGCCTTGTCTTGGCGCCTGTTACACATGTGCTGTACCACACATCCATGGGGGATGCCCACATATACCACCTGATGTCAGTCCCCAGGCCGCTGTCATCCAGGGAAGGAGGGAAAAGGGGTTATAGGGCACACACATTCAATGTGACCCAAGCCAGGAGCTCAGAATGTTCGTTTAACTGTGCACGAAGCAAATCATTGAATCTTTTTTTAAAAGGTTTATTTATTTATTTGAAAGTCAGAGTTATAGAGAGAGAGAAGGAGAGGCAGAAAGAGAGAGAGAGGTCTTCCATCCAGTGGTTCACTCCCCAGTTGGCTGCAACGGCTGGAGCTGTGTCCATCCGAAGCCAGGAGCCAGGAACCAGGAGCTTCCTCCGTGTCTCCCATGTGGGTGCAGGGGTCCATGCTGGGCCATCCTTCACTGATTTCCCAGGCCACATCACAGAGCTGGATGGGAAGCGGAGTAGCCGGGTCTCCAACCAGCACCCATATGGATGCTGGCGCTTCAGGCCAGGGCGTTAACCCACTGCGCCACAGCACCGCCCCCCCCCCCTTTAAAAAAATGATTTATTTGTTTGTTTGAGAGGCAGAGTTACAGAGAGCAGGGAGAGAGAGAAAGATCTTCCATCTGCTTGTTCACTCCCCAAATGTTAGCAATGGTAGGGCGGAGCCAAGCCAAAACCTGGAGCCAGGAGCTTTTTCTGGGTCTCCCACAAGGTTTCAGGGGCCCAAATACTTGGGCCATCCTCTTCTGCTTTTTCAGGCACATTAGCAGAGAGTTGGATCAGAATTGGGTCAGCAAGCATTCAAATTGGTGCCTGTATGGGTTTCCATCACTGCAGGTGGTGGCTTTACCTGCTGAGCCACAGCACTGGCACTCAAATCATTGAATCTTCGGAAATCTCAAATTCATAGTAGGAAATTAAAGCATTTTAATATTTGATTTCACTTAGTGTGAAGATGGAGCATGGAAATGAGAAAATATGTGTAATATTTCATATTATGTTATTTTACTAGGTATTCTAGTTACAAGGATTTTGCTCTTGTAGGTGGGTATTTTGTTAAAAAACTGGGAAAGAGAATAGTATGCTTTCATAGTTGTAGCATGGTTGTGAAGTAAACATTAATAAAAACAAGTGATTTAAACTAATAAGTAATCTTAATCATTTATTCACCTGCTCAGGTTTTTGTTTTCTTTTATCTCCCTATCTTCTTAAAATATTTATTTATTTGAAAAGCAGAGTGACAGAGGGAAACACATGCCTATACACACACACACACACACACACAGCGAGAGAGAGAGATCTTTCATCTTTTATTTCACTCCCCAAATGTCTGCAACTGCCAGAGCTGGGCAAAGCTGAAGACAAGAGCCCCATCTGGGCATCCCACATGGGTGTTAGGAATGCAGGTACTTGGACCATCATGTGTTACACCCCAGGCAAACTAGCAGGGGGTAGCGAGATCGCAAACCAGGCACTCAGATATGCGATGTGGCATCTCGAGTGGTGACTTAAAACTCTGTGCTGTGTGCCTGCTTATGTGTGCCATTCTTTGACTATTTTTATGACAAATTATCTCCTCAGTGCTAGCTGTAAAACTCACCTAAAACAGTGTGTGAGTGGGGCTTGATTCACAAAAGCATGAACTGCCTGCTCATTCTAATCTTTATCGCTCTTGTTTTTCTGACTTCTCTGAACTCGTTGGGATCTTTGTCAGCTGGGTCTACATCATATAAGATGGAGTACTAAGCCTGGTATTATTTTTTAAATATTTATTTTATTTACTTGCAAGAAAGAGAGAGAGAAAGAGACGGAGAGGGAGAGGGAGAGAGAGAGGGAGAGAGAGAGAGAGAGAGAGAGAGAGAGAGAGAGAGAGATCTTCTATCTGCCTGTTCATTTCCCCAAATGGCAGCAAGGGTAAGCCCTAGGCAAGGTGCAAGTCAGGAGTCTGAAACTCCATCAGGGTCTCCTACATGAGTAGCAGAGGCCAAAGAACTTGGGCCGTCTTCTGCTGATTTCTCAGGCACATTAGTAGGGAGCTGGCGTGGAAGTGGTGCAGCTGAGGCTTGAAACAGCACTTGCAATGCAACACAGGCATTGCAGGCAGCAGCTACATCCAGGAAAATTGTGCTGTTCTTCCAGAGACACTTGCATTTCTTTTTAAGACATGAAATGCAAACTTTATTTTAGATACAAGTTCTCCATGCATAGCCCCATGGTGACAGTGCCCAGCTACACATTAACGCTTCATTTAGGTGTTATGAGTGTACTGTTAGGCATTTTCCACTCCAAGGAAAGAGAGCTTGAACAGATTCAGAATATTTAATATTGAGCCATTAAGTGTTGAAAATCACTTGTATTCCTATTTGTGCTGCACATTGTCAAATTAAAAAACTGAGCACAGTGAAACTTCATTCACCCACCTGTGCTTGTAACATCATGAGTTCCATTTAGCATGAAAAATTGTTCATGCTCCGCTTAGACTATGTTCCTAAGATTGTTCTCATTCCCCTAAGTGATGAGCTCCTTGCCCTGAGGTTTTCACATGAGAGCCAGCCGGTGTCCAGTGCAGGGGCATGAAGGGAAGGCGACAATCCCCCTGGTCTAGATTCCCGTGCTGCAGCCACAACTGCCAAACACAGAGTGACTTGAACCAAGTCTGATGCCTCCTGTCACTGTTGCACAAGGGTCATCTTGGCCAAACTTACAGGCTTTGGTTGCGTTTCTCACAGAAGGCTCTGGGGAGAGTGAATTTCAGATTCTTCCAGGCCACTTGGTGGCCGAATTCAAGACCCTGTGGTTGTGGGGCTGAGATCTCTCTCCGTTGATGGCTGCTGGCTGTGAGTCTTCTTCTTCTAGAAGCAGCCCCCATCCCGAGAGACATGGCTGTCTTCTTCCCTCCTCAAAGCCAGCTACCACGATCCAGGCCTCTCCACATCTGTCTCCCCTTCAGTTTCATCCCACCTGCCTCTTTGTGCCATGCACCTTTCATACTTCTGTGGCAGAAAACACCTGCGTTTAAGCGTATGAGTGATTAGATGAGGTCTACCCTGATAACCCAAGATAATTTCCCAATTTTAAGGCCAGCAAATGTAAGTCCCCCTTCAAAGTCATCCCACTGTGCAGCACAGCGTAACCACATGTTCCTAGCACCCAGAGACTAAGATGTAGGGAGGTGAGGGAGCTTTCTCACCTATGACACTTTCCTATTCAGGGAACTGAAGTTATAATGGCAGAGAAAATAAGATCACCATATAATGTTTGCCATGAACAAATGCGTAGATCTGAAACAGTCTCCTAGTGCTGTCAGTTGGGGTCAGTGGCAACCTGGAGCAGGCGGGGAAGGCTTGGGAGAGGAGAGAAAACCTGATGGACTACTACAGTGTGGTGAGGACATTTCTGCCAGGACAATGCACATATTAGGAACACACTAAATTTCAAGGTAGCCTCAGGATAAAATAAGTCATTTCAGATGAAAGTAAGACTAATTTTGCGATAAGATGCAAAATGAGTGTTTCATTGGTTAAAATCCACAGCATTTTAAAAACATTTTTAAGACTCTAAAAAGAGAAAGAGAATTAGGTCTCTTTTGTGACTTTTATGCCCCAGACATGCCTTCTGTAAAATGGGAGAAAGTCAGGCAAACTGAAGTGATAAATCTGGGAGAATGTGTTGATTTCTACCTTCCATGATGGAGACACAGGGTAGTGATGAAGAAGAGAGAAGACACCCACGGTGCCGATGGGGAAGTGGATTGTGGGAGAGGCATGGTGCCTCCCAGGAGAAACAAAACTGAATCTGGGGTTTAATCTTGATATCCCCCTTCTGAGCCTATTTCTGAAGGAACTAAACTAGAATGTTCAAGAGACACCTACACTCCCAGGTTCACTGCAGCAATGTTCACAGTAACCAAAATATGGACTCAACCCAGATGTCTGCCAATGCGTGAAAGGATACAGAAACCATAGTGTACGTACAGTAGATTAGCACTCAACATTAAGAAAGAAGGAAATTCTTCCAAGTACAACTGCACAGATGAACCTGGAGAAGACTACTCTAAATGGAATAATCTGGACCCTGAAATGCCATTGCCCATATGTGGAAGCTAAAGCAAGTCCAGCTCAGTGTGGACAGAGAACAGAAAGGTGATCCCTGCAGGAGGATAACGAGGGTGGGGTTGCTGATCAAAGTTCCAGTAGTGCAAGAGAAGGCCATCCGAGAGGCTTGCTCTGCAACAGCCTGACTGTATTCACAACAAAGCATCGGAAACTGCTGAGACAAGATTTTAAGTGTTCTTGGCACAAATAAAGGCAAGTGTGTGAGGGAACGCAGTTAATTAGCTCGATCTCATCATTGCATGATCCCGTCAGACACCATTAATATGTACGAGTTTTTGCCAGTTATGAAATAAATAGTTCAAAAGTAAACAAAGACAGAGGCAGGCACTATGGTATAGTGGGTAAAGCTGCTGCCTGTAGTGCCCACATCCCATATGGATGTTGGTTTGAATCTCAGTTGCTCACTTCCAATCCAGCTCTCTGGGCGGTGCCGCGGCTCGCTTGGCTAATCTTCCGCCTGCAGCGCCGGCACCCGTGTTCTAGTCCCGGTCGGGGTGCCGGATTCTGTCCCGGTTGCCCCTCTTCCAGGCCAGCTCTCTGCTGTGGCCCGGGAGTGCATTGGAGGATGGCCCAAGTGCTTGGGCCCTGCACCCCATGGGAGACCAGGATAAGTACCTGGCTCCTGGCTTTGGATCAGCGCGCCTCAACACCCAGCCGTAGCGGCCACTTGGGGGGTGAACCAATGGAAAAGGAAAACCTTTCTCTCTTTCTGTCTCTCTGTATCTCTGTCTTTCTCTCTTTCTCATTGTCTAACTCTGCCTGTCAAAAAAAAAAAAATAATAAAGAATAAGAACAATCCAGCTCCCTGCTAATGTGCCTGGGAAAACAGCAGCAGGTGGTCCAAGTCCTTGATTTCCTGCCAGGAGAGACTCCATGTAGGAGACCCAGAAAAAAGGCCAAGCTCCTGGCTGTGGATCAGCCCAGCTCAACTCTTTGCTGAGGAGTGAACCAGCAGATTGAAGATCTCTCTCTGCCTCTGCCCCTGCCTCTCTGTAACTATGCCTTTCAAATAAGTAGGTGAATCCGTTTTTTTTCTTTTTTAAGAAAAAGTAAACAAAGACCCACATAAACCTGCTGCAATGAGCTGACAAAGACAAGGCAGCTATGCCCTGGCTTCTGGGGTCAGGCTGAACGCCACTGTCCATCGTGCACACAGGCATTGCTGTGAGGGACAGTGCCTGCCTCCTGCCAGTCACTGAGTCCTGCTGGGTGACTGAGAGGGGTCAGAAGAATCTATGATGTGGGTTAGAAGTGGCCCCCGGCGTCCTGACAGGCCTTGTTCCCATCTCCACACCCTGGGAGGACACTGGAAAACAAAAGACTGTGTGGCAGGAAGCCTGGAGTGCATTTCTATCTGGAAACACTCTTTGCAACATTAGGATAAGAGGAATTAGCTGGGAGTGATGCTGGGACTCCCTAACGCCATAGACGAGGCTCTGAAGTGTTGCAGTGGGGCACACACTGCCTGGGAAAAAAGGGTCCTGGGAGTAGGGCCTGACCAGCCCTGGGAGAATCGGCAAGAACAAGGCAGCCTGAGCAGGGGAACTGGGAGGGTCAGTCACAGGCTGTGTATCCGCACCAAGCGTGGGCAAGAGTCTCTGAGGCTTTTGCTTTCTAGGGTAGCAAAATTTGCTACTTAAAAAAAAAAAAAAAAAGAAACCAATATACTATGAGAATTCAAAGCTGTCAATGAAGAAGAAGTGGAAGGGAGAAGGTAATTATTCTTTAAGAGTATATAGTGGACGGTGCCGCGGGTCAATAGGCTAATCCTCCACCTTGTGGCGCCAGCACACCAGGTTCAAGTCCCGGTCGGGGCGCCGGATTCTGTCCCGGTTGCCCCCCTTCCAGGCCAGCTCTCTGCTGTGGCCAGGGAGTGCAGTGGAGGATGGCCCAGGTGCTTGGGCCCTGCACCCCATGGGAGACCAGGGAAGCACCTGGCTCCTGCCTTCGGATCAACACAGTGCACCTGCCGCAGTGCGCCAGCCATGGCGGCCATTGGAGGGTGAACCAACGGCAAAGGAAGACCTTTCTCTCTTTCTCTCTCTCACTGTCCACTCTGCCTGCCAAAAAAAAAAAAAAGAGTATATAGTGCAGAGCAGTGATGTACATTTCTAAAATATCAAGAAAAAACATGGAGCATTGACTGTGGTCATGCACGGTGTGAAGACAGGTAGGGAGACAGCTGCCTTGCAAGCTGCTGGTGCTGGGGGCAGACTCTGCCTGGCTCCCTGGCCTCCTGGGAAAAGGGTGGGCAGTTCCATGGCCTTCACCAGCCCGCAAGTCTGTCTTCTGAGCTGAAGATAATGCATGTTTTCCTTGAATATTCTCTTTTCCTTTTTTGTCTTTCTATTTATTTGAAAAATGGAAAGACCAAGACAGAGGAGCTGTAGGAGCTCCCATATACTGGTTCACTCCCCTGCAATAGCTAGGGCTGATCCAGGCTGAAGCCAGGAACCAAGAATTCCATCCGGGTCTCCCAGGTGGATTGAAAGAACTCAACTACGTGAGCCATCACCTGCTGCTTTCCTGTGTGCACAGCAACAGGAAGCTGGATCAAAAGAAAGGCTGAGAGCAGAACCCATGAGTTCGGATATGGAATGAGGGCATCTCAGCCCACACCAAATGCAATCAGCAGAAGTTGGCATTAGGGATCCTCTCAGAATATAATGGATTTGTAATTTTTATTTGGCAAATGTAAAATCAACTTTTAGGTGTCCTAACCTAAAAAGAAAATAACCTCATTATTTATAATTTTGTCCAATATGAATGCATAAATAAGCATGCCTGCCAATTGATCTTCAGATAATAAGTTATTCTAACATTTCACAAATGTGTAAGTTATGGAACCATTTAAACATGTATACCAAGAATTATATATCGTGTTTTGTTTTCCTTATGCATAATTTCCTCACTGAATAAAAACACTACCATTATTTGTAAGGACAGGTAGTAAGTAGTAATAACGATGATAACTTACTATACATTTGAGATAAAGATTCCTTCAGGTACAATTCCCGGCACTTGAAATGTGTTCAGTCATTTTTTTCAAGTACTTTCACGCACCGTTTCCTTTTATCTTGCCTATAAAGCCTTGAGGTGTGCGGTGTTATTATCCATATCACACTGGCAAAACTGAAGTCAGGAGAGGTGAAGGAAGAGGCCAAGGTCACAGAGCAAATGGACTTGGGACCACATCTGTCCATCTGCAAGATCGAGTAGCTCCCCATTCTTCCACCCAGCGTCTGACGCCTACCCCTGCTAGTGATGGCTTTGCTTGAACATGAGTGTAACTCAGGCTGAACGTCCCTAACAGAAAATCTGCAATCCACAATGCTCCAGGGTGCAACACTTCTTGAGTGCTGGCATGGCACTCAAAACTGTAGATCTCAGGGTATTTCCTTTTTTTTTACTTTTATTTAATGAATATAAATTTCCAAAGTACAACTTATAGATTACAATGGCTTCCCCCCCATAACGTCCCTCCAACCCGCAACCCTCCCCTTTCCCACTCCCTCTCCCCTTCCATTCACATCAAAATTCATTTTCGATTCTCTTTATATACAGAAGATCAGTTTAGCATACATTAAGTAAAGATTTCAACAGTTTGCTCCCACACAGAAACATAAAGTGAAATACACTGTTTGAGTACTCGTTATAGCATTAAGTCTCAATGCACAGCACATTAAGGACAGAGATCCTACATGAGGAGTAAGTGCACAGTGACTCCTGTTGTTGACTTTACCAATTGACACTCCTGTCTATGGCATCAGTAATCTCCCTATGCACCAGTCATGAGTTTCCAAGGCTATGGAAGCCCTCTGAGTTCTCCGACTCTTATCTTGTTTAGACAGGGTCATAGTCAAAGTGGAGGTTCTCTCCTCCCTTCAGAGAAAGGTACCTCCTTCTTTGATGACCCGTTCTTTCCACTGGGATCTCACTCGTGGAGATCTTTCATTCAGGTTTTTTTTTTTTCCCCAGGGTATTTCTAATTCCAAGTTTTCAGACTGGGTATGCTCAACTGCTTCAATCCATGCAAATATTTCAAAAATCTGGAAAACTCTAAAATCTGAAACATTTGCTATTCTAACCATTTTGGGTAAGTGCTGTCATCCGTGCCGGGCCCATCTTCACATGAAGTGACAATCTCACTGCGGTTCAGGGTATTTGCCGGCTCTCAGTTAAGAGGTGAGGAGTCAGAAGCGTCTGTGAAACGCTGTGACCACCAAGTGCAGTGAACAGTGCCCAAGTTGTCTCGAAGCACCTGCCCTTCCCCCGTGAAATCAGCACAGCTTGTTTTTCCACATGGGTTGTAACTGCTCACCTTGGACACCCTGACATCAGGAGCTAGTGCAGGAACACACTCTGGGCAGCACTGTGCTCACCTGCCTCGGTGAAGCCACCGTGTGTCTACACCAGGTCCTCCCTCCCAGACTGGTGGAGTGGAACTGGCAGACACCAGCCCTTCGCAGCAAGGAAAAGCAGATCCACAGGGATTCAAAGGAGCACTGAGCCCCTGAAGCCCACAGCCTTTCCTACACAAGGGGCCCAACAATTGATGACCGCTGACTTTCATCTCAAAGAACCAGCAAAGCATTCAGCCCAGGAAGGGAATGAATTGCACGTCAAGCAGGTTTGCTGGCTCAGCACTGATGGAGCCAAGGGTGCCCAGCAGCCTCCCGGTGAATATTTTGAGAGGAGAGAACAGGACGCTCTGGCTTCTTCCACTCACCTGTGTGTGACACTGCCCTGGGCAGAGATGTGTGTGTCAGCTTGGGGCTGCCTTGCCTGCACTCTGCTGCCAGGGATGGGCCCACTGAGCAGCAGCTATGCAAAGCTCAGTATGACATGGAAGGCATATTTTAAAAGTCATCCAGCGAAGGTATCCTCATTTCTCCCAGTGTTTCTCCTTTTTTAAAAATATCATTTGTTCATAATTATGTTTTTCAGATTATAATTCCACACATAGGCTCCAAGTTTGGTAAATTCTTTGTATTTAACCATGTTAGAGGCAATCACATAGATTTATTGACCCACTGTGACCAGCTCAGCCTCTATGCTTTCAGGTGAACCCCCATAATGGTTAACTCCACATCCTATATTCCTCCCCACGGCCTCATGGCTTAGGTGTCACTCCCACTTGACAATGGAGCATGGGAGGGCTCAGAAATCATTTGCAACGGTGTAAGGTGCAGATTCAAGACTGGGCCTGGTGTATAAGCCCTTGCAGGTTGTATCCCATACTCACACTATGGCATCCCTCTCAGGAGAGATGCAGAAAATGGCAGCTCCTTAAAGAAACCTGCAGAATCCAATATAGAATGCTGAGATTTTAACTACAGTGACACACAGTGAAGAAGTTGCCCTCAAATAACCTTCCTGAGCAAGGATTTTTAAAAAATTCTGATTTTTGTTCACGACTCTCCTTCATTAGGTGTCTGGAGAAATGACCTCATCTACTCTTTGTACTTTAAGCAGGTTTAGAAAAATCACAGGGAAAGACCACGGTGCAGCTTAGCTTTGGCTTCGGCGCATTTGCTTCTGAAGTTCAACCTTTATGGAGGGGGAGGTGTCTTCCAGCGGTGCTGGTTGCCATAGGCAGTTAGCTCAAAAGGGCTTGGAAGGCCTGGTTAGGAAAGCAGAGAAGACACACTTCATCTGTCATACTCCGCTGCATGCTGCCGACCTCAACCAATATTTCCGTTAAAATCTAGTGACCATCTGAAAGCTTAGCAACATTTTCCAAGTTTCCTAAGAGCTGTTAGTGTATTAGTTAGTAGGATGAGCCAAGCTCTATCGCTATTGTCAGCAGTGTACAAATAGGCAGCATTATAACTTTTATGCTTTATCTAACTACCTATGTATCTAATGAAGTGATATTCACCTAGAATTCTGAAATATGATTGCTGGAAAAAGGACGCACTGTCATATGTTGGATCCATGCGGTATGGTTTATAGAAATCCTTTTAATTAGCTTTCCAATAAGGGGAGAAATCTTGCTTTTATTTAGAAACTCCCACAGACAGGCCACCTCCCACACAAAGATGAAATCAAAACTGCAGTAATAAGGTTCACTCAGAATTGGTGGGTTTTTAAAGAAAATGTTTTACAATCCAAGTAGTTTTGGGTTTTACATTAAAGGAAAATAACAAACCATTATATTTAATGTTAACATTCTCAAACATATTGTTCTGTGGAGAGCATCACAGTGTGTTGCCAAAGGTGTGGTTCATTAATTGACTCTAATGGGTTCTTGAAGAGACTGAAAAGGAAGAAAACAAAAGATAGAGAGAAGCTTGGTGACTGGAGCACCTCACGTGTAATAGGAACCGTTATGCACAGCTTGAGTAAGGAAAATACATTAAGGACATGGAGATCATCTCAATCTATTAGACAAAAGTCTTCTCCCCACGATTTCAGAAAACAGTAGTTCAAATGGATATTTTTAGAGAGTAGTTTGGCTGGTTTCCAGTTTGGGCAGAATACTTAATTTGAAAAATTTCTATTCCTTGGAATACTAATTGTCATTTCTACTTAATACTTTCAAGAATACAAAGGGTAACATAAAATTATCTTCAATTTGTTTGGATCCAAGCTTGATAAAACCATAAAAAGGTAGTGTGCTGGGAAGTTATTAATCCATGTGTGTATCTTTATGCCTTCGTATTAATTTCTAGATTTCTAAATCTCTAGATTTTGCCAACTCTGTTTTCAAAGGACAGATCCCTTTCTCTCATCAGGAAAAATACCTCTCTGTACCCCCATAAAATGCCACTTTCTTGCTAACTTCCATTGTCTGCCTATGAAACAAAAAGACTTTGCCACTCTCACGAGTTCAGCAGTGGTTGTTTCATGAAAAGCTGGTATAATGTGAAATCTCATATAAAGCTTATTACTTACACAGTGATGGAGATTGGACAGATGAGGCACCCAGAATGCTGTCTGCTGGTGAAATAGTGCATTGGCAGCCTGCAGCTGCTTCTTATAAGATTTAAATTAAAATCTAGACACAGATTTCCTATCAGTGTCTGATACTTTGACATGTCGTAAGTGGTGTGTAGAATATTAGAATTTCTCAAACCTAATATTTTTAAATGCCCAGGGTTATTCAGTGATAGCTTAATCTTGTATTTACTTAGTTTACTTTGTTTTCCTTCAGGAAAATATTTCAAGTGGAAATGAAACCATAACAATTTAATAACACTAATTCTGTCCTTTAATGTAAGTTTTTTTTTGTTTTTTTTGTTTTTTTTTTTTTTTTTTGAGTGCACATTACTCTAGTGTGGCTAATTGATTCATGGGCATTGGTGATGTGGCTCAGTCTGCAGCTCCTCTCCTTCTTTTTTTTTTTTTTTTTGACAGGCAGAGTGGACAGTGTGAGAGAGAGACAGAGAGAGAAAGGTCTTCCTTTTGCCGTTGGTTCACCCTCCAATGGCTGCCGCTGCAGCCGGTGTACCGCGCTGATCCGATGGCAGGAGCCAGGATCGAGGTGCTTTTCCTGGTCTCCCATGGGGTGCAGGGCCCAAGCACCTGGGCCATCCTCCACTGCACTCCCTGGCCATAGCAGAGAGCTGGCCTGGAAGAGGGGCAACCGGGACAGAATCCGGCGCCCCAACCGGGACTAGAACCCGGTGTGCCGGCGCCGCAAGGTGGAGGATTAGCCTATTGAGCCACGGCGCCGGCCTAATGTAAGTTAATACATGTTGAGAAACTGTTTCATATGGGTCTTGAAGTGGTATTACGGAACTATTATGTCACATATTTTTAATTAAATGACATCTTTTAATCAGAATTTGCTTGAAAGACAAATTACGATTCTCACATCAAGGCACATTTAATCTTTCCAATAAAGCTGGCAAAAAAGGGTCAAATAAAGAAGGAGTCCATTCGTTTCTAAATGAAACAACTGATAACAGAATATATCTTCCCCTTCAATGTACCTCACCCCATAGAACATGATTGGCACAGTAGAATGAGTCATCAACGAACTATTGAATGACTATGAAGCTGGGGTCGTAACACAGCGATCAATAATGCTCACTTCTAGTAACTGACCTACCTTGGCTCTCAGTGCAGACTGAATTAACGTCTGGAAACTTACAGCAGGAAGGACTCTGGACAGAAAGGGAGATCTCAATGTGCTGATAAGCATTGAAATTGGCCAGGAGGGAACGTAGAATCATTTTATGTGGAAACTCACCGAGTGCCGCTTTTCCTTTGTCTGATACAGTTTCCAGCAAGAACACACACACACACACACACACAGGTAGGGGGAGTGGGAGAGAGAGAGAGAGAGGGAGGGAGAGAGAGAGAGAGAGAGGATCTCAAATTCAATTTCAGCCCCAAATCCTTGAGCTCTTAAGTTGCTGGATCACAATTTTTGTCCCATTTCCTGTGTGAACTCCTGTGTATTTGAGTTTGATGCTGAACTAGCATCATCTCTGTTCACCCAATGGTTTTCATTATAGATAAGCTCCAGAAGACCTCTTAGGGGTGATGACTAAACACAAATGGCCTCTCCTAGAAGATGGCTTCCCCACAACTCTCGCCAGCAGATCCTGAGACTTTTAAAGCTATAATCTTACCTGTCGTGTTGCTGTGGACAGGGCACATAAATGAGATGCCTAATAAACACTATTAACTCCAATGATTCCCAAAGAAAGGCATTTTCTTCACGTTTGTAAATGGTGTGATTGAGATACATTTTTTTCAATCTCATTTCAAAAAACTCAGATGCGATTCTGCTGTGGGAGTGCTGGATTGAGGTGGAGGAAGCACAATAAACTCTGGGATGCATCTGTGCCTTGAATAAGGACCTTATTGATTGAGAATGCGGCAGCCCGAAGAGATGTGGGAGCCAACATGCTATGCAAATGCAAGGCCACCACTGACACCACAATTGTGGCACTAATTTATTCTTCCTGTGTTGATGGGACTATAGAGTTTTGAAATGTAGGTCAATCACTTTTTTGATTCTTTTATTTGGCGACTTATATTCTTACATATGTAAATTAAGATCACTGCAGTTTAATTCACAGCAAATTAAATGACTGAGACACTTGAGAAAAGTAATGTTTGATATAAGATGAAAATGTATTTAATACCTCAAAATGCAGGTGGGATGGATTTATTAGTTTATGTTATACATTAAAATAAAAGGCATCCAACAATTCAATTTTCTCCCTTCAATTAAAGTACAAATAGTTATCAGTACACAATCATCTCCTTAGTTCAATTTTTTTTTTTTTTTTGACAGGCAGAGTGGACAGTGAGAGAGAGAGACAGAGAGAAAGGTCTTCCTTTTGCCGTTGGTTCACCCTCCAATGCTGCCACAGCCGGCGCGCTGCGGCTGGCACACCGTGTTGATCCGATGGCAGGAGCCAGGTGCTTCTCCTGGTCTCCCATGGGGTGCAGGGCCCAAGCACTTGTAAAGTAGATCCTATGTAGATGATCTATCAGCATGGTAGGATATCCATGGAAATACAAGATTTATTCTACTCTCTCGCTCTGCATGGCAGTATTTTATCTTCTGGATTTATTTCACTGTAATATTGTTATGTATGGGGAACTGAGTTTACTACACTACCTAATATGCACTCGTAGCACTGAGACTGCTTTGGTCCTCCGCACATTATTCACAGGTTGAGATCGAGTGTTCCATGTTAATTTCAGCTGCTTTCTCCCTGAGAATCTTTCCATGTATGTTTTTTCATGTACTATTTTGCCACTTCATTTATTAGTAGTATTAGTAGTATATTGGTAGTACTCTTAGTAGTATTCACAATATTAAAACAAAATCTATTCATCAGTCACATACTCAGTAACCCAAAATAACTATGTTTTAGTTCATTGTTCAAGAAATAATAAGTATGGATCATTTGATTCAGTAAAAATTCCTACTTGTTTTGATAAATTGATAGCCTTCTAAGTTTTGATGATTTTATTTGGAAACATGGAATGTAAGTGGTTTATAGTAAGAGACACCCACTGCAGCCATACGCACATGAGGAATTTCAATCTGCAAGCCAGTGCCATCCATTCACATATACAATTTATGTCCAAACTACAAACATCGTTTAAATTTTTAGTAGTATGCACATTAAAAATAGAAAAGAAACAAGTGGAGTTAATTTTAGCAGCATAATTTAATGTGATGTGAATTTCAACTTGTAGTCAACATGAGGATGTTGATGTTTTTACAACAATTTAGTGCTTGTTCTTCAGAATCTCTTGGGCGTTTTCCATTGGCAATCATGCCCATCCCCAAGGGGCAGCTTCAGGTGACCTGTGGCTGCTGCGTTGGGCGGCCAAGCCCCAGCCAGTCACAGCACACTTCCTCTTCATTGCTTTCTTCCTGCATTTCCTCTCAATGTATAAGGATCTCTCACACTTGAACTGAATAAATTTACATTGAATATGATCAACAAGCACGTATTTCTAGCAGTATTCATCTAGCTCACCAGAGTATATATGGCCAGGATCCTTTATCTGAAATGATGGGGACCACAGTGTTTCGGGGTTTGGAGTTTGTCAGACTTTAGAATATTTGCATAAGCATACTGGAACTTCTTGGGGATGGGCGCCACATTTCAACACAAAATTCATTTATGCTTCATATCCTCATATTCATAGCTTAAAGGTAATTTCCTACAATATTTTAATAATATGTGCATGAAACAGATGTTTCATGGTGTGACATTTTTCCACTTGAAATATCGTGTGAACACTCAAAAAGTTTCAGGTTTCAGAGACTCTCAGATTTTTAGATTCAGGAGGTCCACGATGTCATATGCTGCGTGTTCTGAGTATAATGGTCACTGTGTGTCCACAGACTCTTCTTCCCTATTTAAAGAATCACAATGGAGCTGAGTACAGATGCTAACATCACAAACTAGGTCAATGAAGGTACAAATAAATTTGATATAGATATTTTGCTATAACTGCTACACACTTTCTAAAAGACGACATTATGGGCCGGTGCCGCTGCTCAGTAGGCTAATCCTCCACCTTGCGGCGCTGGCACACCGGGTTCTAGTCCCGGTCGGGGTGCCGGATTCTGTCCCGGTTGCCCCTCTTCCAGGCCAGCTCTCTGCTGTGGCCCGGGAGTGCAGTGGAGGATGCTTGGGCCCTGCACCCCATGGGAGACCAGGGAAGCACCTGGCTCCTGCTGTCGGATCAGTGCAGTGGGCCAGCCACAGTGCGCTGGCCGTGGTGGCCATTGGATGGTGAACCAACGGCAAAGGAAGACCTTTCTCTCTGTCTCTCTCTCTCACTGTCCACTCTGCCTGTTAAAAAAAATAAAAATAAAAAAAAGACGACATTATGAGCTGCATATCATATTTATTA
This sequence comes from Oryctolagus cuniculus, assembly GCF_964237555.1. Taxonomy (NCBI): domain Eukaryota; kingdom Metazoa; phylum Chordata; class Mammalia; order Lagomorpha; family Leporidae; genus Oryctolagus; species Oryctolagus cuniculus. Next base: position 115,359,356 of record NC_091439.1, read on the forward strand.
CAATTGTTCCATGGTAATTCTGTCCTATCGCAGCAGATCTTAATTTACTTCTGTAACTTAGTTTGCCAAAATGCTTTCCCCAAATTGAATCATTTCCAACACAAAACACACATTTGATTAGCGTAAGACTAAAAAACATTAAAAAATGAAAACAAAATGTTATTCATGATGCCCACATATTTTATAAATATTTTGATGTATTTGCTATCATTTGCTTTCTGTTTCCCCATATATTTTTGATATTATATATATAATTATTCAAGAAATAAGAGTAATATTCTTGCTTACCAATCACATATGGATCAAGCATGATTAAATTTGAAATATTTCAGCCAGTGCCATGGTTCACTAGGTAAATCCTCCACCTGGGGCGCCAGCACTCCGGGTTCTAGTCCTGGTTGGGGTGCAGAATCTGTCCCAGTTGCTCCTCTTCCAGTCCAGCTCTCTGCTGTGGCCCGGGAGTGCAGTGGAGGATGGCCCAAGTGCTTGGGCCCTGCACCTGCATGGGAGACCAGGAGGAAGCACCTGGCTCCTGGCTTTGGATCGGCACAGAGCGCCACTGTAGTGGCCATTTGGGGGGTGAACCAACAGAAAGAAGACCTTTCTCTCTGTCTCTCTCTCTCACTGTCTAACTCTGCCCGTCAAAAAAAAAAAAAAAAAGAATAAACTTATCTTTAAAAAAATAAAATAAATACATTTGAAATATTTCTGTGTATTGGGAATTTGATGAGATTTATTTCTTGCAGAGCTCTGTGTATTGCTTGGTAGTGTATTAGGCATTTAAGAAATATTGTGGACTGTTAGTCATCATAAATGGAGGTAACAATGATCTCGATCTCACCAGCAGGTGCATGTCTGCAGTCCACTTTTACTTTGAGTTCACCAGGATACGAAAAGAGAAGTGCATGTGGGTTGTACTGAGGTTTTGTGTGAGCTGTTGATGTCATTAGATGCTCCCTGAGCGCCTGGGCCCTGTTCACTTGTCCTTTAGTTGACAACACTGACTGCTGGGGACTTGTCCAAAGCAAACAGGAGCTGCCTCACCTGGCGGCAGCTGGTTTCCAGTGACCAGTACGTGATGGGCTTGGAGAGACCTGAGCTGCTTGCCTCAAGTCCACACACCACTAATGGGAATTCTTGGGACCAGATTGGCTGAGGCTTTAGTCACTGCTTAGGGCCCTCCTTGTCCTCAGTCCCTCATGCTCCTCTCACTGTCCTCAACACTGTTGCCCAGAGCTCGTCTCACTGCTGGGCTGCGCATGCATCCATGCCTATGTCTGATCCCTATTGCAGCCTTCCATCAGAGAAGGTCCAGGAAGCGGGTCCTGAGTGTCACGTAGTGTGACAGGACTGGTCTCCCCTTCCTCCAGGGCCGTCTCCCACTCCCTGAGGTGCTGCTTTCCTGGCCTACTTCCCAGAGGCCCACTGGCCACCAGGATCGCTTCCTTCTCAAAACTCCCACCTTCTCTGACATTGCCTGAATCCCTTCTTAGCCAACAATGCTCAGATCGTCATCCCACAATGAAAACTCAATAAGTGGGAAAAAATGAGCAGTAGCATAAATAATCAGAACCAGCAAGATACAAATCAGAAGGTAAAAGTAGCATATTGCTTGCAAATGAATTTTAAAGGCTTTGAGCATCCTCCCTACCAAAGCAAAGAGAACAGCGTGGAGACAGGGTCCCTCTCACTGGGCTGAAGAAGCCAACAGACAAGCCACAGCAGAGCATATCAAGTTCCATGGTGTTGGCATGTATTTCCTTTAGCCAACACTGATGGAAATTTATTCTCTGCAATATAATATAAGCAACACTCAAAGGGGAGAGGGAATAAAAATATCTTCCTGAGTATTTGTACAGTAAATCCTATGTCAAGCCTCAAATAGATTTAACAAAAGCAGGTATGATTTGTTCATAATAAAGCTGATGAGAACATAAGAACTCAACTCCCCAGAGATACCCCTCTGTGGACATGAACCATATGTGGCACATCTAGCATCTTCCATGGCTTCTAAATGGTATATTTTCAGAGTCTGTTTCTGCCTCTTATCGCATGCCCAGCTATGATGGTCAGCACCTGTTGGACCTGGAATGGCCCAGAGTGACCCAGCCCTTCGTTTGCTGTCATTCTACACATTAAGCTGTTGAATGAGTTCACAGGCTGGCTTAGTTCCTAGGTAGTCCACAGGAGGACTTCAGTACCTGAAAATCATTGGTGCTAATAATAGCACATGTGTTTTCCAAAGACCTGGTTAACAAACAATTGCAAGTCATTTTCCCTGAGGAGACCCCGTAAGCAGCTAACTTCATGAATGAGCTGAAGCAACTGTGCGCATGAATGAGAACTCAGCTACTTCCTTCTGACCTCCCTGCTGACCCCATGGGGGCTTTAAAGGCTTTTCGTTCCCTCTTTGCTTTGCCTGACCCCTTTTCCCTCAGCTCTGGTGCTTTTCCTTCATATATAACACGCATCCCTGCACGTGATGTGTGAATATCCCACTGACATAATCCAGATGAATTTTATGTCTCTCTTCCCTCACCCGCTCGAGTGTTAGAGAAGAAACAGGTTTCCAGCGAGAAGATGATTCGGAGATCGCCATGTCTGGTTTAAAGCTGAAAGCAGAAATGTGCTAGGCTGTTTCTCAGTCTGCACGTCATGCTCTTGCTGCACCTGGTTCAAGCTCTTGTGCTATCCATCATCAAAGGGAATAGAGGGGGTACAAAGTAATATTTCTTTACATGCATACATTTTAATAATCGTGTTAGGATAATTAGCATTGGTCGCTTTCTATATTCAAGGTTTCTTTGTAGTGTGTGTGTTCAGAACTCAACAAGGAACCAAGAAGCTGACTCTGTGGCTTCTAGTTTCCTGAACTTCCTGGACTAACTCAAGCCTGGAATAAGACCCTGTGGGAGCCACAGTGCAGCTGTGTGAGCTCAGACAAGCAGAGTGGGGATGGCTCATTCTCCTCAGCTATGCATTGTGGGGAGCAACTCGGACTAGACTGTTACTGGAATTAAGACTTATTCTATGCATCTGCTCTCCCACAATATGGCGCTGGGAGAGGAGGAAACAGCTTCTACACAGCTGCCTCCAGTTCAACCAATAAGCAGCAGGACCTGCTCCTGATTGCAGGAGAGCAGCGTACTCGGCGTGTGGGTAGCAGAGTTGGGATTGGTGGAAGAGGACTATAAAGGAGGAGAGAGACAACATGCACCAGGAACATCTATCTGAAGGAACACCTGTGCAGCCCCCGAGAGAGCCGGCCGGCGGTGTGCCGCTCCCCCGCGGAAGTGGGGAAAGTGGCAGGGGGAACCGCCCTTCCACGGAGGTGGAAGGGACAGTAGCCAACCCGGGAAGAACCAGCAGCAAACCCGGGAAGGGCCGAGCAGACAAAAGAACAGCGCAGGGTCCTGTGTCGTTCCTCCACGAAGACGGGGAGCGACATAATGGTGCCGTGACTCGGATATGAAGCCTAGGCAGGGTTTAGTGTCGTTCCACCACGAAGAGGGGGAGCGACAATGCATAACTCACTGGGGGATCCTGGATAACAAGAGGCATGGACGAGTAATAGATAACATATTTATTTTCCTTTTTTTCCTCCAGAAATCAAATTTTAGGGCATTTATCTAAATGAAATGCCACAATTTATCACTAATTTCTCACTATTATTTATCAGTTTGATATGGCAGTCAACACTCAGGTGACACTTTTAAAAATATGCCAAACACACTTGAATGGACAAGTTAGGGATTTTCTGGAACTATTCAGTTTTAATTTTTTTTAGTTGCTACCTCAAAGATATTTCTCCACACTGGCTTTCTTTATGTAGACCAGTGGATTGGTATGTGCTCACATACTATGCTAGGTATAAATATATCTATTAAATATATGCTAGGTATTAAATATAGTTTACATTTCTTGTAAAATAAACCATTGGGTCAGTGGAGGAAAATATGCACAGTACAGGTTCCTGTTAAGGAAGACAACATTTCAAACAAGATATAAGAGAAAGAAATTTGGTTTCAAATAGATGTGATTTAATATACACATTTATTTATTAATTAACCAATTGGCTTAACAAATAGTGACTGAGTAGTCACAAGTACTAAACAATGGGGATTCCATGATCATATTTGATTATATGAACCAGATAACAAGATCAGCATTTTAGGTAGCATTTCATGGAGTTTTCATTGGAAAGGAAAAAATTGAGGATCAAGTCATCCATGAATTGGTCATGGTCCATTTGCATGTATTTAACCCAGGAGTGAGTTAGTGTAATGATAAGCTGGTACCACTAAGAATGAAGAGAAAATATCAAAGACATTATGAAGGAAGATTAAAAAAGTAGATAATATATTGTTATAGCATGCTTCATAATACATTATGAAATGAAAATGAAAGTATCAAATTATTTTGGTGCAAAAATTCTTTGGTGGAATAAAGTACTATGTTCAAACTATGCATGGTTTTAAAACTTTTGGCATGAAATAAAAACATTTTAATTTTATTTTTCTACAAACTTTTTGAAGTGCCCTCTACACACACAATACAGAAACAAGAGTCAAAATTTTGTGAATCATTATTAAAAAACTGTAATGCCATTGATAGTTCTAAATGGCAGATTTGAGAAGTGGGAGATGCTGATAGGTAACTTTCAGATCTGTAAAATTCAAAGTGACAGCGGAACATCCAGAAATCCTACGCAGAGGGAAATGAGGACACATTTAAAATAGAGTTGAAAGTAGGAAATATCAATTTGAATGTTAAGAAACAATAAATGACAATCAAATAGCAACGGAAAAATAAAATTAAGCAAAACAAAAATCAATAATTCATTATCATAATGAATCTTGATGTGAATGGAAGGGGAGAGGGAGTGGGAAAGGGGAGGGTTGTGGGTGGGAGGGACTTTATGGGGGGGAAGCCATTGTAATCCATAAGCTGTACTTTGGAAATTTATATTCATTAAATAAAAGTTCAAAAAAATAAGATATAAAATAAAATTTAAAATAAAATAAACAGCTGAAGTCATGAGAACTGAGTACCCCCAGGAGAAAGCAGGACTTTGAGGACCCTGATTACAGTGCACAAAAGTGAATAACATGCCCCAAGGAAAAGCCAGCATGATGGAGTATCCAATGACACAGAGAACAACCTGTTTGGAAGTTGGCAGTGGAGGCAGATGCTGTGGCATAGCATGTTAAGCTGCCGCCTGCAATGCCATATGGGCCCTTGTTCGTGTATCAGCTGCTCCACTTCCAATCCAGCTTGCTCCTAAAGGCCTGTGGAAAGAAGGGGAAGGTAGTCCAAGTGCTTGGGTCCCTTGCCACCCTGTGGGAGACCAGGATGAAGCTCCTGGCTCTTGGCTCAGCCTTGACCATTGTGGCCACTTGAGGAGTGGACCAACAGATGGAAGAGTCTTTCTCTCTCTCTGCATCTTCCCTCCCCTCCTATGTGTCTGTCTCTCCCTCTCTCTCTCTCTCTCTAAGACTGACTTCCAAATATATAAAGAAAGAAACCTTAAGAAAAAGAAATTGAGGGTGAAATCATAAATACTGCAGGTAGACTCCTGTGTGGCAAGAGGGTGCTAACCACAGCAAGGGTCTGTGGATTTGTGTGTGTGTGTGTGTGTTTCCTACATGGATGTCAATTTTGCATGGGTGCTTATATGACTACTAATTGATATGTAACCGTTGGAATCTGACACTACAGTGCATAAACGCCCGACATATGATGGATGGCATCGTTGTAGTGAGAGCACAGGGGTTAATTCTGCTTTCTCCATCACACAGCACTGCACCTCTGGCAATTCTCTTCTTCCAGTCTCAGCTCCTTCTCTGAAAACAGGCAGTGACATGCTCTGATTTTCAGATTGGCTATGAAGAGTGATGTGCACTGTGCAGCATTTGGCCCACAGTGATGCCACGTCCCAAGTGGCTATGCTATTGCTGCCACAAAGAAGTCATTTTAGCACAACATACTACTCTGCTTCATATGCTTCACAATGACAGCAATATGTTCTCTCATGTTACGTGGAAGTTAACCTTCAAAGGAAGTCTTCAGCTGCTTCAGCTTTTTTTTACTCTGTATGTGCCCAAATCTGCTCTTTTCCTTTGTAAAGTGAGGCACGTGAAGCATCTCCCACAGCTAGGAACAGACGAGCAGGACAATAAATCCCTCTCATCTCCTAGCCTGGGAGAGGTCAAGGAGCCTAATTAAATTATTACAGTTCAACATGATAATGGGCTGAGCACAATATTGCGCAGTTATTGAGAGTTCCGAGGTGGGGAGCAGAAAGGATTTCCTTGTGCAGAGGAAGTTAAGTTTGCTTACATCTCAGTCTTGCCTCGAAGGCAGGATTTAGCTAAGAAAAGCTCAAGTGGATAGAGACAGCGGGGAGCACAGAGAATCAGGCAGCAGCCTGAGGCTCACGCAGTGCTGGCGAACCCTACAAAGTTCACCCTCCTGAGAATGCATGGTCCCTGGATGCCAGGGATGGTGATGTTGATGAGCACTTAGGGAGCATGAATTAAAGACTGGGGGCAACCAGAAAGGTGTGGGCTCAGAGGGATTGAGGAAGGAGAGCAGGGGAGGAAGGCCAAAGACACAAAGGACTGTGTTGTGTGTGTGTGTCTAAGGGGGAGGCAGAGCATGAAAGACCCTCCTGGTCAAGGGAGGGAGTGGACTGTCCCGTATTTCCTCGTGGTCCCCTACATTGCAAGGCAAAGTTACTTGTAGGAATTACTCAGTCTGGGATAGGAAAACACATAGCTCTGTCATAAGGAAGACCTGAGTTCTCATCATCCTTGTTGCTTGATTAGGCTGTAAACTTCATCACCCGGCTTGCAGCCCCTTGAGGGCCTGGGATATGGTCACCTGGAGTCTCCAAGAGAAAGGTAGCCTGTGGTGGCCTTGTCCCCAAGCCGTGCTCCGCGAGCCGGCCCTAACTAGTACCTTTGATGTTCTGTCCCCTTTGTAGTCTGCACTACCTCACCTCTGTTCTTTCAAAGAAGAAATCCAAGAGGCAAATTCCCCCAGCCCTGCTGAAAAAACTTCTCCCTGTGTGCAGTAATCCCATTTACCCTTGGAGTTTCTCCTCTGAAGAGAAAAATATTGCAGATCAACTCTCTCCCTCACTCTTGCTCCTTTGTTTTTATAGAGTTTCATCCATACATTTAATTCACTGTGGTTTCACTCTGCACATGAGGGCATAGGCATTTTAACTATGAGTTGTGGAGAGGTATTCACATTGCAACCCTTAGACCCAGAGACACAGCCAGACGTCTCTTCCTTATTACCTACAGGAGTCCACAAAGTTTTATGAAACAACCAGTCACTCGTTCTCGCAATACTATGACCTTCCAAAATTCACAGTGTTCACTTTGGCCTGTTTTTCAAGAGAATAAAAAGGTCTATCATAGAGAAAATCATAAAACCAAAGCAAAAAAGATGAGAGAAATTTATTTTAAGTGGTCATATGTGAGATTATACAGTCATGACAAGGCCAAGGTTCACACACCAAGAAAGCAAACATTAACATATGACAACATGTTTATGGTGGAGCAAAAAGTACAATTAACAAGGATTCAGAAGACACAAATTGTTCTCTTACCTGGCAAATCATACAAAATGCTAACCTCCATTTTTTACTTTAAAAATAGTTCAACATATATAATACTGTTTTATCTCTTCTCAAAGAGGCACTGAGGAACTTAAGAGAGAAAGCAGTGAATATGTATGTGTGTGTTTCTCTGCATATATATATATATATATATATATATATATAATCAGTGTGTGTAAGCTCATGTTTCTATTCTCAGTGTAGATTCTCAGCTACATAGGCACCTGTACATAAACATACACACTGCACACGTGTGTTCTTGTGCATGTACTTGTATGTATGTACACATGGATTCACCACATGGTATCCCAGAGAGACCGGTGCCAGGACCAGCCACTGATGACACAGTCTGTGCATATTGAAACCCCGTTTATAGAATTGTGCCAGATTTGCATAGAACCTGCACACATCCTCCTATGTATATTTAATAATCTCTGGCATGACGTGTTATGTAAATATCCTGTATTACTACGGAGTATTAATAAGAAAAATGTCTGCTTGTGTTCAGACAGATACAATTTTTTCAATGTTTCACATCTTCAGTTGTGTCCATGATGGTACTTGTGTTCAGGGAGGACCAACTGTACATGCATCTATACAGACACACACACACACACACACACACACACCACATCTGTGTACAATGTGAACACTTATCCACATGTGACCCCCTACAGACACACACACACACACCACATCTGTGTACAATGTGAACACTTATCCACATGTGACCCCCTACAGACACGCACACACACACACACACCACATCTGTGTACAATGTGAACACTTATCCACATGTGACCCCCTACAGACACACACACACACCACATCTGTGTACAATGTAAACACTTATCCACATGTGACCCCCTACAGACACACACACACACACACACCACATCTGTGTACAATGTGAACACTTATCCACATGTGACCCCCTACAGACATGCACACACCCACACCCACATCTGTGCACAATGTGAACACATATCCACATGTGACCCCCTACAGACACACACAGACACACACACCACATCTGTGTACAATGTGAACACTTATCCACATGTGACACCCTACAGACACACACACACACACACACCACATCTTTGTACAATGTGAACACTTATCCACATGTGACCCCCTACAGACACACACACACACACACCCCACATCTGTGTACAATGTGAACACACATCCACATGTGACCCCCTACAGACACGCACACACACACACCCCACATCTGTGCACAATGTGAACACTTATCCACATGTGACCCCCTACAGACACGCACACACACACACCCACATCTGTGCACAGTGTGAACACTTATCCACATGTGACCCCCTACAGACACACACACACACACCACATCTGTGTACAATGTGAACACTTATCCACATGTGACCCCCTACAGACACACACACACACACCACATCTGTGCACAATGTGAACACTTATCCACATGTGACCCCCTACAGACACGCACACACACACCCACATCTGTGCACAGTGTGAACACATATCCCATGTGACCCCCTACAGACACACACAGACCCCATCTGTGCACAATGTGAACACTTATCCACATGTGACCCCCTACAGACACACCCACACACACCCACATCTGTGCACAATGTGAACACTTATCCACATGTGACCCCCTACAGACACGCACACACACACACCACATCTGTGCACAATGAGAACACATATCCACATGTGACCCCCTACAGACACACACACACACACACACCACATCTGTGCACAATGAGAACACATATCCACATGTGACCCCCTACAGACACACACACACCCACATCTGTGCACAATGAGAACACATATCCACATGTGACCCCCTACAGACACGCACACACACACCCACATCTGTGCACAGTGTGAACACATATCCCATGTGACCCCCTACAGACATGCACACACAAACACCCCCACATCTGTGCACAGTGTGAACACATATCCCATGTGACCCACATGTGTGCACAATGTGACCACATATCCACATGTGACCCACTACAGACACACACACACACCCACATCTGTGTACAATGTGAACACTTATCTACATACGACCACCTACAGACATGCACACACAAACACCCACATCTGTGCACAATGTGAACACTTATCCACATGCGACCACCTACAGACATGCACACACAAACACCCACATCTGTGCACAATGTGAACACTTATCCACATGTGACCCCCTACAGACACGCACACACACACCCACATCTGTGCACAATGTGAACACTTATCCACATGTGACCACCTACAGACATGCACACACACACACCCACATCTGTGCACAATGTGAACACTTATCCACATGTGACCCCCTACAGACACACACACACACACATACCACATCTGTGCACAATGAGAACACATATCCACATGTGACCCCCTACAGACATGCACACACACCCACATCTGTGCACAATGTGAACACATATCCACATGTGACCCCCTACAGACACGCACATACACACACCCCCACATCTGTGCACAATGTGAACACTTATCCACATGCGACCACCTACAGACATGCACACACAAACACCCACATCTGTGCACAATGTGAACACTTATCCACATGTGACCCCCTACAGACACGCACACACACACCCACATCTGTGCACAATGTGAACACTTATCCACATGTGACCACCTACAGACATGCACACACACACACCCACATCTGTGCACAATGTGAACACTTATCCACATGTGACCCCCTACAGACACGCACACACACACATACCACATCTGTGCACAATGAGAACACATATCCACATGTGACCCCCTACAGACATGCACACACACCCACATCTGTGCACAATGTGAACACATATCCACATGTGACCCCCTACAGACACGCACATACACACACCCCCACATCTGTGCACAATGTGAACACATATCCACATGTGACCCCCTACAGACACACACAGACACACACACCCACATCTGTGCACAATGTGAACACTTATCCACATGTGATCCCCTACAGACACACACAGACACACACACCACATCTGTGTACAATGTGAACACTTATCCACATGTGACACCCTACAGACACACACACACACACACACCACATCTGTGTACAATGTGAACACATATCCACATGTGACCCCCTACAGACAGACACACACACACACACCCACATCTGTGCACAATGAGAACACATATCCACATGTGACCCCCTACAGACATGCACACACACACACCCACATCTGTGCACAATGTGAACACTTATCCACATGTGACCCCCTTTTTACAGTTACTTCTCTCTACTTTCTCCACCACTAAGTGGCAGTGGTCCCTGTGCCACTGAGGCTCTGGGTTGCCAAAGAGTTTCTGGTGCAGCGGACGCTACAAGATCCGGTAGCCCACTGCCTGCACAGTCCACAGCTGAGTGGGGCCGGGGCTGGGGTGCAAACCCAGGCTTCCTTCTTCTCTGCTAGACTCCAAGCTCCTCCTCCATACCAGACTGACGGCAACATTGTTCTGTTACAGAGATGCGGAAGCTGAACAATAAGCATGTTGAGTAATTCACGAGACTGTTGGCCGCGTTTATTCCCCTGGAGACATCCTCCATTCTGGAAGGTCTCTGTTGTTATCTGTAGATGAGATAGTCCTTATGGCCATAAAACTTTGGAGTTAAATGGGGGAGGGAACCCTTAGAAGTCATCTCATTCAATGTTCTACAAAGTGCAGGATATGGTTTATGTGATTTAAGTATAATGAACCAGTGAAGAAATGAAATTAATTTTATGGACATGCTTTCTTGAAGGATGCACACACAAATAAAACTGTGCCTGTGTTCAGGAGTTGATTCAAAAGCACTGGTAGATCTTAGGAACCACATACCACAAAAGGACTTTGGAATACAGGTTAAAACATCAGCTCACAACATCTTTCAAAATATGTGTATGAATGCATGGTGTGTGCTGGGCAGTAGGGCTGCATGAATTAAAATTTGTAAGACTTCTCTGTGTGTCAGAGAAACCTCTCCCCAAACCCTAAGAAGTCAATACACCCTTTGTACTGAAAACATGCAGAAGTTACTAACAGACCATTTATGCAAATACTACATTCTCTCCCCTGGAAATCTAATAATTAGACATCGCAGCGAATGTCAAGTGTGCATTGGAAATATCAATGAACTGTTGAAACCCTTCAACTTTACAGTCAGTTAGAATCCTTCAACTTTAGAGAGGGTATCCTTGGAAATTTCTTAGGCTCATTGGTCAAACACTACCGCTCAGAATTACTTACAAGATGAAAAAAAAATCTGACCAATGCAGATAAATTTTCCAATTTCAGAAACAAAATATGAATGATAAATACAGCACTTATTAGAAATTTGGTATCATTTAATCACAGGTTTATAAAGTGTTAAATAATAGATTTCTAATAAAATGAATGGCAGCCTTTTAGCCCTGAAGTACTATTTTAAAAGCAACCCTTCCAATTTTCTCTTCAACGTTTTTTAGAGAGGTGAATAAATATAAAAAGCAGATGTTTTTCATGAGGAAAAAGAGAAAGAAAGATGTTCTGATTAAAAGACACAAGAACAGAAAAAGACCCAACTTACTTTGCAAAAAAAAAAAAAAAGATTCATTTATTTTCATTGAAAGAGTTATGGAGAGAGAGAGAGAGAGAGATCGTCTATCCACTGGCTCACTCTCCAAGTGGCCGAAAAGGCCAGGGCAGAGCCAGGCCAACGCCAGGAGCCAGGAGCTTCTTCCAGGTCTCTCAAGTGGGAGGCAGGGACCAAGCACTTGGGCCGTCTTCCACTGCTTTTCCAGGCCATTATTAGAGAGTTGGATTGGAAGTGGAGCAGCTCTCGTGTGGCATGCTAATGTTGATATGTCACAACACTGGCCCCAGCCTAGTAGCGACCCTTGGTGATATAATGTAGGACAGGAAGAAAAGAGGGTATTTTCAAGTTGTGTTTCTGTTCTTTCCCTAAATCTACCCCTGATTGTGCATCCAACTAACAGAGGGCCTTATGTTTCATGGAGCATAACATTCAGACCCAGATAAGTATTAAAATTCCTGAAACAAAATTCTTAAATTGAAATGGCTATCTCAGTAAATTAGCAAATATAAAGATTTTAAGGTGGATGTTTTGATACTCACACTTTCCAAGGACATGTACCTTTTTTTTACTCTGTACAAAGTTATTGGCACATTTCTGGATAAATAACCATAATTTTAGAATGAAATACAAACTGAGTAACCAGGGTGCTAAGTACAAGTTGTCACTAATGATTCCTGGGCTTCCATTTTCAAGGGCGGTTTTGACTTTATCTCCATGGCCAATTGCCAGAACCTCGGAACAGCTTCTGAATGTATCGATGACTTATATGATCAAAGCCTATTTTAGAGAATATGTTGGGCATTTAAGAGTCTTTTGTGCTTAATCTCAGGTTTTGTTACATTTCAATATCCAACTAAGAATAATCTTGGGATAATTCTCTAGTAGAATTTACAGAATATTCTATCATATTCTCTCATATATATATATGTATATATATGTATTCTTTATTTAATGGAGGAGTTTACAGATTTGTTTAAACTGTTCTAACCCATAACAATCAACAGATTTTATTTGCAGTCATAATCTGTGGCTTGTGATGTGACAGTGCAATTGAAGGAAGCAAAGAAGTTGAAATTTCATTGGTTTGCAAGTTCATGCACACCGACACAGAAACATACACACCCAAAGAGTTAATGTCAGTAGCTTCTGACAGTGGAGACACTGAGACATTGGAAGACATTTTTCCAGTAATTACCCAGAAATGAATCTATGTCCCATAAAAGTGCATTATACTTTACTAACATTATTTTGCAAGTCTCCATTTCAGCTGTGGCATATGCAAGGCTCCCAGACTTGAATATCAGAACAAAGAGAAATTTAAATTCTTGAGACATTCTGGTTAATCAATCACCGAGGGTGAAAACACTGTGCTTTCCCCATTGTACCCCTGATGAGGTAGAAGTTCTTTGCTTGATAACTACATCATCATGGGCAAGGACAAAGGAGGATGATCAGAAACTGGGACGGGCATGTAGCCAGCCACATTCTCCAGATTGCATGCTCACCTGGGTCATGAGTAGTACACTGTAGTGTAGTAGCAAATAAAACACTGCTTCCCCAGATTGCTATTTTATTTTTATTTATTTATTTACTGAAAGGCAGAGTTACAGAGAGAGTGAAAGGGAGAGACAGACTGAGAGCAGTCTTCCATCTTTTGGTTTACTCTCCAAATGGTGGCAGCAGCTAGGGCCTGGCCAGGCCAAAGCCAGGAGCCCGGAGTGCGGCCCACTGTCAGTAGCAGGAGTTGAATCCTGGCTGCTCCACTTCCATGCCAGCTCCCTGCTGATGTGCCTGAGAAAGCAGCAGAAGATGGCCCAAATCACTGGGTCCTTGCACCCATGTGGGATACCCACAAGAAACTCCTGGCTCCTGGCTTCTGTCTGACCCAGCCCCGGCTATTGCCATTTGGGAAATGAACTAGCAAATGGAAGATTCTCTCTGTCTCTCTCTCTCTGTCTCTCTCTGTTTCTTCCTCTCTCTCTCTGTAACTCTGCCTTTCAATAAATAAAAATAAGCATTTAGAAAAACTGAATAGATTAATAGAAAACCATGCTAAAACACCTGCATATAAGTATATTATAAATATAGGCTGGCGCCGCGGCTCACTAGGCTAATCCTCCACCTTGCGGCACCGGCACACCGGGTTCTAGTCCCGGTCGGGGCACCGGATTCTGTCCCGGTTGCCCCTCTTCCAGGCCAGCTCTCTGCTGTGGCCAGGGAGTGCAGTGGAGGATGGCCCAAGTCCTTGGGCCCTGCACCCCATGGGAGACTAGGATAAGTACCTGGCTCCTGTCTTCGGATCAGTGCGGTGTGCCGGCCGCAGCCACGGCGGCCATTGTAGGGTGAACCAACGGCAAAGGAAGACCTTTCTTTCTCTCTCTCTCTCTCTCTCTCTCACTGTCCACTCTGCCTGTCAAAAAAAAGTCTTATCTCATGTGGGGCAAGGACTTGAAAAAAAAATATAAACCCATTTTCAATCAAGATGACAATGACTTATACATCCCTTCCAGAGTGATAGCATGCCTATTGGGTTTGTAACTCTTTTGTTGATAGTTTGCTTTGCTGTCTTTTCTTGTTTCTCTCCAAGAGGAGGTAATTTGAGTCCTGTGTTCATGTGTCCAATGGCAAGCTTGGTGAGGGTGACCTTGCCCAGTGGCTGCCGCATGTGTTGTGTGCCACATCACTGGGCCGTGGAAAGGGGCTTTCCTCAAGGCTTCCCCAGAGGATGGGAGCACAGCCAAATAATCATTGTGTTCTACTCCTACAAAGAGGCTGGAAGATGGATAGCTTAACTCAGAGAAAACAACCCATCAGCAGAGCCAATGGATGGCATGGTGAGTAGAAGGCAGAACATATGGTAGCTTCAGCGAGAAATTGCTTCTTTGTCATTGACTATCCTTTTCTGCAAGCAACAACAAATATCCTGGTGTGTGTTATGACAGAACAGACCGGGAGACATTTATAAATGGTGTCTTGGCTTTGTTTCGATGTCGTTTGTTAGCCTTTGTCTTGGGTGTTTAAGCAGTATTTGATGTGCTGGAGCTGCAAGACACTGGTTTCTCATTCATCTGCACACCAGAAACGGAGGGCGTGGAAAAGCTCTGTATCTCACAACACACACACACACACACACACAGTCAATAGCTGAGGAGGATAAATGGGGCCTTGATGATGACGACTCTGGGAGAAATATCTTATGAAGGCACAATATTCAACTCATTTAGAAGGGGACACATGATCTAACACCGTGGGAGGGTTGTAAACGGTACAAATGCAGAGTGATTTGCTTGGGGAGTGGGAGATTTCTTTCCACTTGGGGGTTACATTATTTCCCTGTCCTCCCTGCTTAATTTCCCTCCAACAGACAGTTGGAGCTCAGTTTCTGCCGCGTTCTGTGGCCCAGCACGGCAAACACTGTTTCAACACCACCACCACCACCACCACCACCACCCCCACCCCGGCAAAGGCAAGTAAATACCATCGAAACCAAGCCTCTTCACACACAGTATTTTCTGTTTTATGTTGTCAGTATCTTCCAAAAAGACCTTCTCCTAGAACTCTGTTTAGCACATAGAAGATACTCAATAAATTTTCATGAAACCAACAGTTTGTCCTGATTAGAGATTATTTTCAAAATGCTAACAATTTTTGAAGAAGACACATCCCAATCAGAATTGTGGCCCTTCACTAACTGTGGAAATCACCCAAGAGGCCAGGACTCAAGGTCTTTGTTCCGCGCTCTCTTTGGGACAGCTCAAGCGACAGGTCTCCACCCTCTTTGGAGCTGAACCGAGAAGGAAGATCTCATTACTTCATGCTTCCTTGGGCGAGGCCTTTACTCTCTTTGATAAACACTTGCCATTCTCAGAACTGGGTGCTGTGTTGGACCTTGGAAGGAGTTCTTTCCCAGGCCAGATGATGTCCACTTGCAGCCCCACTGAGCAGCTTCCAAGTGCTGGTTGACCACCAGTTACCTTAGTAGACAAATTTTGAGAGGTTTTCTCTCTCTAATTTAAGGCTGCATTTGGATCATCACTTCCATTACTCTGGGGGGTTCCACAGTCCAGTGCTAACCTAAGGCAATGCTATTTTTGAAGAATATTGTTTTAGAGTATATCACAGCCAAGTGTCATTTTCTTTCTGAAGAAAACCTACAGAGTCCTCCACTGATGTTGCAACATCTTCATGAATTACATTAATGTCTTAGCGAAGGTCCCATCTGTGAGCCCTTCCAAGATGGAAAGATACATTTGCCCTCCAACCCACAGAGTGTGCTTAAGAACAGATCAATAAGTGAGCCACATGTGGTGAGCTCCTGGCCCGGTTTTGTGTGGCCATGATTGGATTTGTATTTATCCAAGGATGTTTGTGATGGACGAAGTGCACTAGAATAGATTCCATGACCTCATTCTCACTTGGCCATGTCTTTTACTTTCATTGATAAGAAAATTAGGCCTTTTAAATGCTCTGGTATCTGACACAAATCAGTCATTCTTTAAAGAGCCTGACATTGTGGTAAGAGAGTCTTGTCTCATTCCTAAGAAAAAAATGCTGTGTTTGCCCCAAAATGGAACTTGAAGGATAATGAAAGACCTTATCATTAAAAATGCAGCCCTTGGGCCCCTGCCAAAGTGCTACTATTTCTATTCTTAGTGAGTTCTTTCTAAAAGAGATCCAGTGCCCAAGACTGCCTGTTGTTATGTCACTCGGAGGGAGCAGTGGCTCCAACGAGAATGTGTCAGTCTTACCTTCTAGATGATTCTGTACAGGGGTTTTCAGGATGGAATTTGGACAAAGGACTTTAAATATGAAGTATCTTTCACTTCCTTGGTTCAATT
This sequence comes from Oryctolagus cuniculus, assembly GCF_964237555.1. Classification (NCBI taxonomy): domain Eukaryota; kingdom Metazoa; phylum Chordata; class Mammalia; order Lagomorpha; family Leporidae; genus Oryctolagus; species Oryctolagus cuniculus. The sequence continues at coordinate 115,376,451 of NC_091439.1, forward strand.
TATTCCATGTTTTTTTTAGTTTTTTTTTGTAGCTGTTGTGAATGGGACTGATCTTGCAAGTTCTTTCTCAGCTATGGCATTGTCTGGGTGTGCAAAGGCAACTTTACCACACTCTCTTATGAGTTTCAATAGTCTCTTAGCAGAGTTTTGATTCCCCTATATATAGGATCACCTCATCTGCAAACAGGGATCATTTGACTCCCTCCTTTCCAACTGGTGTCCTTTGATAGCTTTTTCTTGCCTAACGGCTTTGGCTAGAACTTCGAGAACTATCATATGATTTTTATTCTTCAGTTTTTTAATGTGATGTGTCAGATTTATTGATTTGTGTGTGTGCAAACCAGGGATAAATCCCACTTGGTCTGGGTGAATGATCTTTCTGATATGCTGTTGCATTTGATTGGCTAGGATTTTGTTGAGGATTTTTGCATCTATCTTCATCAGGGATATTGGTCTGTAGTTCTCTTTTTGTAGCTTTTTATGGTTTGGGAATTAAGGTAAGTTTGGGAGGATTCCCTCCCTTTCAGTTGTTTTGAATGGTTTGAGAAGAATTGGAATTAGTTCTTTTTCAAAAGTATAGTAGAAGTTAGCAGTGAAGCCACTGGGTCTGGGCTGTTCTCTTTTGGGAGGGTCTTTTTTACTGACTGATTCAATCTCTGTCTTTGTTATTGATCTATTTAGGCTTTCTATGACTTCATGATCCTATTTTGGTGAATTGTGTCTATCCAGAATCTATCCATTCCTTGTAGATTTTTGAGTTTGTTGGCATATAGCTGTTTGTAGTTATTTCTGCTGATTCTTTTTTTTCCTATGGTATGTATTGTAACATCTTTTCATCTCTGATTTTATTAATTTGGGTCATTCCCCCCCCTTTCTTTGGTTAGTTGAGTCAATGGTGCATCAATTATTTTTTTCAAAAAAAAAACATAGCTATTTATTTAACTGATATTTTGTTTATATGGTGTCAATTTTGTTTATTTCTTCTCTAATTTTTTTTTTTTTTTTTTTTTTTTTTTTTTTTTTTTTTTTTTTTTTTTTACAGGCAGAGTGGACAGTGAGAGAGAGACAGAGAGAGAAAGGTCTTCCTTTGCCGTTGGTTCACCCTCCAATGGCCGCCGCTGCAGCCGGCGCACCGCGCTGATCCGATGGCAGGAGCCAGGAGCCAGGTGCTTTTCCTGGTCTCCCATGGGGTGCAGGGCCCAAGCACCTGGGCCATCCTCCACTGCACTCCCTGGCCATAGCAGAGAGCTGGCCTGGAAGAGGGGCAACCGGGACAGAATCCGGCGCCCCGACCGGGACTAGAACCCGGTGTGCCGGCGCCGCAAGGTGGAGGATTAGCCTATTGAGCCACGGCGCCGGCTCTATTTCTTCTCTAATTTTAATAATTTCTTTCCTCTTACTAATTTTGAGTTTGCATTGTTCTTGTTTTTGTAGGTCCTTGAAATGCATTGTTAGATTATTTATTTGATGCCTTTTCATTTTCCTGATGTAGGCACTAATTGCTATAAACTTCCCTCTTAACACTTCTTTTGCTGTATCCCTTAAGTTTTGATATGTTGTGTTATCATCTTCATTTGTTTCCAGGAATTTTTTTTGATTTCCCTTTTGATTTCTTCTCTGATCCATTGTTCACTCAGTAACAATGTGTTTGCATATTTTCTACAGTTTTGTAAGTTGTTAATTTCCAGCTTCATTCCACTGTGGTCAGAAAAATTACATGATATCATTTTAATTCTTTTAAATTTGTTAAGAATTGTGGCCTAGTATATGGCCTACCCTAGATTATGTCCCATGCACGGATGAAAAGAATGTGTATACTTAAGCTGTAGGAAAAAATGTTTTTTAGATATCAATTAAGTCCAGTTGGTCCACAGTGTGGATTAGCTTTGTTGTTTCTTTTGAGTTCTTGTCTGGTTGATCTGTCCATTGATCTAAGTGGGGCGTTGAATTCCCTTGTTATTAATGTATTGGAGTCTGTGTCTCCCTTTACAAACATTAACGTTTGATTCTAATAGCCAGGTGCCCTGGCATTGGGTGCATATACAATTATTACAGTCACAACTTTGTTTAAAATTGATCCTTAATCATTACATAATGACTTATGTAATGCCCTTCTTTGTCTCTTTCAGCAGTTTTTGTGTTAAAGTGTATTTTTGTATATATTCCTGTGGAACTATGGTCTTTCTATTTTTTTACTTGTTGAATATTATGGCTAGTGGTGCACTAAGCCAAAAGACAGGAAAGCGTAGCTTGAGGGTGAGAGAGAGAGGAGTATGGTTGTCTTCTTGGAATTGTACCTATGAAATACGTGAGGCCTATTCTCTTTATATGAATAAATCAAAAACAAGTAATGCCTAGGAAATTGGATCTGGATAGTAATGCAAGGACAAATCAAGTCCTGAGGCTTCTGGTGGAAGAACAGATAGTAACACAACTCTCCATGAAACTAAGATATTACAGTGTCTTACAACTTAAGAGGGTCTTTTTCATAAACATTCGCTTGGTCCTTGGACAGCACTGCAGGCAGCAGATAAGTTGTCTCTGTCGTTGCTGTTTTACTGCGGAGGCACTGGTCACTCCGGGCACCCTCCCCGTTCCCAGGCTGCAGTGCCTCAGGTACTCCTCAACGCGACATAGCTGCAATTTTCCTTGCGTCTTCTGCATCCCTTATTACCCTTAAAATACTCTGCCTGAGGGGGTCTCCAGAAACCCCATGAAAATGAACATTATGAAAAAACAATGCATGGATTTTAAAAAATGTACTCAAAAATCAACTGATTTTTAAGTTCATTTTTTCCATGACCTTTCTGAAGTAGCCACTTATAGAAGTTCAAAACTGCATTTTTCTGTACATTTAACTATATTTGGAAGTGCAACGTCTCTTGAAATTTGCTAAAATAATGTGAGTCCTCGGTACTTAGAACTGTGAGTATAAGCAGCTTGCCTTTCATTTCTGTTTCTCTTACTTTTCTCCTCCTCCTCCTCATCCTTCTTTTAGTTCTTAGCAGGTATGAAATGGCTGCCACATCTGAACAAGCCAAGGGCTCTCAGATAGCAAAGGAAGGCCCTGCAACGCTGTATACAGAGGGACCCAGTATCCACCTGGGAGAGGACATGGAGTAGCTTGCTCTCAGTACTCTGGGAGAGGACATGGAGCAGCTATCTCTCAGTACCCTGGGAGAGGACATGGAGCACTTGCTCTCAGTACTCTGGGAGAGGACATGGAGTAGGGCTTGCTCTCAGTACTCTGGGAGAGGACATGGAGTAGCTTGCTCTCAGTACCCTGGGAGAGGACATGGAGCAGCTATCTCTCAGTACTCTGGGAGAGGACATGGAGTAGGGCTTGCTCTCAGTACCCTGGGAGAGGACATGGAGTAGCTTGCTCTCAGTACCCTGGGAGAGGACATGGAGTAGAGATTGCTCTCAGTACCCTGGGAGAGGACATGGAGCACTTGCTCTCAGGACCCTGGGAGAGGACATGGAGTAGCTTTCTCTCAGTACCCTGGGAGAGGACATGGAGCACTTGCTCTCAGTGCCCTGGGAGAGGACATGGAGCAGCTTGCTCTCAGTACCCTGGGAGAGGACATGGAGCAGCTATCTCTCAGTACCCTGGGAGAGGACATGGAGTAGGGCTTGCTCTCAGTACCCTGGGAGAGGACATGGAGTAGCTTGCTCTCAGTACTCTGGGAGAGGACATGGAGCACTTGCTCTCAGTACCCTGGGAGAGGACATGGAGTAGCTTGCTCTCAGTACTCTGGGAGAGGACATGGAGCAGCTTGCTCTCAGTACCCTGGGAGAGGACATGGAGTAGCTTGCTCTCAGTACCCTGGGAGAGGACATGGAACACTTGCTCTCAGTACCCTGGGAGAGGACATGGAGTAACTTGCTCTCAGTACCCTGGGAGAGGACATGGAGTAGCTTGCTCTCAGTACCCTGGGAGAGGACATGGAGCACTTGCTCTCAGTACCCTGGGAGAGGACATGGAGCACTTGCTCTCAGTACCCTGGGAGAGGACATGGAGCAGCTATCTCTCAGTACCCTGGGAAAGGACATGGAGTAGGGCTTTCTCTCGGTACCCTGGGAGAGGACATGGAGCTGCTATCTCTCAGTACCCTGGGAGAGGACATGGAGTAGGGCTTGCTCTCAGTACCCTGGTAGAGGACATGGAGTAGCTTGCTCTCAGTACCCTGGGAGAGGACATGGAGCACTTGCTCTCAGTACCCTGGGAGAGGACATGGAGTAGCTTTCTCTCAGTACCCTGGGAGAGGACATGGAGCACTTGCTCTCAGTGCCCTGGGAGAAGACATGGAGTAGGGCTTGCTCTCGGTACCCTGGGAGAGGACATGGAGTAGGGCTTGCTCTCAGTACTCTGGGAGAGGACATGGAGTAGGGCTTGCTCTCAGTACCCTGGGAGAGGACATGGAGTAGCTTGCTCTCAGGACCCTGGGAGAGGACATGGAGTAGGGCTTGCTCTCAGTACCCTGGGAGAGGACATGGAGCACTTGCTCTCAGTACTCTGGGAGAGGACATGGAGCACTTGCTCTCAGTACCCTGGGAGAGGACATGGAGCAGCTTGCTCTCAGTACTCTGGGAGAGGACATGGAGTAGGGCTTGCTCTCAGGACCCTGGGAGAGGACATGGAGCAGCTATCTCTCAGTACCCTGGGAGAGGACATGGAGTAGCTTGCTCTCAGTGCCCTGGGAGAGGACATGGAGTAGCTTGCTCTCAGTACCCTGGGAGAGGACATGGAGCACTTGCTCTCAGTACTCTGGGAGAGGACATGGAGCAGCTTGCTCTCAGTACCCTGGGAGAGGACATGGAGCAGCTATCTCTCAGTACCCTGGGAGAGGACATGGAGTAGGGCTTGCTCTCAGTACCCTGGGAGAGGACATGGAGTAGCTTGCTCTCAGTACCCTGGGAGAGGACATGGAGTAGCTTGCTCTCAGTACCCTGGGAAAGGACATGGAGCACTTGCTCTCAGTACCCTGGGAGAGGACATGGAGCACTTGCTCTCAGTACCCTGGGAGAGGACATGGAGCACTTGCTCTCAGTACCCTGGGAGAGGACATGGAGCAGCATGCTCTCAGTACTCTGGGAGAGGACATGGAGCAGCTATCTCTCAGTACCCTGGGAAAGGACATGGAGTAGGGCTTGCTCTCGGTACCCTGGGAGAGGACATGGAGTAGCTTGCTCTCAGTACTCTAGGAGAGGACATGGAGTAGCTTGCTCTCAGTACTCTGGGAGAGGACATGGAGTAGCTTGCTCTCAGTACCCTGGGAGAGGACATGGAGCAGCTATCTCTCAGCACCCTGGGAGAGGACATGGAGTAGGGCTTGTTCTCAGTACCCTGGGAGAGGACATGGAGTAGGGCTTGCTCTCAGGACCCTGGGAGAGGACATGGAGCAGCTTGCTCTCGGTACCCTGGGAGAGGACATGGAGTAGGGCTTGCTCTCAGTACCCTGGGAGAGGACATGGAGCACTTGCTCTCAGGACCCTGGGAGAGGACATGGAGCAGCTTGCTCTCAGTACCCTGGGAGAGGACATGGAGCACTTGCTCTCAGTACCCTGGGAGAGGACATGGAGTAGGGCTTGCTCTCAGTACCCTGGGAGAGGACATGGAGCAGCTTGCTCTCGGTACCCTGGGAGAGGACATGGAGTAGGGCTTTCTCTCAGTACCCTGGGAGAGGACATGGAGTAGGGCTTGCTCTCAGGACCCTGGGAGAGGACATGGAGTAGGGCTTGCTCTCAGTACCCTGGGAGAGGACATGGAGCAGCTTGCTCTCAGTACCTTGGGAGAGGACATGGGGCAGCTTGCTCTCAGTACCCTGGGAGAGGACATGGGGCAGCTTTCTCTCAGTACCCTGGGAGAGGACATGGAGTAGGGCTTGCTCTCAGAACCCTGGGAGAGGACATGGAGTAGGGCTTGCTCTCAGGACCCTGGGAGAGGACATGGAGTAGGGTTTGCTCTCAGTACCCTGGGAGAGGACATGGAGCAGCTTGCTCTCAGTGCCCTGGGAGAAGACATGGAGTAGGGCTTGCTCTCAGTACCCTGGGAGAGGACATGGAGCAGCTTGCTCTCAGTACCCTGGGAGAGGACATGGGGCAGCTTGCTCTCAGTACCCTGGGAGAGGACATGGGGCAGCTTTCTCTCAGTACCCTGGGAGAGGACATGTAGTAGCTTGCTCTCAGTACCCTGGGAGAGGACATGGAGTAGGGATTGCTCTCAGTACCCTGGGAGAGGACATGGAGCAGCTTGCTCTCAGTACTCTGGGAGAGGACATGGAGTCGCTTGCTCTCAGTACCCTGGGAGAGGACATGGAGTAGGGCTTGCTCTCAGTACCCTGGGAGAGGACATGGAGCACTTGCTCTCAGTACCCTGGGAGAGGACATGGAGCAGCTATCTCTCAGTACCCTGGGAGAGGACATGGAGTAGCTTGCTCTCAGTACCCTGGGAGAGGACATGGAGTAGCTTGCTCTCAGTACCCTGGGAGAGGACATGGAGTAGGGTTTATTCTCAGTACCCTGGGAGAGGACATGGAGTAGCTTGCTCTCAGTGCCCTGGGAGAGGACATGGAGCACTTGCTCTCAGTACCCTGGGAGAGGACATGTAGTAGCTTGCTCTCAGTACCCTGGGAGAGGACATGGAGCAGTTTGCTCTCAGTACCCTGGGAGAGGACATGGAGTAGCTTGCTCTCAGGACCCTGGGAGAGGACATGGGGCAGCTTTCTCTCAGTACTCTGGGAGAGGACATGGAGCACTTGCTCTCAGTACCCTGGGAGAGGACATGGAGTAGGGCTTGCTCTCAGTACCCTGGGAGAGGACATGGAGCAGCTTGCTCTCAGTACCCTGGGAGAGGACATGGAGTAGCTTGCTCTCAGTACCCTGGGAGAGGACATGGAGTAGCTTGCTCTCAGTACCCTGGGAGAGGACATGGAGTAGGGCTTGCTCTCAGTACCCTGGGAGAGGACATGGAGTAGGGCTTGCTCTCAGTACCCTGGTAGAGGACATGGAGTAGCTTTCTCTCAGTACCCTGGGAGAGGACATGGAGTAGAGATTGCTCTCAGTACCCTGGGAGAGGACATGGAGCACTTGCTCTCAGGACCCTGGGAGAGGACATGGAGTAACTTGCTCTCAGTACCCTGGGAGAGGACATGGAGCAGCTATCTCTCAGTACCCTGGGAGAGGACATGGAGTAGCTTGCTCTCAGTACCCTGGGAGAGGACATGGAGTAGCTTGCTCTCAGTACCCTGGGAGAGGACATGGAGTAGGGCTTGCTCTCAGTATCCTGGGAAAGGACATGGAGTAGCTTTTTCTCAGTGCCCTGGGAGAGGACATGGAGCACTTGCTCTCAGTACCCTGGGAGAGGACATGGAGTAGCTTGCTCTCAGTACGCTGGGAGAGGACATGGAGTAGCTTGCTCTCAGTACCCTGGGAGAGGACTTGGAGTAGCTTGCTCTCAGTACCCTGGGAGAGGACATGGAGTAGCTTGCTCTCAGTACCCTGGGAGAGGACATGGAGTAGGGATTGCTCTCAGTACCCTGGGAGAGGACATGGAGTAGCTTGCTCTCAGTACCCTGGGAGAGGACATGGAGCACTTGCTCTCAGTACCCTGGGAGAGGACATGGAGCAGCTATCTCTCAGTACCCTGGGAGAGGACATGGAGTAGCTTGCTCTCAGTACCCTGGGAGAGGACATGGAGTAGCTTGCTCTCAGTACCCTGGGAGAGGACATGGAGTAGCTTGCTCTCAGTACCCTGGGAGAGGACATGGAGCACTTGCTCTCAGTACCCTGGGAGAGGACATGGAGCACTTGCTCTCGGTACCCTGGGAGAGGACATGGAGCAGCTTGCTCTCAGTACTCTGGGAGAGGACATGGATTAGGGCTTGCTCTCAGTACCCTGGGAGAGGACATGGAGCAGCTTGCTCTCAGTACTCTGGGAGAGGACATGGTGTAGGGCTTGCTCTCAGTACCCTGGGAGAGGACATGGAGCACTTGCTCTCAGTACCCTGGGAGAGGACATGGAGCACTTGCTCTCAGTACCCTGGGAGAGGACATGGAGTAGCTTGCTCTCAGTACCCTGGGAGAGGACATGGAGCAGCTATCTCTCAGTACCCTGGGAGAGGACATGGAGTAGGGCTTGCTCTCAGTACCCTGGGAGAGGACATGGAGTAGCTTGCTCTCAGTGCCCTGGGAGAGGACATGGAGCACTTGCTCTCAGTACCTTGGGCACTGCCTTTGCTCTTTCTTTGGGCTTCTGTGATGCTCCATTGAATTGCATAACATTGCCAGCTTTGGGAAACAAAAAGGGAAATAAAAACTAGACTCTGTTTACATAAAAAGCTTATTGATGTAGTAGATAATTTAATAGTGGTTTATTATGAAAGTAGTCTTTAAATTAAAGTTTCAAATAACCATATGTTTTAAGTAGGCTGATTGAAAATGGAAATGGTTGAAGGACTGTTTTTGCAAATTTCAATTTAAAATTTTATATAGGCTTATCTATTAGGGTTATAGTTAATAAACTCAGTTCAACTTTTTTTAAAAAAAGTTATTGAAATACAGTAAATATTCCAAGAAATACACCTAAGTGTACAGAAAATTAATTTCTGGTCCTCTGATCACACATAATCAACACAAAAGTTACAAACCAAATACTTGGGTTTGACGCTGTGGAGCAATGGGTTAAGCCTTGGCCTGTAGCACCAGCAGCCCATATGGGCCATTGTTCACATCCCAGCTGCTACACTTCTGATCCAGCTCCCTGCTGATGCGTCTGGGAAAACTATGGAAGATGGCCCAAATACTTGGGGAACTGCACTCTCACGGGAGACCCAGATGAAGCTCCTTGTTCCTGGCTTCAGTCTGGTCCAGTGCTGGCCATCTGGGGAGTGAACCAGCAGTTGGAAGATTTCTCTTTATGTACATCTGAATTTCAAATAAATAAACGAATCTCTTTTTTAAAAAAAGAACAAAACTACTAAAACCCAGAGAGTTCTCACTATCCCACTTCCATCTCCATTTGTGTGTGTTTTTTTTAATGTGGGAATAAACAATATGCTGTCATTTGCATGGTATGATTCAGTGAAACTACATCTATATGCCTATATCTATATCTATATCTTAAATGATACAATATCCACACACTTTTATACTCAAATTTACTCTCTGGGAATAGTAAGTTAGGAAAATGTTTTTAAAATATGTTTTATATTCTTTTTGCACTCCATCGAAATTAATCAATGAAAAAATTCTTTAAGATTTCAGTGAATAAGAATTCTATTTTCATGTATTAATTAACATAATGGTTATGCATTATTACAACGTGACCTGAGAAAAACATTATGTGAAATACTGTCTGATAGAGCTAAAGTCATTTTCAAAACTGAGAATATCTCTCTTAGAACTACTTTTCCAAAGTGTTTTATTTTTGCTAGCACTGACTAAAGATACCAAAGCTATTGTTTAGCTTGGATTATGAATCACTGAGCCAGCTGCTCTGAATATAGATAGAAAATGTATATGCTGTTATCCCCAAGAAAACCTATACCAAGGAAATATAATACCTCCCTCAGAAAGGAGTTTTGTCCCTCATTTTGTACTGTCATGCAATGGAGTGCGGGGCCGGCGCTGTTTAGAATGGAACTGAAATGGTTGAGGGAGATGATCTGCAATACTGTGGAACAGGAGTAAGTCACTTGTGGTCAAGCAGAGGAACGAAACGTACAATGGTTGGCCGTTTGGAACAGCGGTTAGGTCATGGCATGGGATGCCTGCATCTTACACCAGAATGCGTGCTGTGCGTCTCAGCCGGCCTCTTTGATCCACTTTGCAGCTAATGCGCTCTGGGTTCTTCCTCTGAGGATGAGAGACCCAGATGGAGTTTCTGGCTCTTGGCCTTGGCCTGGCCCAGGCTTTGCTGTCGCGTACATTTAGGGAGTAAACCAGTGGACAGTCTCCCTCTCTCTTTATCTCTCAGCCTTTCAAATAAAATGAATACATTAAATTTTAAAACAAGCTAAAGAGAGTGATGTGGAAGAAGGTGAATGCTCCTGGAACGTGCTCTTTGAGCAGGGCTCGTGCCCCAGAACACTGCACAGGTGACCCCGGGCAGCCCCTCCACTGGTCTGGAATGCTTGGAGAATAAAATCAAACACATTGTTTTCTTCCCCGGGCATCTTCCCTATGCCAGGCACTGGATTTGCTACTGCTCAGAACCCTCTCATTGGGTCACCATAAAAAGCCCGGAAAACCTGTCATGGAGCCTGGATCCAAAGACCCAACTTATTTTTTAAGATTCATTTATTTATTTGAAAGTCAGAGTTACACAGAGAGAAGGAGAGAGAGAGAGAGAAAGAGAGCGAGAGAGTGAGAGAGAGGTCTTCCATCCAATGGTTCACTTCCCAATTGGCTGAAATGGCCAGAGCTGTGCCGATCCAAATCCAGGTCTCCCACGTGGATGCAGGGGCCCAAGGACTTGGGCCATCTTCTAATGCTTTCCCAGGCGACAGCAGAGAGCTGGATGGGAAGTGGACCAGCTAGGTCTTGAACCGGCGCCCATATGAGATGCCTGCACTTCAGGCCAGGGCGTTAACCTGCTGAGCCACAGCGCCGGCCTCCAAAGGCCCAGTTTTAACCAGGGTGTGTTTTCCAGCACATCCTACTGCTATCAATCCAGGACACAGGGAGAGAGAAGATTATAACTGATAAACTTCTATCTATCTTTAAGCAGTTTCGGTGGATGTGTGGACATGTGAACTGCGTGTTCACATAGATGGTGCATGCATGGGGGGATCACGGAAACACAAGCAGTGGTGCTGCCTGTTGTGTGAGACACAGCAGTCTGTGTGGAAGAGTCAGGGTCCAGAGAAACTTTTCCATGCGTCAGATGTGTTGAGGTCAGAGCAAGCGTTGGCTTGTATTAATTAAAGCCACAGTTGATTAGTGTGTAGATCAGAATGACATTTTTAAAGGTGATAGCATATCACTGCCGCGGGCAAGGCCCAGTGATTGCACGGCCCCTCTCTCTAGAGTGCAATGACAGACGGGGTCAGAGCAGAGGGACTACCAACTCCTGACACTGCTGACCTGCGCACTGGGCCACTTAGAAGCACCGCTTACCCGGGGTGCTCTTGAGGGGCACAGACGGGATCTTACTTTGGGACACCGTTGCCTAGGTTTATGTTGGCAATTTCCCTTCTGTGAACTTTACTTGGTGTCTTGTTTGTTTGTTTGTTTGTTTTTTCTCCACTTAATGTGCAGAGTTTTAATAGAAATATACTGACCTGAGGATTCCACTATTTGGCATTTGGATCTTCCTCAAATTCTTCACACACGTTTCACAATATATCACTTCACAAGACATGATATCCTCGATTACAAGCGCATCTGTTTTCCTTGGGATATTTGTGTTCAGTAGTGCCACCAGCAATTTTATTGATAAAAGTGTTGACTCAAACTAAGGTCAGAGTAATTGTAATAAATCTGGTTACTGTAATACAAGTGAAAGCCTGAAATAAAAACCTTGGAAAACAGCTGCACTTCTCCAGACACGAGAGGCACGTGGCTGACAAAAGGGGCCTGCTCTTCCCTTTCAGTTCTGGAGAACACAAGTTCTAGCCTCGTTTAGACAGTTTCCAATTTACTTTTAGATTCACTTAAAGAACGCATATTCCTTTATAATAAAACAATCACATTACAATCACAATTGAAATTTACTATGTCCAAATGCTGTGCTGGAAAATTTTCCATGACTTAGATGTTTGGCGTTTGTTAGAAGTCACGGGAGGCATCACACATGTGTCTGTCTTCCCATCATGCATCATTTGCACAACCGCATCTGTATTGAAACCAATCTGATTATCCACACTGAAGACTTCATTTCTCTTGAATGTTGTACCTTCGTCAGTTTGGTATTCACTACCGAGTAACAATAAGAATTTCAACCTGCACATAATAATGACTGCATGAAGATAAAATATTTATCTATGCATATTCTAGATTTCCACTGAATGACATACATTAGACAAGTGTATGTGTGTGCCTATGCATATATTTATATACTCAGAACTGAAAGTAAATTCAAAACATCTAATCCTAATCATAGGAAGAATTGGTGGAATAGGGTGCCCATTAGTAAAACAGCCACTGTACACCAGCATTTTTGATGAGTTTCCACGCCTGGGGTATGGGAGTCCCTGAGGGGGTAAAATGCAGAGGAGGTGATTTGCTAAACGAATCTGACTTTCCTCATTGAGGAGGTACATGTTTTGCCGTCAGTCTTTTTCTTGAAAGTCTCGTTGTCTGGCCATTGAGACAAATGGTAAAATCTAAAATGGCATATGTTTTCTTATTTTTATTCAAAGACACATTCATTCTTGTTTTGATCATGCTTATAAATTCTCACTATAATTCTCATTTTTTGTGTGTATATAAAAATACATTTTACACATGTATGGTAACAACATACTTTCATCTCTTGATCTCTTACTTCAGTAATTTTGGTGGCAGGCACAGTAGTGTGTTTTCTCCTGTCAAATTAGAATCCCCTAGAAACAAAAATAGAAATAGTGTGGCCAAGGAGAGAAATTCACCTTCGGCAAGTGCAGTAGTGTATTCAACACAAGAAAATGATGTCCTACAACGTTGCTGAAAGTGAGTGAATTGTGTGTGTGCCCTAGAGCCTTCTCGGAGTTGCCATGCGTGCCCATTGCATTTAAGGAGCAGTGAGGCACACAGCACGACAGGGAGGGGTCTGCAGAAAGGGAGATGATGATAGGAAGGAACCTGAAGGTGATGTCAAATTTTTATTCCTGGAGGCCGGCGCCCTGGCCCACTTTTTAATCCTCCGCCTGCGGCGCCGGCATCCCATGTGGGCGCCGGGTCCTAGTCCCGGTTGCTCCTCTTCCAGTCCAGCTCTCTGCTGTGGCCGGGGAAGGCAGTGAAGGACGGCCCAAGTGCTTGAAGGAAGCGCCTGGCTCCTGGCTTTGGATTGGCGCAGCACTGGCCATGGTGGCCATTTGGGGAGTGAACCAGCGGAAGGAAGACCTTTCTCTCTGTCTCTCACTGACTGTGACTCTACCTGTCAAATAAAAAAAAATATTCCTGAAATCATAAACATTAATGACAAAATAGCTTCAGTCAAATAAAATGGGCTTTTAGGTTCTGGTGAATTGTTTTCTCTATATTTTTGTATATAATTTTCCATTATAATAAATAATTATAAAGATTTCTTTAATACATGTAACCATTCCGCTGTGTTTCTTCTGAGACTGTATATGGAGTGAGGAGATTCACGGAAGCCTGGTGACCCGGTCGGGAGGTTCCTCTAAGTCCCGCTTGTGTGACCTTCCACCAAAGCTTCCTGAGGGGCGCCTGCAGCCACACTCAGAGTGCACTCCTGAGAGAGGAGGCACAGGGCCCCATGCTTTCTCAGGCTGTCTGTGAGCCGCAAGTCGGTCTGCACATCAGCCACAGACACAGCTCCCACTGCTGTCATCACACCGCACTGGCTCTGCTGTCTGCGGCATAACAAAACTGAGTCAAACTTTCTCCATGGCAATCTCACACATATTTGGAGAAAAGAAGTCCATTTCTGTCATTTACTTTCTGTTTCTGCTGAGCACGCTCCCTGAGTCAAGTTGCATCCAGTGCACAGCAGAGGAGGGCACTGCCTCCGTCCTGATTGTGTTTCTGCAATGAAACTGCAGATAGAAATGGCTTCTCTGATAGCTGCTTCCCAACGTGAGCTCACAATGGGCTTTTCTTCTTTTTTAAATTAAAATCACTACAACTTTGCCGTCTTGTTTAAATCAGAATGCCCCCCTCTTGTAAAGTGGTATGACTGCTCTTTAGTTATTTTTCCTCTGAGTGTGTGGATGTGAACTTACTTGCAATAACACTCTATTCTTGTGTAACTGGACCAACTGCTGTAACCCAACACAGCTTCTGAAAGGTTCAGGTATTTCCTTCCAACCAGACTCATCACGGCTTTAATTCCCACTATGTGAAACAAATATCAGCGTGGTGCTGCCCAGAGTAAATGAAGTGCAACTACTGTAATTGAAATTGAGTTTTGTCACCAGTGAAATGAACATATTCAATTTCTTATGGACTCTTCTCATCTCATGGAGGTATTCTGTGGCTTCCTCTGCCATAGGAGTCCAGGTGCACGTATCAGTGAGTCCACAGCAGGAGGATGGAGGGGCTCGGAAGGGTTTGTCTGCTTCTGCAGGGACGAGATTAGGGCAGCTGGGCTGGTTTGGAGAAAGGAAGGATAGCAAGGAGAAGAGGCAAATTTACTTTTCATGTCTGAGATATTGCGTGTTGCTTGAGTACTCACCAAAGTGTACAGCACAGGGAGAAAAGACTACAAAGATCTGAAGCCCCAACACAGTACAAAACAAAGTATTGTTTAGACCATCTTTGTAGCAAAGTCAACTCCAGCATAAGCCAGCTTGACTCTCAGTGATACAACAGGTGAGCGGATTCAAGACAGAGCCCCACCAAGACTCATTCATGCCACAGAGACTCAAAATCGCACCATAGCATCCGCAATGGATGTCGAAGACCAGAATTTCCATTATTGGGTGGTTTCCTTCTTTTTTGATGGATAAATATATTTTATCATCAAACTAAGAAAAATACAGTGTTGAAAAACTTGTAGGGCCAGTGTTGTGGTGTTGTAGGAAAAGTCGCTGGCTGCAATGCCGGCATCCCATATGGGTGCCGGTTCAAGACCTGGCTCTTCTACTTTCTGTCCAGCTCTCTGCTATGGCCTGGAAAAGCAGTAAAGATGGCCCAAGCCCTTGGGTTCCTGCACCTGTGTGGGAGACCCAGAAGAAGCTCCTGGCTCCTGGCTTCTGGCTTCGGATCGGCGCAACTCTGGCCATTGCAGCCAACTGGGGAGTGAACCAGTGTGTGGAAGACCTTTCTCTCTCTCTCTCTCTCTCTCTCTCTCTATCTATCTTTCTCTCTCTCTCTCTGCCTCTCCTCTTTCTGTGTAACTCTGACTTTCAAAGTAAATAAATAAATCTTTAAAAAAAAAGACTTTTAACACCCATAAAATTAATTGAATTTTGGATAAAAAGAAAACAAACTAAATTTTATAACTAATAAAAAGTGACATGCTTTTCTAATGATAAATTATAATAAATGATGTAATTTTCTAATAATTATAAAATTGAAATTATTTTCCACTTCTGAGCAAACAGTATGAGGTACTTTCTTTTGATGTAATCTTATCAGGGAATCAAGTGAGAAAGCCATTAAAAAATTCCACTGTCTCCTTTCTGAAGGTTGACTCTAGGCTGACATAGTAAACCCTCTTCTGGTCCCAATGCATAAAGCATAAAAATGGACTTCTCATCTCTGGACATTCCATCCCGTTTTGGGACCTGTTTGCAGTCTAGAGTGGGGCTTTCCAGGTGTGTTCACACACTCCTGTGTCTTTGTAAAACACTGTAAAGTATTCACTTACTAAAACTACAAGTGGCTTAACCCACCATCTCATTCTAATCTGACTTTTCCTTCTTCACCCCCAGGATGAAACAGTTGGCCAAGGTTCCCTTGAGGACATGGTTCAAGAAGGGTGGAGCTGGGGCACCCGTTACTGCCATTAGGGAGACCGTCTTACCAGGGGCCCTTCGATTCTCCTGGATGTCCTGGTTCCAGAGTCCTTATTCCCCATGAACACAATCAGTGATTGTGTCAGAGAAATCTTCCATCCGCTGGTTCACTCCCCAAACTCCCACAAAGGCTGGGAATGGGCAGGGCGGAAGCTGGGATCCAGGTCTCCCACGTGGGTGCAGGGGCCCAAGCACTTGAGCCATCTTCCATTCCTTTCTCAGGCCCAATAAGGGGGAGCTGGAGTGAAAGTAGAGCGAGCCCCTGGGACTCGATCGTGTGCCCATACGGGATGCCAGCGTTGCAGATGGCAGCTTGCCCTGCTGCACCACAATGTTGGCCCTTAACTTTGGTCCTTAAAATGTGTTTATGATGGCATAGTTGATCACTCTCAAAATTGAAACATGGCTCAGAAAATGAAACTCGAAGATGCTTTATTACCTGAAATTTGAGAAGAGGATTTAGAGCATTTATATAAAACACATGAAAGACTGTTGTTTTTCTGTTTGGGTGCTTATGAAGGCTCTGAGCTCCCCATCTTTAAACTTAAATACGGTTAGTAAGTAACAAAAATCAGACATCATCCAACATGGTTAGGATTAGCATTGAAATCAGTGGAAATTATTCTGACCTGGAGATAACAGAAACTTATAACAAGAGGCTGATAATAACAAAAATTAAACCATATAAAACCCATTACTTCTTAAGAGGATGAGAGACAATTTTGAATAGAAGTAATAAATAGACCTTTATATTTTTTGAGAAAATTATTAGTGAAGAGGAATGGATATATATGTTGGAAAAAGGGTTTAAATTTCTTGCTGATTTACCTCAAAATTATAGTTTCCCTGACAATAACATAAGATGTAAGATACACCACTACAATGAAGACATTCACCAAATGTAAGTAGCAATTGAATGAGGATTTGTTATTAATCTTTCCAAAAGAATGCGTGAGACTCTCTAAATCCTTACTAATCATACAACCTCCCAGGCAGTTTCTCAAATTTGACAATACAAAATGCTTATACCACCAGAAGTACTTATTAGATGGATAAAATTTCTATTAATATTTTTTAATTTTAAGATTTATTTATTTATTTGAGTGGCAGAGTTATGGAGAGAGAGAGGGAGAGAAATAGTGTGGTCTTCCATCCATTGGTTCATACCCCAGATAGCCACAACAGTTGGAACTGAGTCTATCCAAAGCCAGGAGCCAGGAGCTTCCGCCGGGTCTCCTACATGGATACAGGGGCCCAAGCACTTGGCCCATCCTCTACTGCTTTCCCAGGCTATAAGCAGAGAGCTGAATCTGAAGAGGATCAGCTGGGACACAAACTGGCACCCATATGGGATGCGGGCACTGCAGGTGGAGGATTAACCTACTACGACACAGCACTGAACCCATTAATAATTATTTTTAACGTTACTCTAGCATAGTAAGGAGGAAACATTAGATTATCTTTCCATCTTTCCACAAACAGTAATAGATATATGAAGAGGGAGCCAACGAATATGCAGACAAAAAGGGAAAGGAGAAGTATAAATGTTTCATGGTATTGCTTCACAAAGAACACTTTGTGATTTTTTTCTGTACTTTGTCTTTTTTATTTTGGTCTGCCTTTCTTTTTTAAAGCTTTATTTATTTGAGAGGTGGGGGCGTAAAGAAAGAGAGGAAAAAAGCAGAGTAATTTTCCATCTACTGATTCACTATCTAAATGCCTACAATTGCCTGGGCTGGGTCAGCCAAAGCCAGGAGCCAGGGACTGAATCCGATTCTCCACGTGGCAGGGACTGAATCCGATTCTCCACGTGGGTGACAGGGACTCAGGTACTTGAGCCATCACCTCTGGCTCCTGGGATTTGCGTGAGCAGCCCTGTGTGTGTGTGTGTGTGTGTATGCACGTCAGTGTGTGTATGAAGACACCTCCAAAGCTTCTTCGAGGGACGCTGGAATTAAACGCAAAGCTTTCCACTGAAAACCGAACATCTCCCAGGGCTGAGAATGGACAGTGAAGGTAGTCCAAGGACCACAAGAACTCATTAGTAATATTAGGAAACCGGCCGGCGCTGCAGCTCACTAGGCTAATCCTCCGCCTGCAGCGCCAGCACCCTGGGTTCTAGTCCCGGTCAGGATGCCGGATTCTGTCCCAGTTGCCCCTCTTCCAGGCCAGCTCTCTGCTGTGGCCAGGGAGTGCAGTGGAGGATGGCCCAGGTGCTTGGGCCCTGCACGCGCATGGGAGACCAGGAGAAGCACCTGGCTCCTGGGTTCGGATTGGCACAGCGCGCCAGCCGTAGCGGCCATTTGGGGGGTGAAGCAATGGAAGGAAGACCTTTCTCTCTGTCTCTCTCTCTCACTGTCTAACTCTGCATGTCAAAAAAAAATAATATTAGGAAATCAAGTTAAGAAGCCCATTGAGGAAAAGGTCAAGGTGGCTGCTTATCACCTGCTCAAGCTGCATCCTAATACCACAGTGCTGTAGGGTGGGAGGGACTTCAACAGTTCATGGAAAATAGGGAAAAAAGACAGTTAACAAATTTTGCAATCAGTGTGTTTGAGATGTCATCAAAAAGTTCAAGGAAGATGCACAGAATGAGAAATCTATACATGGATTTTGGAATATGTTGCATCAAACCACTTCTTTTCTAATTTCAGTTCTGGGTGAACTTTTTGAAGTCCTTTTATTTTAAGGCTGATTCCTGGAATCAGACAGACTTGATTCATAATTTTGGCATCAGCTCTCAGCAGCTATGTGACCTTGGAAAAGTGACTCAATGTCAAAACCTCATCTGAGGAACAGGGGAGACCAAGAGTTGCTGTGTCCCAGGGACTTTCACAGGATAAACTCGGGAGAAAGTCAGGTGTCCAACCTGAGGCCTGGCATATATGGCAGCCATGAGTGAAAGCTGCCTGCTAACAGTCTACTCATCATTGTTAGCATCACTATTAGTATTCTATTCAGTATGTCTTTCATATCTATTTTGGTCGTATGTGGGCTTCCAAGGAAGATATGTTTTAAAAAAGGAAAAAAAAAAAAAGAGGTAACATTATCCTGACCTTTAATCTAAATTGGATTAAAATGTTGCAAAAAGTTCAAGGTTTCAAAGGAAATCTATCTTCCTACAAAACCTGCAGATTTGCCTAATAATACGCTCCCTGGTTGACAAGAGAAGTTTATTTGGGGTGGATAAATTGATGGTTCAGAGAAAATTGCCTTGGCAACAGTGTGTCCAAGTTTGAGTCCTAGCTCAGTAGCTGGGTAGCTGGCATTTGAGAAGTGATTTAAAAAGTCAATTGGATCTGAATGTGAAGACCTTCACCTTTCTCCGTGTGAGGACGACTGAAGCACCTGCTGTCACTTAGTGTTAGCAGTGAATGTTCTGGAAGGGAAGGGGCATTCCTGTTGATGAGGCAGCGTTTATCTCACATGAGCAGGGACTCCCAAGGACAAACAGCTCCCACAAACCCCTTGCTCACCGGTTTCAGCTTTCCCCAGTTTTAACCAAGAGCAGTTTGCTGCTGGTGGATCAACCTGCTCGCCAGTGATTTTGACCTGACTTGAAACACTTGAGCTCTCTGTGCCTAACACTTTACTTTCTCCAAATAGAGGCTTATGCGGCAGCACAGAGCACCACAAGTAGTTTGCTAAGGCCAGCCCTCCAGAGGGAAGTAGCCATGGCTGGCTGGGAGTAAGCACACAACCTCCACCGCGTGAGAGGTCAGAGCACAGAGCACAGACTGGAGCTCCCACAATGATTCTCACAACCTGCTTCAGAGTACCTGGGCTGGATTCTCGTTTCTTGCTAATATGGACCCTAGGAGGCATCAGTGATGGTTCAAGCAGCTGAATTTCTGCCATCCATGTTGGAGACCTGGATTGAGTTTCCAGCTCTCTGCTTTGACCCTGACCCAGCCCTGGCCATGTAGGCATTTGAAGAATGAACAGCTGGAAGGGAGCTCTCTTTCTCACTCTCACTCTCTCACTCTAGATCTCCCTCTCTGTCTTCCTCTTTACTTCTCTGCCCCTCAAATAAATAAATTAAATTAAAGAATATTCCCAATATGTAAGAAACCACTTTCTACACAATATATTTGCATTTTTCTTAAATAAAATGTACTTTCATGCTCAGCCTTTATATGCACTCTTCTTCCAAATACTGTCCCAGATCTTTGGCAGTTCTTGTTTTCTAGAAATAAAACTGTGTCCAAGCTTCTAGCCACACATGGAAACCTTGTAGCCAGAGAAGCCCTCTTACAATTTATGCTTTCATTGATTCATTTTAGAGCTTCACTAAAGTCAAATAATAGTAAAGTTACACAATCATGCTTGCTCAGTAAGCTGCAAATACCTATCAAAACTATACTCTCAAATAGTGATCCATGAGCAAAAATTTGCTTTTCTTGGTACTGCCTAATTTACCACATTTTAAAAAAAAGATTTAATAAATTCCTTGAAAGTTAGAAATTTAACATACAACCTTGCAGGCTGCAGGGAAATTTCACAGGTAAGTGTATTTAAGAGTCCCAATATATTTCATGAGATGGTTCACAGCCAATTTTAACAAACATTTGTAAGTATAAATGAAATGTTCATTATAAATCAGCAAAATACATTGATGTTCATCACCAATTCATACAGAACATAACTTGTCATAAATGCTAAGATGCTTCCTATGTTTAGTAATAGGTAGGATACAATAAAAATAGATACCAATGGGCAAAAGGCTTGCCCACATGCCTTAAAAGTAGAATACAGATTCTTGGGTAGAAAGACATGCAGGCAGGCGTTGAAGTCTCTTAACTCAGGGAGCTCATGTGCTTCTGTGGATAGGTACCCTGCATCCTGTGGCTCCAACAAGGTTGCCTCATCACATGGAAGTGTTGGTCCTGAGACGTTAAGCCCCTCACTTTCCTTCCTCCCAGGAAATGGTTGGCTCAGCCATGAACTTCATAGTGAGTTGATGACTTATCAAGGGAATTTTTTGTGCTGTTTCTTCTTGGAGATAATATTTAGATACCTTTTTATTTTCTCCACTTTCCTTAGTGGCAGTCAAGGAAGACATGAATGACAGAGTGAATGAGAATCTTCCATTCTGTTTGTCCTTAATATCTGAAATTTGCTAACCTCAGTGTTCTACTTATCTTTTATTTGGGCATAATTAACTTTATTTTCATCTTTAGTTTTTTAATGTTTTATATTTTATTATTTGAAAGGAAGAGAGACAGAGTAACAGAGTGAGAGAATAAGAGAGAGGCATCTTCTATCTTCTGATTTTCCACACACACGCCTACAAAAGCCAGAACTGGGCTAGGCTGAAGCCTGGAGCCAGGAACTCTAGCCAGATCCCCCACATGGGCAGCACGGGCTCAGCTATTTGAGCCATAAACCAAAAACAAGGATGGTGGAAATTGGAGAAAGGGCATAACCCCAGAGATTGTGGTGCAAATGTTCCTCTGTCCCTGTGTGCCCCTGTCTATTCTTACTGCCTGCCCCCATGCCTCCCAGCAGGCGTCGTGCGTCTAAGGACCCTATAAATGCTGTGAAATCAGTAAGTATAGACATCAGCTAGCCAGCAAAGAAGTTCCAAGCTTATTTACTGCCTGGAGTTATTAAATCCTGATGGATTTGGACACAATTAGAGCTGTAAAATGGCTGTTCAGTTTTTATCATGCCAAAGGCTAAAGATGACATAAACTACAAGGAAGTCCCCTGAGTCCCAGCAAGGACACAGCTGCTGCAGCTCCGCACTGCCCAGACAGGACGGCGATCCCAGGGGGCAGGATTTACTGCCGGCCGCTGCCCAGGGAGCTCAAGGAAGCAGGAAAGCTCTTGACAGGTCACTTTCCATTAGGGCGAATAAAATGCAACAGTAGTACAAGAATGGAGTTTGACAAAGTTCTTCGAAAATTAATAGATTGTAAAAATGAAGCCCTTGTCAGTACTTGGTGCTACGCATCTGCAGGTGAGAAAGACGACGTGCAATCTGTCTGCCAGGGAGAGGATCTCGGGAGAATCACCAGGCGCTTTAATGTATTACTTGTAATGGGGTCTTGGTTCAGCATTAAGGCGTCTAGCATCTAGAACAGAGTCCTTTATAGTTGCTGGGTGCTAACTTTGTGTCTGTTTCGCCTGAGTTGTTATCTGTGCTCTGGCACTTAACACTTGCACAGTGGGCCATGGACAGTCAGAAGTCTCTGGATCTCGCAGTTGCCAGCCGCTGAAGGAAGATAGGGATGGAGGTCTGCCATGCTACTGGGAGGATTGGCGAGAGTGGTACAAAGCCCCAGGTGCTTGGTAAGCAGGCCGTGACAGTTCCCTCACTGTTTACTTGTGCCTCATCCTCCTCCTTTCTGCCTTCATCTCAGTATCATTAGCAATACTGCTAATATGACTGTCATTATGGTGACTATTCACATCAGTTTTATCTTGGGCCCTTTAAGAATCTAGTATTACGGCCGGCGCCACGGCTCAGTAGGCTAATCCTCCGCCTTGCTGCGCTGGCACACCGGGTTCTAGTCCTGGTCAGGATGCCGGATTCTGTCCCGGTTGCCCCTCTTCCAGGCCAGCTCTCTGCTGTGGCCAGGGAGTGCAGTGGAGGATGGCCCAAGTGCTTGGGCCCTGCACCCCATGGGAGACCAGGAGAAGCACCTGGCTCCTGCCATCGGATCAGCGTGGTGCGCCGGCTGCAGCGCGCCGGCCATTGGAGGGTGAACCATCGGCAAAGGAAGACCTTTCTCTCTGTCTCTCTCTCTCACTGTCTAACTCTGCCTGTCAAAAAAAAAAAAAAAAAAAAAAAGGAATCTAGCATTAGAAGAAGAGTTTAGAATGAAAAACAGAGTGCAGAAGCCCACGTGACAGGACTGTGCACACAGCCCACATAATAAGGAAGATGCGTGACGGAGCCTTCTGTCCCCAAACAGAGCGAGATCATCGCCTGACAGGAGCAGCACGGCTGCCTGCTGCAGAGTCCTGTGGTTTGCCAGGAGCTGCTGCCCTCCTAGAGGGCGGCGAGGCATGGATTTGTGTTCAGTTTCACTCTTCACTGCTATCAAACCATCAAGTAAACACGTGTTGAAGGAACAGTGGGCAAATGCAAGCATGGGTGGATGGAATTGGATTATGTGTGTCTGTGTGGTCCTTGCCCCTGTCCAAGACAAGTGTGATGCTGGCCTACGACCAC
Source organism: Oryctolagus cuniculus (assembly GCF_964237555.1). NCBI lineage: Eukaryota > Metazoa > Chordata > Mammalia > Lagomorpha > Leporidae > Oryctolagus > Oryctolagus cuniculus. Next base: position 115,399,254 of record NC_091439.1, read on the forward strand.
AGCCTCAGTAGGGAAGCCGAGTCCCGCTCTAAGCCATGTGGTGCTTTCTAGTCATAGGCACCTCAGAAGTCTGGGGCACACCTGACAGAGGCCTTCCAGCTGGCGGTCTCAGTGTGGACCCTGGCTGGGTAGGCCCCACAGTCTTAATTCACTGAAGTCTTGGTCCTAAGCCTTTAACCAGCAGTAAACCATAGCAGCCCACAAGATGGCCCTGGGCCCTCTGGGTCGATCAGGATCCAAGCACCATTCCCCTCCATTTATTTCCTTTCCTCTTAATTCTGTGAATCTTTTTAAATTATTTACTTAATGTATTTGAAAGATTTATGGGGTGGAGAGATGCTGGGTCTTAGTCCACCCGAATGAGGATGGACTGGGTCCGAAGAAAGGTTAGTGCGCCGCTCACCCGTTCCCCAGCCTCCTGATCCCCGAGACAGTCAGACGCAGCGGGGAGTCAAGTCAAGCAAGCAAGAACTCGGTTTACTGCATGCGTAACAAAGCCTTTTAAAGCACAAGACCGCAGGATTACTGGGGCAGAGCATAAGGACCAACCAATTACTTAAAAGGTCACTTTACAGGGCGACTTTTTACAGGACCAGCCATATGTCTGTACACTCACCTCCCCTGAAGCTGTGCAGGCAATTAGCTTTGATGGTAGACAACTTTGGATACTGCCCACCTTACTTCCTTTGGGCGCCATCTTTGAATTGCCATGTGTGCCTAATTTCCCCAGAGAGAGAGAGAGAGAGAGAGAGAGCTTCCATCCACCGGTTCACTCCCCAAATGGCCACAATAGGCAGAGCTGGCCCAGGCTAAAACCAGGAGCTAGGAGCTTCCTTGGGTCTCCCACGTGGGCACAAGGATCCAAGCACTTGGGTTACTTTTCCCAGGCACATTAGCAGGGAGCTGGAATGGAAGTGGAGAGGATGGGACTCAAACTGGTATTCATGTGTGATGCCAGCGTCACAGGCGGCCGCTTCACCTGCCACGCCACAGTGCCAGCCTCCGATTCTGTGAATCTTTAAATGACTCCACCTCACTCAACTGCTTGTTGCCCAACTCATGAACTTTCTGTCTTCCAGCCCTTTCTGTAGGGCCTCAAGCCTGGCTGTATGCTGAAGCATCCCCAGTGAAAGGGCTGTCTCCACAACAGCTTTGAGCGCCTTTTGAGAACATTGTTCTCCTCCCTTGTCTCCCTCTTGCCTGTCCCTTCTTCATTCTGCACTGTGCTCATGCTCGGAGCTCTGGGATTCCCTCCAGGTACTTCCTGACACTTTCAAACGAGGAGAGAGAAACGTGCAGTCTCTCCCTTTTCCATTTCCTCTCGTTCTATCTGGCATATACTGCAACCTGCTACTGTGCTTACGTTTCAGACATTTTTGAACCAAAATGACATTTGGGTTTTAATTCCATGTTTCCTCAAACTATTTGAAGTCCCTCCAGATAAACCAAGAATGTACTGCTAAATCAACTGTATGCACCATTTCTGTGTGTGTGGTGCATATGTATATGTACCAAATTCTGGCATCTAGAAGCCAACAGAAAGTATGAACTGAGATTATGAGCAGAAAACCAGGGAAGAGGAAGATTACAGCAGGAGACTACAGAAGTCCTCCCTGACCTGTTTTGGTGGTGACCCCGGGACCTCCATGTAGTCTTCAAGAGGGAGGTCGATTGTAGATAAGCTTACATGCTGTCACCATGTAGATGGTAGTAGGCTAAAAATACATGATACATGAGCTCTGTATGCTTTTCTTGCTGAAACATTATTGCATTTCTTCTTTAAAATGTAAAGTTTTTCTACATTTTCATCATTTCCCTTCAATCTTTTAAGAGTTATCTCACATCTATTTCCAGGAAATTGTCTATGCATCAGTTGTACTTACAGAAATGGCCAACACTTCCAACATGCAGAGTTATTGCTCCTGTGACAATTTTCTCTCACGTTCTTTGTCCATGGATTTTCATTGTGATGACAGCTATGAATGACAGAAACAGGTTTACGGTGGGAACAGAAGAGTTTGAGTGGTCTCTGTGCAATGGGGCTGCCGTGACAAAAATACCATAGAATAGGAGCCTCCTGGAGAGAGTTCCATAGTCCTGAAGACTGGAATTCCAAGAGCAAGGTGCCAGAAAAATTTGTTGTGAGGTTAGGGCTGCTTCCTGTCCGTGGTGGACAGAACCACTCACTGCATCCTCATTCAGTGGAAGGGGTGAGTGAGGGGCTGTCTGAGGATTTTTATAAGGGCACAAACTCCCTTCATGAGGGTCCTGCCCTCATGGCTAAATGACCCCCCAAAAACTTCACCAGCATCATTCACTTCATGGGTTGAGATTTCAACAAAGGGATTTGGGCAGACACAAACATTCAGACCATGAAAGTTATGAATCAGGCATCAGTTATGTTAGAGGGAAGGGAGAGATGTTGGGTTGATGTGGGTTATAATGGAAATTCCTAGTGGGAAGGGCCTTCAGCCATTGTTGGATTCCAACCTCCTCATCCTACTCATCAACAGAAGTTGGTCTTGTTTCCCTCAATTACTCTGCATAGAAAGTATTTCATTAATTTTTTATTGTTATTCAGGATTGTGCCATAAAGTTCTCATTTTTTTCCTCCCAGTTTTTCATCATAGTATGTCTTCTAAACAAACTTACACAGTTCTCAGAAGAACTTCACAAAAGCATTCCATTCCAGTTCTTTCTATCTCCCATAATGCTTTTGAACTCAATCCCTTGCTAGGGTGACTTTTCCATTGGTCCTTCCAGGTGAATGACTGTTGTCATCATTCCCACCACCCTTCTGTGACTGGGGAAGCAGACGCACCCACACCCCACCCCATGCTGACCTGACATCTCCAGAAGAGGAGGAAGAAGAAAATTGGAACAGTGTGCTGTGATGGCATCTGCCTGATGGGACAGGCAGGAGATGCAGTGCCTTGAAGCACTGTCCCGGCATTCATGCTTTATGAAGCCTTGGGAGTCTCACCTGCTCTTCAGCTTAGTGTTGTTTAGGGTATTATTACAGCCGGGTCTGCCAGGGTGTCGCTTGAGACAGGACTTGAACACTGTGAGGCCAATTTAGGAGCAGAAAGCCATAGGCAGTAACAGGATCTGCGAACTACAGCCAAGGGGTGGAGTGCTCTATTTTTAGACATTAGAAGAGAAGGCTTTTGGTCCTAATAACCATCTTCCAGGATATGAAAAGCTTTTTTTTTAAGAATACACTACCCACTTAGTCTCCATTTCTACAAAGGATCAAAGAGGGGAAAATGCTGTAGACACACAAAAGACCTCTTCCTGAATCTCCTACAGGTGATTAAGCCAGCGCTGACAACTCCCAACTTTATTACGACACAGCTTTAGGTTCCTGTCTGCCTGGATGCAGATGCCTTGCCGGGATGTTGTCTGGTGGTCTGCACTGTGCTGTCATCTTGTCTCTTCCCATGTGTTATCCAGGATTCTGTAGGACCCATATCCTTTGTGAATACCTACATTGTAAGTGAAGGGAGCTCATGTGTGGGGCCTAGAAAAATCTTTTGCAAGAAATTTCCTACAACTTGTTTATGATTAAAAAATTGGAACTCTAGGGATCATTGTTGTGTTGTAGCTGGTAAATCCACTGTCTGTGAAGCCAGGATCCCATGGGGGTGCCCGTTCATGTCCTGGTGCCAGACCCTGCTAATGGTCTGGGAAAGAAGCAGCGGATTGCCCAAGTGCTTAGGCCCCTGCACCCATGCGGGAGACCCAGAAGAAGATCCTGGCTCCTGCCTTCAACCTGGCCAGCCCTGGCTGTTGCAGCCATCTGGGGAGTGAACCAGCGAATGGAAGATCTCTCTGCATCTCTCCCTCTTGCTCTGTAACTCTTTCAAATATATATATATATATATATATGTATATATATGTATATACATATACATATATATAATCTGACTCCAAATTGTGCTTTCTTCTTGCTAAACACTGACATAGCTTATTTTCCTCTACTATACAGTGTTAGAAAGATTCCCTATTACATCAACTCAAGCCCATAATCAGCCTCTCCAGATTTCTAGAAATGGAGGGAGACTGGAGACTTCAGGAAGGTCCTGAGACATCTTGATTGTTAGATTCAGTTCAGATCGAACAGCTAAAATAAGACACAACACACAACCTATGTGATAGCTCATTTTGCATGAGTGTTAGGTCATTCATGGCAAGTTGTTTCTGTTATTTTGGATAAATGGGTGATTTCTTCTTAGATGCCAAAGGCAAGGATGGGATTGTGTGAGAATGCAAAATATGAAAAGGTCAGCTGTGTCCCTTGGGGAGGCTCCCTCAGAGAAGTTCAGAGTCTGAGGACACTGTGTTACTTCTGGAATTGAAGGCATCGGCTCACCAGCCAGTGCTGGAGGCATCCGGCAAATGGGGCACCATAACATGGGCTCAAATTGCCCTTATGCAAGCAACACAGCTGTGTCTTTCCTGGGTCTATCAACATACGCTTCGGTTATATAAATGCAGTTTCCTGAGAGAAGAACACAGTTGTTGTCATCGTTAACTCTGCTTAGACTTTCTAGAACTTAATGGAGCTCACACCTACAGTAAATAGGAAAACTGTATGGAGGAAACTTCGGGAGACAAATCTTGGTCACTCGCCTAACAGTGAAGTGGGCACTTTTTACTCAGGATATTAAGTAAGAGCTGTAATGATTCCTCCAGCTAGTCTTTTCATTTTTGTCCTCTGGTTTCCACTTTCACTCCAAAGGTCTCTAATGCTGTCTTTATAAAAAGAACATGTTGTTTGCAATTATGTACTTAATTGAAAATGTAGCAAAAGCCAAAGAATTCCTGTTTATACATAAAGAAGTACACATTCTTAAAACATATTTCAGTAGTTTTCTTTCATCCAAATCTTCTTGAGCTAAATTTTTAACCTTTTCAGCAGTGATTACCATTTTTTAGAACCTGTAGAATCATTTTTCCATTCATGTTACATGTGGGATTTAAATTTTATTTAATTTTATTTGAAAAGCAGACACACACACCCACACAACAAGGAGGAGAGACTCAATCCTGGTCTTCCAAGTACTTGAGCCAGCACCCTCTGCCTCCCAGGTACGCATTACCACAGAGTTGAATCAGAAGCCGAGTGGCTGTGACTCTAAACAGGCTCTCTGAACTAGGAGGCGGGTGTCCCAAGCACCCTTCTCATCTCTGCACCAAAAGCTCGACCCATATTTGGGATTTAAACAGTAAAATGTGCTCCAGTTAGAGTTCTTCTTTTTTAAGGTTTATTTATTCATTTAAAAGTCAGAAGTACTCAGAATTACAGAGTGAGAAAGGGAGAGATAGAGATGGTGATAAGATAGCAATTTACACACACACACACACACACACACATATGGAGAGAGAGAGAGCGAGCGTGCTTTTCATCTGCTGATTCACTTCCCAAGTGACCACAACAGCCAGGGTGGAATCAGGCTGAGGCTCTGAGCCAGGAGCTTTATCTGGGTCTCCCCAGTGGGCGGCAGGGGCCCAAGCACTTGTGCTGTCTTCTGCTATTTTATCCAAACTGTTAGCAGGGAGCTGAATCAGAAGTAGAGCAGGCCCCATGTGGGACACTGGCGTCTCATGTGGCTTTACGTCTTATGCCACAGCGCCAGCCTCTAAGGTTAGATGTCACAGGTAGATGGAAGTGTCACACCTGTCCCTCTCTCATTTGTACACCAGATTAATGCTTCAGGGCTGTGCTGTGCATCCCAGCTTCTAAAACAGGTGCTTAAAATATGAAAATTGATCATTCATTAATCTTATCCAACTATCCTGGTTTGCAAGTGTGTTAAATAACTTCAAACTAAAAACACAATGCTTTAAGTCTTTGTGTGAGACATAAGAACACATGCCTATTTTCCAGGTAATACCACTAGTTATATCAATTCTAACTGCTTAAATGGGATTTGCTAGTAGTGTTAACACATAGATATTAAGGTCCAATATAAGTGCATTTATGCAGATGGACTCTCAGCTAGTTCTGGATGATTTGAATGTCATGTTTGATTCTGTTATTTGCATATTCTGGTCCTCTTTAAAATATATACAAACATTTCTTAGATGTCAGTATTGATTATCCATCCTAAAATTACTAGTCTTATAACTGCAAGATAAAATTTTAACTTAAGATGAAAATCATGATTTGTTTTGCTTTTCCTGAAAAGGGAAAAGCAGGCCCCATGTGGGACCCTGGCGTCTCATGTGGCTTTACGTGTTATGTGGTTACGTGTTATGTCCTGGAGGAAAATGGCAAATTGCAGCAATGCAGGTAAGTGCAATCCTGCAAACATGATTCCTTGGTGCATGCGTGAGGGGGCACACGTATGAGAGGGTATAAAACAAGACCTTCACAACCCAGACAAGGGTTGAATGCTGTTCCCTAGGCCGTTGTGGACAGATGTTCTCTGGGTGTGTGTGCCGTCTGGGGAGCAAACCTAGAGATTGTCTTGGAAGGCAACAGGAACACGTAGCAGAGTCTGCCTAAGTTACAGGCTGCTCTTTTTTTCAAAAGATTTATTTATTTATAGGAAAGGCAGAGTTACAGAGAGGTAGAGAGAGAGAGAGAGACAAAGAGACAGAGAGAGAGACAAAGAGAGAGAGAGAAGAATCCCGTCCGCTGTTTCACTCCTCAGATGGCCACAATGGCCGGAGCTGCGCACATACAGAACCAGGAGCTAGGAGCTTCTTTTAGGTTTCTCACGTGGGTGCAGGGGCCTAAGGACTTGGGCCATCTTCTACTGCTTTCCTGGCCGTAGCAGAGAGCTGAATCAGAAGTGGAGCAGCCGGGACTCGAACTGGCACCCATATGAGATGCTGGCACTGCAGGTGGCGGCTTTACCCACTATGCCACAGTGCAGGCCCTGATGCTGCCTTTTTGAGCTGTAAAACATATTTTGCAATCATGTTTTTGGATCTTACAAGAAGTATCAACATTTCTTTGATTAGTTCTAAATATGTACACTTGTCTGCCATTTTTATTGGAATTTCAAATAGAAGTGGGAAAAACTGAGACAGATGTGTTTGACCTCTAGCTAAGCAAACTGCTAAATCAATTATTCACTTTGGTCTGCATACAATTTGTGATAGCAGGAGTTTATCTTATACAAAATAAATGTTATCCCCTCCCTCCTAAAAGGGCATAGGCCCTAGAGGATGCAGAATGGGCATTGTGTCAGGTCACCAACTTCAGCGCCTTAAATCGTAAATGTAGATATAGTTCACGTATTTCCCTGCTCTGCCACATTAAACTCTCTTTGTATTTCCAGAATGGTAACACGCTTTCAGGAGTTCAGCCAATCTGTCTCCTTGGATGAGATCCCTGCTCACTCCTGGGTAAAATCCCTGGTAACAGAGATATTGTAATTGGATCATCCCCAGTCAGTCAGTGGGAATGAGGTTAAGCATTGCACAAAAATTGCCTTAAAGGTCTTTAAAAGTAGCTGTCTACACAATATTCTGTTACTTCCTAGCAGGTTCCCCGTGAGACTGTGTAATGGAATCCATTTCCATTAACACACTGAAACAGATTCTAATGGCACAAGGTATATGAGTCAGACATAGAAGTACTCAGAAAGAAAGCTGACCTCTTTCCATTGTTGAAAGGAGATCAATATAGTTTCGCCAAGATACCACGCAGCTGTATGTCTCTGACACCCTTGTAATGTGAGCGGTGAAGAGAAGTGATCCCACAGCCTTCTGAGCTGCAGCCCCACAGAGCGGAGGTCTGGAGAGGTCAGCAGGGCACAGGAGACAGAAGTCAGGTGGTTGTATTTCACAAAGGACATCTTTTTCCACCTGAGCATCTAAAGCAGTAGTGTGCTGGTGTTATTTATTAATTTTTTAAGATGTGGAAGAAAGTGACTTTTCCTGGTTGGCGGCAGCCACGTTTGTGCTGTCTTCTGAAGATTCTAATTGTTGTCTTCTGTGAAAATCTGCCCGTTCATCAAATCCCAGTGAGGAGGTGTGTCTGCCCTTCAGAAGAGCAAAGGGACGCAGAGAAGATGGGTCTCCTTCACAGTCGGCCTGTGCACCCTGGAGCCCAAGGTTCTTCCAGAAGGAAGACAGATCCTTACAATTTTTGTGTGTTTGGGAAACTCAGAGTATAATCACGAGGAATCAGCAATACTAGTGACTCCTGAGAAAAAGGAGAATGCTATGACTGGATTGTAGCACCAACTGCATTTTCATTTAAAAGGGAAGGTATATGTTTGTATTTAAGATTTGTTTATTTTCTTGAAAGTCAGAGAGAAGGAGAGGGAAAGGGTGAGGGAGAGGGAGACAGAGACAGAGACAGAGAGAGAGGTCTTCCATCTGCTGGTTCACTCCCCAATTGACCGCAATGGCCAGAGCTACACTGATCCAAAGCCAGGATCCAGGAGCTTCTTCCGGGTTTCCCATGTGGGTGCAGGGGCCCAGGCACTTGGGGCATCTTCCCAAGCCATAGCAGATACCTGGATCGGAAGTGGGGCAGCCAGGACTCAAACCAGTGCCCGTATGGGGTACTGGCACTACAGACGGCAGCTTAACCTGCTAAGCCACAGCGCCAGAAGTGTAGTTTTTAACTCAGTTCAGGTGTGTAACACAGTGGGAGAAGTGGCAATATTTAACCAATTTGCTTACTGCAAATTAAAATCTATATGCATATTATACTATCTTTCGATTCTCCAAAGCAGATGATTTCTTTTTTGCTTTTATTGACTATAGTTAAAGTGCATAACAGGATGTTTTGCTATATACATGTGCATCATGAAACATTACTGCGGTCAAGAAAGTTAATGCATCTATCACCTTACATAGTCACATTTTTTGTGACAAGAACAGCTAAAATTTACTCCCATAGCAATGTCTGTCATAAAATGCAACATTATAAACTATTATTCTCACTCTATATATTTGATAGGAAGAGTGTCAGTTTTGTAGCTTCAACCTGTGTGTTTCCATGCCCTACCCCAGCTTCTGCACGCCACCATCTAAGAATTCGGTATTGTCAGATTCCCCAGGTCAGTGATACTGTACGGTCTCTGTCTTTCTATGCTTGGCTTAATTAACTTAACCTAGTGGACTCAAAGTACATTCATGTTGTCACAATTGACAGTAGGGTGTTCTGCATTTTAGAGGCTGAATAGTATTCTATTTTGTATATATGCTACAGTTTCTTATTTTTAAACATTGTATTTATTTATTTGAAAGGCAGAGAGTCATGAACAGAGAGAAACTATACCACATCTTTTTCGTCCTAAGACATTTTTCATCCTAGGACATTTCTCTATGTTGGCTCTTCTGGCTGCAATGGACATGGGCCTGCAGTGTCTTTATGGGGTGCTGAATTCTTTGGCTTTGGGTACGTTTCCAGAACCGGGATTGCATGGCCACGTGATAGCTCTATTTTTAATTATGCGAGGACCCGCCACACTGTTCTCCATAATGGCTGCACCAATTTGCATTTTCTCCAAGAGTGGACAAGGATTTCCTTGTCTACATCCTCACCAGCATTTCTTAGCTCTTGTCTTTTTGGTGACAGCTATCCTAACAGCTGTGAGATGATGTCTCATTGTGGTTTTTATTTGCATTTTCCTGATGATTGGTGATGTTGAGCAGCCCCCAAAAACAATTTACATATTTCAAAATGGCTCTAAATTTGTGCGAATTATAGTGGTCAGAATCACATTTTTCAACCTGATAATGTTTGATTTATTCTTACTCTTTCACAGGGCTAAACAAAATGTTCATATTAAACTGCTCAAGTTTTAATCTTGTACCTATGAAATATACTTTATTTGTTTCTGCTTCTATTATGTGCAACATGATAGTAGGCACAGGCCATGTGGGAAGGGACAACCCCATTCCCATGTTTGTGGAGTGAGTCAGCCACAAACAATGCAGATCGCAATGCGTCTCAAACAGAGTTTTTCAGGAAGGACTTTATTGCAGAGTAGAGTTGGTGAATTTTCAGTGTCGTTTTTGTATTTCCCTTTAGCTTTCATGTAGATCTTGAGAGTTTTATTATACAGCCTATAAACAGGAGAAAGAGATACATATTTAAATTCATCTCAAATAAAAACTGTTATCCTATTAATTAGGAAGGGCAAGTTTTACTGTTGATGAATCATGGATTTATGGAGCCAAGGGACATAAACAGGGTAACTAGGTGTGCTGGTGCCATGGTGATGCCAGGTGTGCTGGTGCCATGGTGATGCCAGCTGTATTGGTGCCATGGGTGATGCCAGCCTTGTTGGTACTCATGGTGAATCCAGCTATGTTGGTGCCAGGGTGACTCCAGGTGTGCTGGTGCCATGGTGACACCAGCCATGTTGATGCCATGGGTGACAACAGGAGTGTTGGTACCATGGTTGAGCCTGAGTCTTTGGTTCCCTGTTTGAGTCTAGATATTCTTCCTATTGTTGCCAAATGACCCTTGTTACATTTTGAATGTAATTCAAAGTTATAAGGTATTGACCAAGATGATATTTTTAAAACTTTGTAAATATTCCAATCAAGGAAACTACTTTAATCTTATATTTCAAATAGGAACTGATAGCTCCTAGCTTTGTGTTTCATCCAATTTCTCGTATTTTTAAGATAATATATTTGATCATAATATTATTGAGAAATAGATTTGTTTGGAAAAGAAGCAATCTCACATTGCTTTTATTGACACTTGTGAAAACTCTTCAGACTTTTAAAAAATGTTATATCTGCTTCCTATATTATTTACTAAAAACCCAGCAAGAGATGACATTTTCTTTCAATTTTTATTCCATATTTCCTTAAAACCCAGGTTTGAGAATCCACAAAACATCAAAATCCCAAACCACAGGTCAAAAAGTGGCATTTCACATTATGAGGAAGTTTTCATTTTATAAAAATGCTCACCACAGGGATCTTTTCTTAAAAGATTTAATGATCTGTAAGTAAGTTCTTAAATCCAGTAAGAATGAATTATTATTCTGCAGGTAAAATATAGAAAAGAAACATTTTAAGTGAACGTATTAGTGGCTGTCTACAGTTGGGAACGTTACTCAGAACTAGAGTTGAATGTGAGACTTACATAGGGTTCCTTTCCAATGTTTTATCCCTAATTTAATGAGATAAAATTTTATTTACAAAAATGAAAGGCAACAGTTCAAGCTCTCAAAGGGAAGCAGTAATTTATCCTTTGAAAATCACAAATCCATAAAGAAAATACTTCAAGTAATTTAAAACTCCCTATATTTTATTGAAATTCATAAATCAAATTACTTTCACCTGGGAGTACAAAATAAGTGGGAATTTAACTTTTGAAAAAAATGGGAACCAGAGCCTAATTTTTTAACTTAACTTCCCTAGTAAAGGCTGCTCATCCCCAAATCCTGTTATATGTTGAGAAATTTTCAGTAGTTCTAAAAAAATGCTTAAGGAAATTGGTTGCTAATGATGTTTATAGGGACACATTTACAATAAAAGCATTTGAAGCCAATGACAGGCCCCATAGCAGAGACATGCCCAAGAAGTCCCTGGTGCTTAGCAGAATAAAAAAGTGCAAGATACAGTCATGGGCGTGTGGTGGAGTGAAAGAGGGATAGAGAGAGAGGGGGAGATAGAGAGAATCAGAAAACCAGCATTTCTTATTAGTCCCCCTATCTGAAGGAGTGTTGTGCAGGTCTCCCCCTCCCTCTGTGGCTGCACTGGGGGCTCCCACATGCCCTTCTCCGGATGCAGACTGCCATTAGTCTCTTGTTCACCGTTCAGAGCCTCTTTGTGCGTGAACCAATTACACTAAAAACGACCTGATCTCCCTCATGTGAACTTTCTCTTAGTTTCCTGTAGAAGTGTATCCTGAGAATCTTTTCACATTCATATACAGTGAAGTTCATCATTCTTTTATAAGGTTGCATGCTTTTCAAAGATGTGTCTTTTCATTCATTTCTCTTTGAGGAGTGTTTAGTTTGTCTACATATGCTCTTGAATTTTTCATGTTGATTTTACAACCATATAAGCTAAAATTTGTTGTTCAAGGAAATGGACTTTTTTCTTCCAAAAACGTTCTAACAAATTCTTGTCTTTCATAGAAAAGCTAATGGTTCTTTTATGATAATTTCCTATTACCTTATGAAAGTGTTGCCTTACAGTACTTTTTTTTTTTTTTTTTTTTGACAGGCAGAGTGTTCAGTGAGAGAGACAGAGAGAAAGGTCTTCCTCTGCTGTTGGTTCACCCTACAATGGCCGCCACGGCCGGCGTGCTGCGGCTGGTGCACCGCGCTGATCCGATGGCAGGAGCCAGGTACTTATCCTGGTCTCCCATGGGGTGCAGGGCCCAAGCACTTGGCCATCCTCCACTGCACTCCTGGGCCACAGCAGAGGGCTGGCCTGGAAGAGGAGCAACCGGGACAGAATCCGGCGCCCTGACCAGGACTAGAACCCGGTGTGCCAGGCGCCGCTGGTGGAGGTTTAGCCTATTGAGCCGCGGTGCCAGCCACCTTACAGTACTTTTTAAAATTGACTTTAGTTGGTTTTCCAGTATGAAATCACATCATAAACAAATTATTGTACATGTTTATCTTTCCTATAGTTTAAAATTTTATTTCTTTTCCCTATGTAGTCCCCTCGGCTAATAACTCATGTAAAATATGAAATGGTCTTGTCGTTAGAGGTGACTCCTTTAAGATTTCATTACCTTGAGACTGGGTTGAGGGGTGAGCTTCATGTATTTTATGAGGATAAATAGCATTTATGTTCATTTAGGAGAATGCTAGCAACAGCAATCATGGTGTTTTCTTAAGATAAGAAACCACTCTACGCACATGTATTTTTTCTTAATTTCATAGATTTTATATGTCTTTACTGCCATTTCCCAACCTTACCCATATAACGTCTTTGTATCAGTACTTGGAGCCATCCTATTTATTATTATCTAGTGCAGAGGAAGGATACTGTCGCTCCCCCTCTTCATGGAGGAACGACACAGGACCCTGCGCTGTTCTTTCGTCTGCTCGGCCCTCCCCAGGTTTACTGCTGGTTCTTCCCGGGCTGGCCACCATCCCTTCCACCTCCGTGGAAGGGCGGTTCCCCCTGCCACATTCCCCACTTCCGCGGGGGAGCGGCACACCGCCGGCCGGCTCTCTCGGGGGCTGCACAGGTGTTCCCCTTAGATGTTCCTCTTAGATGTTCCTGGTGCATGTTGTCTCTCTCCTCCTTTATAGTCCTCTTCCACCAATCCCAACACGCCGAGTACGCTGCTCTCCTCCAATCAGGAGCAGGTCCTACAGTTTATTGGTTGAACTGGAGGCAGCTGTGAGAAGCTGTTTCTCCCTTCTCAGCGCCATATTGTGGGAGAGCAGATGCATAGAATAAGTCTTAATTCCAGTAACTTAGTCTAGTCCGAGTTGCTCCCCACAGGATACACGACAATTCCTGCCCTTACATATTTGTGGAGAGGGGGCTGGAGGAAGACGCTGGTGACTTCCTTGGGTTTCAGCATGCCCACCCTTGGGAAAACCTCCTGCCCACCCCCCAAGCCCCCAGCCCAGCCAGCCCACCCTCCTCTTGCTCAGTGTGGTCTCCAGGATTCCCACATTGCTTTCTGGAAGATTGTGTTCTAATGTCTGAACGGAAATAATGTTTTGAAGTAGAGCGGAGAAGGGTCAGATGTATTGCTCTTCTGATTTTTCTAATGATGTTTAGTAATAAACAGGAAATGATAATAATAATTAAACTCTCTGGCAATGATTTTATTCCAGAGGTCTCTATTTTATTGAACATTTAAACATTTGAACCTCTTGAATTTCATTTTTTTTTACTTTTTTTATTTAGTAAATATAAATTTCCAAAATACAGTTTATAGATTACAATGGCTTCCCCTCCCCCATAATTTCCATCCCACTCACACCCCTCCCATCTCCCGCTCCCTCTCCCATTCCATTCACATCAAGATTCATTTCCAATTATCTTTATATACAGATCGATTTAGTATATATTAAGTAAAGATCTCATCAGTTTGCACCCACACAGAAACACAAAGTGTAAAATACTGTTTCAGTACTAGTTATAGCATAACTTCACATTGGACAATACATTAAGGACAGATCCCACATGAGAAGTAAGTGCACAGTGACTCCTGTTGATGACTTAACAATTTGACACTCTTGTTTATGGCGTCAGTAATCTCCCTAGGCTCTAGTCATGAGTTGCCAAGGCTATGGAAGACTTTTGAGTGTGCCAACTTTGATCTTATTCCAACAGAGTCATAGTCAAAGTGGAAGTTCTCTCCTCCCTTCAGAGAAAGGTACCTCCTTCTTTGATGGCCCCGTTCTTTCCACTGGGATCTCACTCACAGAGATCTTTCATTTAGGTCCTCTTTTTTTTTTTCCAGAGTGTCTTGGCTTTCCATGCCTAAAATACTCTTATGGGCTCTTCAGCCAGATCCGAATGCCTTAAGGGCTGATTCTGAGGCCAGAGTGCTATTTAGGACATCTGCCATTCTATGAGTCTGCTGTGTATCCGGCTTCCCATGATGGATTGTTCTCTCCCTTTTTGATTCTATCAGTTAGTATTAGCAGACTCTAGTCTTGTTTATGTGATCCCTTTGACTCTTAGATCTATCAGTGTTATCAATTGTGAACTGAAATTGATCACTTTGACTAGTGAGATGGCATTGGTACATGCCACCTTGATGGGATTGTATTGGAATCCCCTGGCACGTTTGAATCTCATTTTTGAAACAATTTTATTGAGATTTAATTCATATATTATACAATTCTTGCATTTAACACATACAATCCAGTGCTCTTTTCAGTGTCTACTCAGGACTGTGCAGCCATTCCAACCATAAAATTTTAGGATATTTATCATGTGTGATCTCTATTTTCATTTCAGCCATGAGGTGAGTAAGTGGATGCAGGATTTTAGGCATGGTAATATAAGGTAATACTTATTGCACAGTATGTTTTTCAGTGAGCCACTTTGAAATCAATGTCATCAGGAAAAGAAGCACAGAAGAGAGAAGAGGCAGTGTATGAATCTATAGCCAGACTGAATTTGTTCAGAGATAATAAATTCATAGAGGTGGGTGACCAACTGCCTGCATGCACTTTAATGGAGCATGTGGCAGGAGGCCACATGGTTAGGGTGAGGGCCGGGGTGAGGGGCAGCAGGAGGAGCTGGTCTTTCAGGAGGAGCTGGTCTTTCAGGTGGTCTCTGAACCTGGGGAAGAATCTGGGTGTGGGGGGCAGTAGGAGGAGATGAGCTTATCTATTCTGGTTCTTCAGGTTTGACCCCCCTGGGGAAGGATGCAGGGGCCCAGTGGGGAGCAATACAGGATGTGAGGCAGAACTGATCTCTTGAAAGAAGGCAGGGGTCAAAAGAACCTAAATGGCTTAGGCTTATATCTTCGTCCCATCAAACATGATATAAAAGATTGGCTACCTTTGGGTAAAATGCTTTAAAATAGTGACTGGTGAACTTCATTTTTACATCCAGGTGCCAGTTTTTCTCCTATTTTTCTGAATAATTAATTCCAATCTATATGAACACAAGGTTAGTTTTTGCAAGTCCATTATGTGCCAGGACGCTATTTTCTAACATCCTTATTTATTTAAATTTCAATTTTTTAGTTAGTTGTCTTGAGACTTAAAAATTAAAATCATCCAGAATAGTGCTCTAATTATGCAGACTTATTTAGAATTTCAAGTAAATACTTTCCTCAAATAGTGAATGTGCCAAGGATGCAGAAAATTTTGCATTAATCCCTACTTGGTTACCCACTTGCTGTAAGAAAGCAGTGAGTTGATTTAACGAGTACATATTAAACTTATCAAGTAAAAATAGAGAAATACAGGTGTTGGGTGTTGAAGTTCTATGAATAATCTGAAAACTTTGTACTAATCACCAAAGACTTCTGTCTTGTGGATATTAATTTTTATTTTTCAGATATAAATTAAAAAAAAATTCCAATCTGGTATGGTGCTTCCAAATGTTCCAATATTTCAGGAATACAGAAGTTTCATTATATAACCAGCACATGTAAAGCTCAACTGCCCATTAGACTGGAAAAATCTCTTAGTTCTTAAAAACATTTGGAAGTGGGAGGTAGAGTGAGAATAGGGCCATGACTAACTTCTGAAAAGGAAAAAGCCTACTCTCTTTCTTGTTTAGTTTTCTACTTCCTAATGTGATTATTTCACATCATGCTAACAAATCATCTTCCTGTCTGACATCAGTGAATCTGAACGGTTGGGTGGTAGCTGAAACAGTATGCAAGAACTGAAAACTCTGAAAAATGGAAGGCACTGCAGAAGTGGGGTCCTGTGTCCTGGCTGAAGGCTAAAGCAAAGACAATAGTAGCGGTGGTCAATGGTACTGACCACCATGTGCTGAGGGCTCTTTGTTCATGTATATTCCAAGGACCTTTGGATGTGGACTTTGAGAATTTATGGGGAATTGGAAGATGGGAAGGAGAGAGCTCCAGAAATTAATGGAAGGGCAGTCTTGTCATACCTGTGAGATAGCTGAGTCAGACAAGAATTGCAGCATTGTCAGAGGAGTAGTGCCTTTTGTATAGCTTTCTCTGTGTGTGGAGTAATACAGTGAGCGCAGAAGCATCTGTGGTGATGGCATATTCCCGGAACTTTGACCCAGTGGTTGGTCAGAGTTTTTGTTCCTGACAGAAGCAGAGTGGCAGGGAAGGGGCTCAAATAACCACTATTCATAATTATATTCATGATGAAATTGCTCAAAGTTAAATCTAGCAATCATATATTCGCTAAACTGGTACAAAGAGAAGTTAAGACTTTCTCGGCTGCTTTTCCAGACTTTTAGAACCATCATTCTGTCCCATCCAATATATTTGTTCTTTTTTTATTTTTATTTTTATTTTTTTGACAGGCAGAGTGGACAGTGAGAGAGACAGAGAGAAAGGTCTTCCTTTTGCCGTTGGTTCACCCTCCAATGGCCGCCATGGCTGGCGCGCTGCAGCCGGAGCACCGCGCTGATCCGATGGCAGGAGCCAGGAGCCAGGTGCTTCTCCTGGTCTCCCATGGGGTGCAGGGCCCAAGCACTTGAGCCATCCTCCACTGCACTCCCTGGCCACAGCAGAGAGCTGGCCTGGAAGAGGGGCAACCGGGACAGAATCCGGCGCCCCGACCGGGACTAGAACCCAGTGTGCCGGCGCCGCTAGGTGGAGGATTAGCCTATTGAGCCATGACGGCGGCCGAAATATTTGTTCTTTATTGAATAAAATACAATGCTATTCAATATACAAATGAGAAATAATC
Organism: Oryctolagus cuniculus; assembly: GCF_964237555.1. Taxonomy (NCBI): domain Eukaryota; kingdom Metazoa; phylum Chordata; class Mammalia; order Lagomorpha; family Leporidae; genus Oryctolagus; species Oryctolagus cuniculus. Next base: position 115,416,527 of record NC_091439.1, read on the forward strand.
CTTTATTATGAGCTAAGTAAGGCAACTTTTGGAAAAGAATAGTCGATGAAACATTTATATTTCTGTCAATTTTTTGAAATATCAACATTGTGTGATAAAATGTTACGGTATTAAACATAGTTTGAGTAGTTGTGTGTTTGCAATTAACTTTACATATGTTTCTGAAATATATAGTGGGATAGTAAATGCATGCCAACACTTTTGTTATTTCGTGATAAATGCTATTTTGCATTTAAAAATATGGTATAATATTTGGAGATTCATGGCTGAAGACATAATAAATTTTCTGTTAAAATGTCTCTGTATTTAGAGTTTTTGCTCTCAAACATCATTTGTTTTATGTGTGGTTATTAAGTTTTCTAGAATTTAGTCACTCCCAATCTGTTACCGGAGAAATTGCAGGGTTCTTGTCTTCCCACAAGAAAGAATTCAGGCGTGAGACAGAGAGTAGTGGGAGGTAAAATAGCAAGGTTTATTAGGGAAGGGACATCTGTAAGGATGGATGGGCACCTCCCCAGACAGAGCCTGAGACTGAGAGAGGGCCCAGTCGCTGGGACTGGGCGGGGGGAGCAAGGTTACATGGTTGAGTAGAGAGATTACACCTGGCCAGACCTGGTGGGCTACTCAGCAGAGAGGCAGAGGGCTGAGCGCCCAGTCTGGTTGAGGCCGGGGGTTTTTAAGGAGATGGGTCTTGCTTCCCCACCTCTGCTCCTCTTGGAACAAAGGGCTTTTGGGATGTAGAAAAACTTCTGAGTTTTCCCCTGAAGGTATCAGTCAGGAGAAAGCCTAGCTGGAGCCATCCTGAGTTTAGAGGAAGGGTGAGCAGGACCCCTGGAGAATGGGGATCCGGAGCAGGGTGTTTAAAGTGCAGATACTGGGCTGCACCTGGGAGACTGTGGAAGGGGCGGGGACCCCCACCTGGCAGGTTATCAGGTAGAAGGGGGCAGGGCAGGATGGGAATACCCGAATACCAGGCTGCCCCTGAAACATTGTCAAGATGACTTTGAGATGCATATGCTGAGCATAGACGTCTTCTCTTTAGGCTTTTATGTCACACACACATAAGCTCATAACTGACTTCCTACCTAACAAATCCATTGCAATCTTTAACTTCCTACTATATAATAATCATAATTTTAAGAGATTATACTGTATACTCACACACACAGCCCATGAGAATTAAATCATGTATATATTTCATCTGTAGATTTTATATATTTTTGGTTTTTATGTTTTCACTGACACTTTAAAATTATTTTTATGTGTTTTATGTCAGTGGATCCTTCACATAGTTAAATACTCAAATGAAGAAAAAATAGAAGTACCAACCTTCATCAGTCAATGGTGCATCACTGTAGAAATTTAATGACATGCACCTTACTATTTAACATGAGCAAATATGGGAAAGTATATATTTTATACAGCTGATCTTGTCCTTCTCATAAACCCTACCCCTGAAGGCAGAGCCAATGGAATTTGCTGACAAACAGGTGTATGTGAGCAAGTTGTTAGAATCCAGCAAGCAGAAGGATAAGGTTGCCTTAATTGAGTCTCAAGGAAAACAGATTTTGGAGAGAAAAATCAGGAGCTCTTTTTCGTATGTTAAGGTTTGGATCTCTGTGAGACATCCACACAGAAATGAAGACCTGTAGGTGTTTTGAGCTGGAAGATACAATTTGAAGCTTACTGGTGTATATGTGTAGTTGAAGTCACGGCCCTGGATGGGTTTGTGAGGGTGATATGAGTAAACAAGAAAGAGAATGAAGGCGTATGCTTTTAGTGTCTACAGATTCAGATTTCAGCATTGCCTTTCTCTAGGCTTTGCTTGGTGAATCTGTGAATTACTTTTTATAAACTGGCCAGAGACTGTGTCAAGTTGGCTTTGATGAACCCTTATCGTTATCATTGCTAAGCTAACCCAACAGGACCTTGAACACAAAGCTATGAAAGCATTCAGACATAGATCGTATTTCCTCATTTTTTCCCTCCTGTAAAACAAAAAAACCACTGAAATTATTAGCATGGTTAACAGCAGAGCTGTTTTATTTATCTTGTTACCTTTTGTAACTGAATCATAAGAGATTTGAGGGTTCAAGTAATCTTGAATCATTTGTTGGCCTTATTCAAATAATAGTTCCCTGATTAACATAAGAATTATGCTCTAAATAACTAAATGAGGTGAGATTGTTGCCCTATGTGAATGTAAAAGGAAATGCAGGCTGTTTTACAAAAATAGTCACAGGTACCTTCCAAAACTTCAGTGGTGGAGCACAGTCAAATTATGCTATTGTTCTAAAGGTATCCAACTGTTTGACGAAAGAGTTTCATTTTAAGAATTTTAGAACTTAAGAAAATATTAAGGTTTATAATGTGGTGTGTGTTTTTAATTCCCACATGCTTTTCCCCTATTCTTTGACCAGGATTTAAATGGCATAATTTATACAAGTGGAAATTTAGGTCTATTAATAGATTGCAGCTGCCTTAGTTTTTTTTTGCATGGCATGAAAGACAACTGTGTGACTATGGGAACAGCGCTGCGCTGTGGACTGAGAGGGTGTGCATTTGAATCTCAGCTGGATCATTTATTCATGCTGTGGTCCTGGGGAATCTCCTTTTCTTCCTTGGATCTCTTCCATCTTGTGTGTTCAATAGACTAAAGTATTTAAGGGCTTATTTTAAAGTTAATTAGATGATGTGCAAAAAACACCTAAGCACTTTCATCTAGAATCTCCATTTCTAATTTTTTTCAAGATTTTAATTACTTATTTGAGCAGTACAGTTACAGACAGTGAGAGGGAGAGACAGAAAGGTCCTTCTTCCACTGGTTCACTCCCCAAATGGCTGCAATGGCTGGAGCTGTGCCAATCCAAAACCAGGAGCCAGGAGCTTCTTTCTGGTCTCCTATGCTGATGCAGGGGTCCAAGCACTTGGGCCATCTTCTACTGCTTTCCCAGGCCATAGCACAGAGCTGGATTGGAAGAAGAGCAGCCAGGACTGGAACCAGTCCCTGTATGGGATGCTGGCACCGCAGGCAGAGCATTAACCTACTACGCCACAACACCGGCCCCTAGAATCTCCATTTCTGTTCTCGGATTCCATGTTTTTCCTTCAGAGTGTACTCACACCCCTTGGATGATGTTCATGGGTGTGATTTGCCCCCTTGTCTGCATTAGCAGTGTATTGCATCACAATACAATGTAGGTTCCCTTTCCTAAGACCCTTGAATTTAAGAGTTAATCAAACACTGGTGACTCTGCTTTGGTGAGGGCCATCTGTGAAACATGGTCTCTACTCTCCAGGTACGTGAACCCGAGTGGGTTCAGTGAACAAAGCAGACATGAGCACGTGCCATTGAAGTCCAGCGTGGCCTGCTGTAGTCCATACGTGCAGTGACTTTGACATCTCTCCCTCCTCCTTAGTGAGTTTCTCAGGGTCTCTGGGGTCCAAGAGGCTGCCTACGAGATTAGAAGTGTTGGGAAATGTCACTTCTGCCTTGAGTTAGACTCAACGTGCAGCTCAATGATGGTTTTGACCAGAAAAAAGGTGACCTGCATTTGTTCATGTGGTAGGAGGAAGTTCTTCCCTGGCTTCCACAGGTGTGATGGGGTGACAGAGGGTCTATGAACCACCTTGGTCTTGGATCTCGGGTTTGGGAGCAGAATTGACTGTGCTTTAACAGGAGCTAGCCTTCTGCATCTACCTGTACCTCCACCAAGGCTTATAGCTCTGAGGGGTGGTACGTGGGCATAAAACCCACTGAGAGCTGAAGGTTCCCCAAGTTGAGAATGCACTGGGACCCCAGCCCTGCCCCGTGCATCAGAGATGGTGCTTGTTTCTCCAGTGACGGCACATGTACGGTGCTGCACCTGCTGGCCAGTACTGCACAGACAGCATGAGGGTGGGCTTTGCACCACCCAGAGTGGGAGATGCTAAGAGCTAGATTGAAGACCATCTCTACAGTAAAGAAAGTGTGGGGGCAAAAACAGATGCCCTTGCAGAGAAGCCTCCAAACTCCGGCTCCCAGGACCGTGTTTCCTGTGGCGTAGCCACGAGAACCAAGTTGGGGACATGGGAGAAGGCCAGTCCTGCCTCTGACCTCTGTTTTGCCAGAGAAGTTCCATTTGTCAGCATTTTTATGGGCACATTTCACATATTGTTTTATTTTAGAAAGAAAACTATGTAATAACATCAAGGTTGAAAGCCATTCAAGACCTGGACGGTCCCTTCCATTTCCTACTTTGCCCTGAGTCTGCTAGCTGGCTTCTCCAGCATGGCACGCCTTCCCTTTGTACTTTGAGTAATTGGCTAATAAATCTGAAACTAATTTGGTCTAAAGTGTTAATGGCTGATAATGATTTAATGTGTTTCCCCTCCCAGGGAACACATTTGCATTTTAATAGAGGTCTTACTGGCGATTTTCTTAACTCAAATGAACGACTTTAACAGTGGGCATTTGAGGTGCAGCAGGGACCAATCTTGGCAGAACTTTTCCAGTATTCCTAAAATCACAGCATGAAGTCAGGCCGCCTAATATCACTGTTGCTGAAGCCAGCACATTCGTCCGGTAGGAAATATCCCCTGTTGTTTTGGTGAGCCTTGCATGTGGATCAAGCACTGTTTTTAAAAGATTTATTTAGGGGCTGGTGTTGTGATATTGCAGGTTAAGCAGCTCCCTGCAGCCCTGGCTGCTCCAGTTCTGATCCAGCTCCCTGCTGATGCATCTGGGAAAACAGCAGAGCATGATGCAAATACTTGGGTCCCTGCACCCAGGTGGGAGATGCAGAAGAAGCTCCTGGATTCGGGATCTTTTTAAAAAAGATCCATCGGGGCTGACGCTGTGGCATAGCGGATAAAGCTACTGTCTGCAGTGCCGGCATCCCATATGGGCGTCTAGTCCTGGCTGCTCCTCTTTGATCCAGCTCTCTGCTATGGCCTGGGAAAGCAGTAGAAGATGGCCCAAGTCCTTGGGCCCCCTGCACCCTTGTGGGAAACCAGGAAGAAGCTCTTGGCTCCTGGGTTCAGATTTGCGCAGCTCTGACCGTTGTGGATAATCTGGGGAGTGAACCAGTGGATGGAAGACCTCTTTCTCTCTGTCTCTCTCTGCTTCTGCCTTTCTGTAACTCTGCCTATCAAATAAATAAATAAATCTTAAAAAATCCATTTATTTATTTGAAAGGCAGATGATACCAAGAGCAAGACAAAGATCTTCCATCTACTGGTTAATTCCCAAACTGGCCACAACAGCTTGGTCTGGGCCAGGAACCCCATCCTGGTTTCATACAAGGGTTCCAGGGGCCCAAGTACTTGGATCATCCTGCACTGTCTTCCCAGGTACATTAGCAGGAAGCTGGATCATAAGCTGAGCAGCAAGGACTTCAACCAGCATTGAGAAGGGACATGGAGTCACACGTAGCAGCTTAATCCACCAAGCCATAATGCTTGCCCCCAGGACTCTATGAAAATAGCCTTTCCTAATTTATTAACATGGATTTCTGTTATTTTATGCACATCTTAGACCTGTGTAAAATTAAAAAACTTTAGGTTTTATAAAGTCCCATATGGGCCTCAGTCTGAAACAAAGATCAAGCGTCCCAAAAGAAAGAAGAGAAAGCAAGGTGTCCTTACCACTTTAAGTTGACATGAGAAAACTACCTTTCTGAAATCTTTACTGTCGCTCCCCCTCTTCGTGGAGGAACGACACAGGACCCTGCCCTGTTCTTTTGTCTGCTCGGTCCTCCCCTGGTTTGCTGCTGGTTCTTCCCGGGTTGGCTGCTGTCCCTTCCACCTCCGTGGAAGGGCAGTGCCCCCTGCCACTTTCCCCACTTCCGCGGGGGAGTGGCACACCGCCGGCCGGCTCTCTCGGGGGCTGCTCAGATGTTATTCGGATGTTCCCTTTAGATGTTCCTGGTGCATGTTGTCTCTCTCCTCCTTTATAGTCCTCTTCCACCAATCCCAACTCTGCTACCCACATGCCGAGCACGCTGCTCTCCTCCAATCAGGAACAGGATCAGCTCCTACAGGTCATCACTCAAGTTGGCAAGAGGCAGCTGCGTAGAAGCTGTTTACTCCTCTCCCAGCACCATATTGTGGGAGAGCAGATACATAGAATAAGTCTTAATTCCAGTAACTTAGTCTAGTCCGAGTTGCTCCCCACACTTTACTGGTTGCAGAATCTGAGGGGGGATATGGGGGTGGGGGGAGGTACTGCAAAGCCTGGAAAATGAGCAGTTCCAAGCCTTATTTCATCTTCCATTCCATTCTGGAAGAAAATTGTTTTTATTACTTTTTGATTATTTAAAGGGAAGAGAGATGATAGAGATAGATAGAGATAGAGATAGATAGAGCTAGAAGAGAGAGAGAGAGAGAGAGAGAGAGAGAGAGAGCGCTCCAGTCCATAGTTCACTCTCCAAATGCCCAGAGTGGTGGCAGATCAGCCAGGCTGAAGCAGGGATATGGGACCTCAATCTGATCCTCCCACACAGGAGGGGCTCCTGCTCTCCTGCTGGTTGTCCCTGTCTCTCCACAGCCTGAAGAAGACGGTAAACCCGGTTCCTGCTGCTTTTTAAGACCTAGACACACAGGCTGTAGTTTGCATTTTGAGACCGTGGCAGCCCTAAGAGGGTGTGCAACATTATGGTAGTATCTTGGTTCCAGATTGCTGTGTGCTGGGGCCAGCAGCCTAGACCCTGTTCTACACAAAGGCTCAGATCCCACTTCCTGCCACCTACAGTGAACCTCGGGGCCGTTCTGGCTCAACACCCTGCAGAACGCTGGTCCTCCAAGTTGCCTCTCTATTTCTACAGCAAGGACTTCCTCTTCCTCCATCGTGAGCTCAACTCTGCCGCAAATACTGCATGATCTTGTTTCACGCCGAATGCCCTAATATTAGTGTCAGAAATTCTGTCCACCACAGTGGTGGGCAGCCTGGGCCATTCAAGGACCAGGAACTCAGCGTCTCACAGCTCTGGAGGTGTCGACAGGCAAGGATTCTCTAAGGCCTCTCTCCTTGTGCTGAGAATTGCATGTCTGTGTTCCAATTTTTCAATCTTCTAAGGACACAAACCATGTTGGATGGGACCCATCCTGCTGATCCCATTTCACAGTGGTCACTCCTTTAAAGATCTGTCTTGAAAGGGGAACTATTCTGAGGCACTAGGGGCCAGTATTTGCAGATGGGGAGACTCAGGAAAACTTTCTCCCTACATTAAAAATATGAATATGGTTACGATGAAACTCTCACAACAATAATATAAAACACACCAGGAGTTCAGCAATTCATCAAGATCATTCTGGTTCCCTCAGTCTGACATCATGTCTAAGGCTTGATGCACAGGTGATTCGTCGTGGCTTACTGAGAAGGTAGCCATGCCATCCTCATTGCTTCGTATCTGGCCCCTGGAGAGAAGCGTCAATTAGCATGTACTAGGTGGCAGGTGCTGTTCTGGGCAGGGGGTGAAAATGGTGAGTAACAGCCTGGTTTCAATGTCCATGGAGCTTATACTGCACTCTACCAGCAGAGAGGAAAATGTGCAGCTAGGGCACAAGGGGGCTGCAAAATGTTTGTGGAAATTGAAAGATTATGTTTATTTTGATGTAAAAAATGAAACTCCTGCATACCAGGGATCTTTAAAGCTTTGTGGAAAATTCATATTAAAAATGTGCATGATTTCAAAAATTTTTTTACAGTAAAATAAACTTATCTTCTAATTCCATTTTCTATGAGTTTTTTTGAAGTGCCTTCTTAATGACAACTTATGTTCTGAAAGGAACCAAGGATGAGGCTAACATTTCTCCTTCTGGGGTGCGGGTGTTTGGTCTGGGGGTTAAGATACCTACGGCCCAGACTGCAGGAGCTGTGTTCTTGTACTGGCTGTATTCTTGTACTGGCTGTACTTTCAATTCCTGCTAAGGCACACCCTGGGAAACAGGGCTCACAGCTCAAGTATCTGTGACTTCTACTCATGTGGGAGACCTAGATTGAGTTTCTGGCTCTTGACCCCTCTTTGGCTCAGCCTCGGCTTTGAGGCCTTTTGGTGAGTGAGTAAGCCAGCAGGTGGGAGCTCTCCCTCTTTGACTCTCTGTCTCTCCCTCTCGGAGTCTCTCTCCATGTAAATGAACGTATTAGAAAGGAACTTCTCATTTTCTCTACATGGTAACACATTTGCAGTGGAAACTTGTGAACTAAGTTAGATTCTTCTTTATGAGTGGCCCTTCATCTACCTGTCCCTAACACCTGTATTGATGTGTCTTTCTAAATCCTGTAAAAATCCATGTTCCTCTGATAATCCTCACTTCTAATGCCAGCATTTATGCACTACTTGATCGTTTTTGCCTTTGTTTCTTAACATGATTAAAACATGCTTTGGAAGTTAGATTTTCTTTGAACAATGCTGTAGCTGTACTTTATGATCTTGGATAAATGAATTTCTCAAGCCTCAATTTTATCACATTTAAAATAAGGATTTAGGGCAGGTGCTTGACCTAGCAGGTAGGATGCTGGTTAAGAGGACTGTCTCATATCAGAGTACCTGGGTGTGGTCCCTGGCTCCAGATGCTGACTTGAGATTCTTGCAATGCCTACCTGGGGAGGCTGTAGTGATTGGGAGTTCCTGTCCCAACTTGGAAGACCTGAATCACATTCTTGGCTCCCAGCTTCAGCCCCCTGACGTTGCAGGCATTTGAGGAATAAACTAGTGGATAGAAATGTGCTCTCTCTCTCTCTCTTTCTGTTTCGCAAAATAAATACTTTCAAAAAACAAGAACTAACATTACTCACCTTCTGGGATTTCTGTAAGAAAAAAGCCATTACAATGTATATAAAGCCTTTAGAAAGGTGTCTAGTAATACTTATTCAACCAGAAGAAGCTATCATTTTATTATCATTTCCACTTATATCACGGTAATAGTTTCTGACTATACTTTGTGTTTGCTCTCCACTGCTAAGGTCTGATCTCTCTAAATCCCAAATCCGATCATGTTAAATCTCTAAATCAGATTGTTGATGACATCCCACAAACTTTAAGAAACATGTTTTTGGTCTTTTTTTCCTTTTGTAACTTGGTCACTGTCACGGTGACCTGAATCCCTGCCAAGTTTACTTCAACAAATAACTCATTGCTTCATGAAATTAGAAGCTTTTATGCCTTTGCTTTCCTTTTATCCACACACTGGGATGTCTCTGCATGTACTACGTCGCCTCCAGTTTCTCAGCCTGGTGGACTGCGTCCACCTTCCGTGACACTATGCACACATTAGCTGTGCCAGTGCCTTGTGTGATGCCTCCCTGCCCACAGCTCCTGTCTTTGATGTTTGGACTCTCATGTCCCTGTCTGCTTCTGCTTGTAAAATGATCGGGAACTGTGTATCTGTACTAATTCATTCCTAACGCAGTGCTTGCACTAACAAGACAATACGTGTTTGAAATAATTTACATAATGTAAATTATGTAATGTATGGCATAATGTAGCTTAAGTGGTATTGACATTAATGTACTTTCTTATAAAATGTGTTGATTTGGGCAAGGAGGATATTAATGTCTTTTATTTTCCATTTCCTATTAGAGACCACACTCCTTGGTCAAGTAGTCTATCGTACTCTACCAATTTTATGATTGATACATATTTTATTTGTAGGTTAGAAATTGTCTGTTCAAGCCACTTCAGCATGAAGCATAACAATTTGAAGGGTTATCACATGGAAAAGTATTTGATTTATTTCTAATTGTTCCATCCAGTAAATCTAAGGTAAAGGGAATTGAAGGAGAGAAGTTGGACGTGTAGGGAGATTCCATCTCTCTGCTGTGTAGCATAGTTGCCATGATGAGAGTGAGTGTCACTCCGAAGTGTGGATATCTCTTTAAAGCACTCCTTTCAGCTCCTTTGCACCTGTGTCCAGTGATGGAATTGCTGGCACCCATGTGAGATCTACCTTTAATTTTTGAGGAAACCCCATACTATTCTCCATAAAGACTAGTAATTTACATTCTCCTCAACAGTGTATAAGGATTCTCTTCTGTCCACATTCTCACCAGCAATTTTTATCTTTTTCACAATAGCCATTATAAACAAATGAGGCGATATATTATTGCAACTTTGATTTGCATTTCTCTTACATTTGGTAACGTTGAGTATTTTTTCTTATACTTATTGGCTACTTTTGTGTCTGTTTCAGAAATGTCTCTGGGCATTTCACTCATTTTCAGTTAGATTCTTTGTTTCTGTAACTATTGAATGGTTTGAGTTCCTTCTGTATTGTTGATGCTAATGCCTTGTCAGAGGAGTCACTGGCAGATGTAGCTCCCGATCTGCAGGCTCTCCTCACTGTACTGATTTTTCCTTTGCTGTGCAGAAATGTTTAGTTTGATGTAACCGCGCTGTCTAGTTGTCGCTTTCTTACTTGTGCCTTTGAGGTTTAGTCCAAAAAAGTGTTGGCCAAGACCAATGTCACCAAGTGCTTTCCCTATATTTTCTTACAGGAGTTTTATAGACCAGGATTTAAACAATGGAATATACATACTTGGGGAAACAGTGTTCAGTCACAAACAAAGGAGGACTTAAAACTTGACGTTTGCAAAAACATAGATGAACGTGGAGGACATTAACAGAAATACGCTCAGCATAGAAAGACACGTACTATAAGATTTCATTTATTTGTGGAATTGTAACAAAAGTGGATTTCATCAAAATAGGGGGTAGATGGGTGGAGTGGTTACCAGAGGCTGGGGGGAGTGGGCAGGATCAGGGAGTGAGTGTTGGCCCATGATGCATAATTGCAGTTAGATAAGAGGATTGCATTTCTAGAGATCTATTTTTTTCAGCCAGAGACTGGTTGATGTCTATATATTACAGTCTCACTAAATGGAAAGAGATTGGATTTTGCTGACTCATTACACACACGCGCACACATACACATTTGCTAGCTGCGTGTGGCAATGTATTTGCTAATTAGGGTAGATTTAACCATTGCGTGTGTTTCCATGTTTCTCATCAGGTAACATGCATGTGTTACTTGATGAGAATAGAAAAAGTTATCTTTCAATTTAAAGAGCATATTAAAAAAAAGCAAAATTTTCAGTAAAGGTTGCTGGGGAGTCTTCCAGCAATTAACTGTCTGGACACAGGAAACGCACTGGGGCTTTCTGAGAAAAGCACTGGGCTTCAGCAGAGGTCGTCTAAGCATTCATGTAGGAGTCTGCGGAAGACACTTTACTCTGGGACAGCAGGTGCCACCTCTCAACCTACTGCAAATGTTTTGCTAGTGGTGGAATCCAAGAATCTGTGTGAGGTGACTCCAAAAAAATCTGTGGAAAAGTAAAATTAAAATATATTTATTTTGGTGGAAAAATTTTTGATATTCATTCCTATTTTTTCATAATATGCGTTTTACATGAATACTTTGAAGACCCTTCTTAGTGGATTTCAAAACCTTTTGCCACCAAAATAAATTTACCTTTTTCTTCTACTTGCCAGTAAACTTTCAAAATTGCCCCTGGGTCGTTCTGATGGAGCTGTTCCACCAAACGCAGCTCCTCCCAGAACTACGGATTCTCTAAGATATAATGTTACCAATTCTTATTTTCAACACTTTTGCAAAATATTATTCTCAGTGAAAAAACTTACAAGTCAAGTAATTAAAAAAATAAAACAAAGCATGAAATCATTTGAAAAATAGGAGAGCCACATATTTCTTTTTGTAGCAGTCCTGAAACCGACTGATTGTGCTTAGTACATGACAGAGAAGGGCGCTGATGTGTTTCTCGTGCTCTGCAGGAGAAATGTCCTCTAAGCAGCAGCAAGTGCAGGCTTTTGACCCCAATGCAATGCTCAGTCTTCCCTCTTGCCAGGTGAGTCTGGGATCTCGTCTCAGGTTCTGTCCTCAGAATATGATTCTTAAAATCTATGGGCTTCCAGAACCCAATTGAGTGTGCTACCATCTACTCTGAAACCAAACTGTAAACTGCTTTCAGACTGTCAGACTCTCCAGGGCTCTGTCATTCTTTATTGAGAAGAAAGCAATGAGGGAAGCTTTTCTTTCTTTCTTTTCAAAGATTGATTTATTTGTTTGAAAGGCAATGCTTCAGAGAAAGAGAGAGGAAGAGACAGAGAGAAAGAAACTTTCCCTCAGCTGGTTCACTCCCTACATGGTGGCGAAGGTCAGGGCTGAGCCTGTCGGAAGCTAGGAGCCAGGAGCTTCTTCTGGGTCTCCCACATGGGTGCAGGGGCCCAAGCACTTGGGTAATTCTCTGCTGCTCTCCCAGGCACATCAGCAGGGAGTTAGATCAGAAAGGCAGCAGCTAGGCCTTGAACCAGTGCCTGTATGGGATGCTGGCACCACAGGTGGCAGCTTTACCTACTATGTCACAGTGCCAGCCCTAAAGGAAGCTTTTCTAAACTATGTAATGATAACCATTCAAAACTGTTAGCAACATGTATTAGCATCATGATTTTAGATACTGTATTGGATGTCAGCAAATTTTTTTTTTAAAAAGTGCATTGTTCCTTCTTGTGTATTGCTTATTGTGTAAATGGGGAAATACAATGTGAATGGATGATAACAACAATTTAAGACAGCATCACAGATATTGATAGTGGGCAGGGCACCCAGTTATGGCCCACAAAGGACTTCAGTTTGTCGCTCCCCCATTCGCGGAGGAACGACACAGGACCCTGCGCTGTTCTTTTGTCTGCTCGGCCCTTCCCGGGTTTGCTGCTGGTCCTTTCCGGGTTGGCTGCCGACCCCTCCACCTCTGTGGAAGGGCGGTTCCCCCTGCCACTTTCCCTGCTTCTGTGGAGGAGCGGCACACCGCCAGCCGGCTCTCTCGGGGGCTGCTCAGGTGTTCCTTCAGATGTTCCTGGTGCATGTTGTCTCTCTCCTCCTTTATAGTCCTCTTCCACCAATCCCAACTCTGCTACCCACACGCCGAGTACACTGCTCTCCTCCAATCAGGAGCAGGATCAGCTCCTGCAGTTTATCAGTCAAGTTGGCGAGAGGCAGCTGCGTAGAGGTTGTTTGGTGTCTCTCTCAGCGCCATATCGTGGGAGAGCAGATGCATAGAATAAGTCTTAATTCGAGTAACTTAGTCTAGTCTCAGTTGCTCCCCACACAGTTGACTGTTAACATGGTACTGTACCTACAGGAGGAGCAAGGTGGCACTTACGGTGTCAGAATGGCTGCAGACAGAAGAGAATCACGTGCAGTGGTTGAAGGGATGCCCATAAAAGAATATGAGATCCATTTGATGAGAGGTGTAAGAGCCAGAATTTTCTTTAGGGCAGAGTATGAGAGTATAAGATAAGCAAACATCTCTTTCCTTAGGAGCACCTGCCCACTGGACATAAATGAAGTATTTACTGGATATGTGTGTTTCCTAGTCTCAGAGAATATGCTTGCATTTGTGTGTGACAGAAAGACTATGGGTAAGAATGCATTTGCAGGCATGAGGGCCTGGAGATGAGGGACTGCCTGGGGCTTCCGTGGTTGGATGATGTTACATCCCCCAGCAGCTGCTCTGCTGTCTTATGTGACAGCTTCCAGAAAACAAGTGCCTGGATGGAGTCTCCAGGACAACAAGCTGTATTATTTTGAAGGGACTTGATGCCAACCACGTTTAGGAAGAGTAACTAAGACAACTGTGTTCTCAACCGGAGGACTTCTCTAGCCCTCTCTGTGCTCTGGCGTGTTGTGTGTCAGCAACACAGGGAAGCAGCAGGCAGCAATCCCCAGGCTATTCAGCCTTACCAATTCACTTGAGATTTTTACTGATTACAGGAAGGACTTCAAAAAGTCCCAGTTAAGAGGTTTGTATGTGAATCTATTAGGGATGACACTTTATTTTTTTAAAAAAAGTATTTATTTAGGAGGCAGAGTTACAGACAAAGAAAGGGAAAGACGGAGAGAGAGAGAGAGAAGTCTTCCATCCACTGGTTCATTCCCCAGATGAGCAGAGCTGAGATGATTCAAAGCCAAGAGCCAGGAGCTTCTTCTGGGTATCCCACGTGGGTACAGGGGCCCAGGCACTTGGCCATCTTCTGCTTTCACAGCCATCAGCAGGGAGCTGGATCAGAAGTGGAGCAGCAGGGACTCAGGCGTCAATACAGGATGCCAGCACTGCAGGTGGAGGCTTAACCTAGTAAGTCACAGTGCCAGCCCCTGGGGGTGAAACTTTGAAGGCAGCTTCAGAAATGTATGAATTCCTTGAGTGAGTTTCAGTTGACCACCTACTGATCACAGTGAAACACTAGATGCTGAATGGAATAGGAAATAAGAAAAGTCTCTGTCTTCCAGGTATACCTGGGGAGAGCACAGGGATTACAAAGTAAAGAGATTTAAATGACAATGGGAGGCAGTACAGCGTGTTGAACTAGAGATGAGTGCATAGACTCTTAAGTGTTCTTAGGTGTTCTGCAAGAACATGATACCAGAGACTGAGACTGGAAAATCCTACCAGAGGATCATATCTGTTCTTATTCTGAGACCTTTTGTGCCTGTACTACTTGAATTTGAGTAAAGCCACTTTGAGGGTTTTTGTTTTAGAAACTATTTAAGTCAAGACATGGAAATGCTAAGTCAATTGTTACTTGTTCTTTAGATCGCTTTAGTTGAAATGCAAAGAAATCTCTAGCCTAAAATAATTGAAATATTTCCTTAATGCCAAAGATTTATTATTGCTGTTTGTGACTATATTTCTTGGTTAATTAATTTCAAAACCAACAGAGTGGCTATCAATGTTAACAGCTTTACTAAATCTGGCATATTTTAAGTAATTATGAATTCTTCTACTTTGGCAATTGTAGGATAAGCTATTCATTGAGTCTACATAATGAATTACAGGTGATTGAAATAGTTTTGGTTATATAACTACTTTTTTGAGATAATTTTTTGAAAGTCACAGTTACAGAGAGAGAGATATTCCATTCACTAGTTCACTCTCCAAATGACCACAATGGCCAAGACTGAGCCAGGCAGAAGCCTGACAGCTGGACCCCATCTGTGTCTCCCAGGTAGGTGAAGGGGGCCCAAACACTTGGGCCATCCTCCACTGCTTTTCCAGGTGCGTTAGCAGAGAGCTGGATTGGAAGTAGATTAGCCAGGACTTGAACCCACACCCATATGGGATGCTGGCATAGGGAGCAGCTTAACCTGCTGCACCACAACACGAGCTCCAAGAACTACTTCTACCGATGCGGATGCGGAAACACAGGTTCTTCCAGAAAAGCCTATGATGCAAACTGCATTTCAGAAAACTGCTGAGATGGTTCTGATATGCACACTACCTTCTGTTCCTTCCAAACACATCCACTGCCGTCACCAATGGCTGAGAATCCCTGACTCACACTGAACTTGCTATACCGTCAATGATGAAATCTTGCCAAAAATAACTTTACTCTCTTTGAATGCATTTTTATCATCTTTTCCTGCTAGATTTTAAACCTAATTGATATTATGAAATACAGCATATAAGTCAAATGCAAATTATACCTGGCATAAAAGAAATTACATAAACAGAATATATGACCAACAGAAGTAAAAGTAATCACAACATTTACTTTAGAATTTCAAATAATCATCCTTTTCTGAGAGTTCACTAAAAATATGTTTAAAAACATGAAGGCAAATTTCTAATTTTTAAATATTTGTTAAAACTGTGCAATGTTGGCTGGCGCCACGTCTCAGTAGGCTAATCCTCCGCCTTGCGGCGCCGGCACACCGGGTTCTAGTCCCGGTCGGGGCGCCGGATTCTGTCCCGGTTGTCCCTCTTCCAGGCCAGCCCTCTGCTGTGGCCAGGGAGTGCAGTGGAGGATGGCCCAAGTGCTTGGGCCCTGCACCCCATGGGAGACCAGGATAAGCACCTGGCTCCTGGCTCCTGCCATCGGATCAGCGTGGTGCACCGGCTGCAGCGCGCCGGCCATTGGAGGGTGAACCAACGGCAAAAGAAGACCTTTCTCTCTGTCTCTCTCTCTCACTGTCCACTCTGCCTGTCAAAAAAAAAAAAAAAAAAAAAACCAAAAAACAAAAAAAAAACACACACAAAAAAAAACAAACAAACAAAAAACTGTGCAACGTATGATGGATATAAAGTTAAGAAAAGATAGATAGTTTCCAAGATAGTTAATAGATTCCAAGATAGTCAAGAATGACAACAATCAACTTGTTTACTGTCATTAATTAATTAAAGCAGTAAGTCAAAGGAGGGTCTGACAAATCCCTCAGTTCTTTCGCAACTTACCTCCTACCATTTTTCTCGGAATGACCCTCACTGCTCCCTTCCTGGGCGTGCACAAGAAATTCTAATGAAGAATTTGCAGTGGCTACCGCAAGAACCTTGGTTGTGTCTGTGGTTACTGAGATGCTTCATGAAAACCCCTATTTGAGATTCTGACTTTGTGGCTGACTGGTAATGAGACTCATTTGCAAAGACAGCGTGTCCTCACACTAAATCCGTCAGTTGCCTCATAGTTCTTGAGTGTCTTGTAATTTTTTAAGCTGGTAAATATTTTTATTTTCTGTGTTATTAAGAGTATTTTCTTGGAATGAAGCAATATGGAGAGCTCTTGACTAAATTTTGTGACTTCATCCCCCAGAAGGTAGTCTTAGCAGTTTTATTCTTAGAAAGACAGTTCTAGGAGTCCTTATCTCACAGAGCAGGTCACCTCGCCAGTCGTAATCCAGTGAGAGTGCTCCACAGCCATCCTGGCTGAAGCAATGCAGGCTGGGGTTTCACACGTTCTTCCAGGGAGCATTGAGTTTATATGTTGTCACTAAATCTTAAGCCAATGTTTTTCAAAACTGTTTTTTAAGAAATTAGTGTTGTGAAGTGTTTAGAGAAAGGAGGATATTTTGGTTCATGACCACTCTACTCTTCTGGCCTGGGGGCAGGGGGAAGGGTCTGGCAGAGAGGGGTGGGCTTGGCTCACCTCGTGTTTGTGTCTGTCCTCGACAGCCTCGGGCACAGAACCTGGCCTGGAGTTGTGGCCCGTATTTCCTGCATGGGAGAGGAGTCCTGTGTTGCTCCTTTGCAGGCCCACCTTGGGCCTTCCCAGTGCCTGCTGGGGGAGGGAGGGATGTGGTGCTGTCTGTAGGCTTCCAGACCCCCAGGGAGGAGCCCAGGCCTGTGGGAAAGGAAGGGAAAGGAAGGGATGCATCCTGGGTCTGTGCAAAGAGATGTAAAGGAAGGAGAGGGAGTTGTGTAGGAAAACTGAGAAGACGCCAAGGAAATGACAGCCCCACAGCACCCTGCAGCTCTGGACCCCAGTGAGGAGGAGACGAGTCTCTGGGCCCCGAACCGGGAGACTCGGGCTGCTCCTGTCCTGGGTCTTGGTTCCCACATCTGCGTGAAGAATCCCTGCCCTTTGGAAGCTTAGGAGTTTGTTCTTGGTGTGACTGCACGCATGTTCTCTTATGTCCCAGCCTTGTCTCCCTGTGCCATTGCCTTCGTCTCACTTCCGAATCACTTGTACCGCGGTGTCCTCTTGTGCTTCTTAATTCATTTCATTGAGTTACGAAGTCTAACACAATGAACTGTGCCATTTGAAGAGTATAGTTGGGTGAGTGTTGGAATAGCATCTATATAAATGATGCAGATATATATATATATTCCTTCATGTTTGAATGATTTTCTGTTTGTTTTTTTTTGTAAGTAGATCTAATCTATTACCTCTGCTAATGATACACAACTATCTCATTAATTAAAATCTTTAGCAAACATTCTTGGACTTTTCCTCATTTAAAAGGTTTCTTTTACACACTTTTTAAATGTAGCATGCATATTTTAATTATTTTAAATTTAATGAATGAGCAGGTGGCTACAGAGAAATGAATTTTCCACAATATAACCATACTCATTTATATATAAAAACTGTATGGAAAGACCACATAAAGCAAATGAGCAATTCATAATAAATAATCCTTATTTTTAATTTTATTTCTTGTAAAGAAAGAAAACATAAATTATAAAATAATGCATATTTCATCCAATTTATCTTGGTTTATAGTATTCACCACGTTTGAGTCTCACCCGTCCTGTTAGAAGAACATGATGTTGTGTCCGATTCCTTCGCTTTGCTTTATTGTGTTGGCTTCCATAGGGGGGTGAATGCTACAGTGAGAGAGAACTCTTGACACCAAGCCTGCCTTATTCTAGACATGCTCTGTGTGCTTCATCTCAGTCTTGACAATGGAACGGACCCTCCAGCAGAGGAAAGAGCAGTCCGGGACGTGATTTGTGGGGATCTCAGAGCAGCAGGATGTGGAAGCAGTTCTCATGTGGAGGAAAAGTCTGTCTGGGCAGAGACAATGTTAGTTGTGGGGGGGGAGGAAATGGAGGAGAAATTCAAAGTCAACTGTTCGCAAGTTATGCTGTCAGAAGGGAAGGTGTGTGGACATCAGCATAGGCACTGAGAGGGCCTTGCAGAATCCAGAGTGAAAAATGGCGTTGTGTAAATAATTGATTGAGTGATGCAAAAATAAAGGCACGAAAATCTACTAGGACATCTATATTAAACTGCTTGCTTTCCCATGTGTGGGACAGGCTTCCGGCTGGTCAGTGAGAGCCTTTGTGGTGAGGGCAGAGGATGGCTGGAGCCAGTTAGGTGATGATAGCAGAGCTGTGTGCGTCCACAGGTGTGTGAACACCTTGCGTGCTGAAGACTGGTATTGCAGAACCAAACTGAGGCAACCTCACTGTTAGTTTCCAGACTGGAAGGAAAGCAGAACAAGGAGCAAGGACTTTCATTTGATGGAATAACTGGTCCAAACACCAATACAGACAACCTTTGGGAGCGCTGTCCCCTGTGGCATCTCTGGTGGGACAGCAGTAAAATCAATTCAAGAGCAACTCTAGCAGGAAGGTAAAAACTCGTGGTCATCCTGCTGTCCCCTGTGCAGCAGCCTAAGGCCCCAGAAGTACTCAGCACTGGGGTAAGGGCCCTGCTCCTCACAGTCCTGATGGCGAGTTCTCTACGACTCTGTAAGGAGAGAAGTTGGTGTGCAGTTCGTGAGGGGTTGGTCCAGGAAGGACTGCAAGTTCTCTGCTCGGCCTTGTTGAGTGTGCACAGTCTTACCCTGCAAGAAGTACTTGCTGGAGAAGCTCGTCTCCACAGTGCAAGCCTTACTGGAGTCTTGTTCTGGCTGAAACCCTCCCAGATCCCCACCTGGGTCATAGCTGTCATGAGGGCAGCGCTGACTGTGTCTGGTGCTACAGGGTGTGGAGCACATGCACACACACACATGCATACTCCACACAGTACACATAAACAGCAAACACAACGCAGAACATACACACAGCACACACACTGCATTCCACAGTGTACAAGACAGAGCACACACCACCCATCACACAGGACAATAGCACACATCCTGCCACACAGCACAACATACACCACATCACGCAATACCCCAAGCATACCATGCCACACCTTACAAATGACACCAGAAACACACACACACTCCATAAACCATTTACCACAGCATACAGAAACACACACCAGGTACGCTTATATACACCACACATCACAGACTCACACACATACCCACAGGGGAGGCAAAGACACAACCCTCACGTTACCACACGCAACTATTAGGAATGTGCAACTCCAAGGTTTAAGAGAAATGAAAAATCTAGCAAAACTGTCTGTGTCTCAAAAAAGAAAAAAAAACAACAAGAATTTGTGCACAAGTAGTCCTTGGCAAAACACGGCATTTCACCTTTTACAAACACTTCTACTTCTGTGACCTTATTTAATACTCTGGGACATGAGAGACTCGGGAAGCCTGGATCAGCCCCAGGGCACCCCGCTTGCTGTCCAGACACAGGTCAGGCTGTGGAGCTGCCCAGCCCCCATTCGCTGCCAGCTGCTCTCTCTCTTCTTAGAGGTCATCTCTGCTGTCTGTGAGCCCCGCTCCACCAGACACTGGTGAGAGGGGCTCTGCACCCTCAGCACAGCTCCCAGTGCTGACTCCGAGCTTTCAGTACCCGTGAAAGCCAGGTTGTGCAGTTCCACATGCTGCAATGATCTCTCATTGCAACAACAACAACAAATGCCCACAGATTTAGACATTTGTATTTAATGTACTTTGGAATCTTTTTTTTTTGACAGGCAGAATTAGACAGTGAGAAAGGGAGAGAGAGAGACAGAGAGAAAGGTCTTCCTTTTTTTCTTTTCCGTTGGTTCACCCCTCAAATGGCTGCTATGGCCGGTGCAGTGCGGCTCGTGTGCTGTGCCGATCCAAAGCCAGGTGCTTCCTCCTGGTCTCCCATGGGGTGCAGGGCCCAAGCACTTGGGCCATCCTCCACTGCACTCCCTGGCCACAGCAAAGAGCTGGACTGGAAGAGGGGCAACCAGGACAGAATCCGGTGCCCCAACTGGGACTAGAACCCGGGGTGTCGGCGCCACAGGCAGAGGATTAGCCTAGTGAGCTGTGGCACCGGCTGGGAATCTTCTTTACTGCTTTAATTAACCCATTTAATTTCATAATCGTTTTTCTTCTGTGTGCATTTTACTGGAGGATAATGCATCCTTCTATGTTAACCCTATGTACCGACAAGAGCAAAGCCTTAAAAGTGGTTTGTTATCTAAACTGTTCTAAACCTAAGATCACTCTTCACATTTATAGAAGCTGCAAATATTGATTGACTTACTAACTGTGGAACTGAAGCTGAGTGTGTTTGTGCCCTGGGATGCGGATGTGGTCATGCTCCTCACGGTGTGCTGCACCCAGTGACCAAGTCCTCCCTTTCTACTTTGAGCCATTCAGCAACCCACATATTTCAGAACTCTCGTGTTCAGCCATTAAAGCTGTCCAAGGAAATAATGTCCCTAGCCATGAGTATCAGCCCCAGGTGAACCCCCTTTGGTCGCACAGTGTCAAACATATTGACTGACTCCCGTTAGTGGTCACTTGGGTAACATAATTGAGATGTGGTCATCCCTCCCCAGTTGAGTGAACAGCACGGGACACAGTGCTCTACCTCAAGCCAAAGTCGAAGTCACAGGTGCCTGGTTGCTTTCATTGTTGAACTCACGTGGCCCAGGGAGGAGTGAGAGCATCACCAGCATTGCTCAGAATGCACATTGGTTGACGGGTGCTCTGACGACCAAGTCCATGTGCCCCGCTTTCAACCTGAACTTGTGAATGCCCCAAGGCCTATGAAGAATGCCCCCCTGTGCTAGATTCCAAGAAGAAGCAGAACTGTTTCTCGATTTCTGAATTCATTGTCGCCAGAGCTAAGATTACAAGTCTGTGACTGCCAGCGTGTTGTGATTTCTAGGGAGGGCTATTTCATCATTCTAAGGGAACGTAGATGTGTGCGTTCAATCAGCCTTCAGCACCCACACTGGGTGCCAGCCCTTGCTCTAAGCACAGATGGCAGAGGACAGAGGAAAGCCCTTACCTTCAGGGGTCTAGCCTGGAGTAGGAGAGACAACAACACAAGAAGAACTGCACAAATGAAACAACTGGGGAATGTGTTGTGTAGCTGGTAAACCGGAGCAACATGGGAGGAGCTGGCTTTTATTCCTGCATGGTTCTGTGGCCTCCTCCAATATCATGAGCTTCGAGGGCACTGTGAGATTTAGACCTGAAGGAAACAGAACTGGTTCTCCTTGGAGGAAGAAAGTTAGGGCCCCTCCGTTTCCTTCAGTGCACAAATGTAGGTGACTTTGAGTTAGAGAAATAGAAGGAGAGGAGTGCTTCAGGAATCAGCAATTAAAATTATCTCTATTATGAGGGCAGGCCCCAGGTCACACAGGTGGGCAAAGCGATGACCTGGGGAGTTCTGAAAGCCGTTGTCACTGAATACTCCAGTCTGTGGATGCAGAAAGTGCTCTTGAGTTTTTGCCACTGTGGAATTTTAATGTATATCTATTATGTGCATCATGACCAGGACTATGAAAATAATGTGCTGTCCATCTGTGCGTGGATGTGGGCTGAATGCAGAATTAATATGCCGAGTGCTTGTTGGGTAACAAGGATGGTTCTGTGGGCTTCTCAGGCCCTATCTGTAGAATACTTATGGCCAGTAGTGATGGGTACTAATGAAATCCTGTTTTCCAGATGGAGACTCCGCAGTTAGCCTAAGATCTCATAACCATTCGGTCATAGGCTACAATTACATGCAGGTACTCTGCCTACAAATGCCAGTCTCTAACTCTACCTTGTTTCTGTGTGGATTCTGTGCTGCTCAGTTGTGATTTAGAATATCACTCAATGTGTCACACAAAAAGTGACCCATGCTTGCTGTACTGATGTTCTCAAAGGGTCCATGAAGAATAGGACTGAAGGACTAACACAGTTAGGATTGTTGAGGACAACACATCCAGACTGTGCCCCCCCCCCCCCCGCCAGGCATCCCCTCTGCAGTTTCCTTCTCCGTTGTGCTCACGTAAGCATCGCCCATCTCTGTGTTGCACTGTGTCGAAAGCAGTGGACTCTTCCGCTTCTCCTGCCTTCCTTCCTGTCAACATTTTGACTGACATGGTCTTGCTTTGGGCCAAGAGTGTCTCTTGCTCTTCAAGTACCCAGGACGGAGCAGGTGTCTTCCACCTCAGAAGCCACATGCTTGCTCAGTGAGTGGATAAGGATGCTGAAAAGAGTGACATTCCTAGTGGGAATGAAGCCCTTCTGAGAGGAGATCTGCATGGTGTATGGATTTGTGGCTGCGCAGAATTTGGCCTTGTTGCCAGGATGGGCTCTGACCCAGAATCCACAGGGGAGGGAGCGGTGAGCCAGTATGGGTTGCTGCTGTCACAGGGCAACGCCGTGGGCTCAGAGTCTGAGCAATTAACTGAAATGATTACTAGAAAATCTTGACAAGCACATGGTGTTTTGATGGGCATTTGGTTCATGAGAGCTGGGGTAGAAATATATAAACTGGGGGATTCCAAGGAGGACCAGTTTAAGAACTGGTTTAAGACCAAGTTTGCTATGAGATCAGTCGTGTGTGTGTGTGTGTGTGTGTGTTACAGGGCAGTTTGCAGGGATGTTGGACTCTTTTTTATTTTTTAAATATTTATTTACTTATGTAGTTATTTATTTATTTTAAAGAGTTACAGAGAGAGAGGGAAAACTGGGGGTGGGGGGCGAGCATTGGTATCTTACATGGGCTGGTTCACTCCCCAGGTAGGTGCGATGGCCAGGCTGGGCCAAGCCAAAGCCAGGTGCCAGGAGCTTCATCTGGGTCTCCCAAGTGGGTGGCAGGGGCCCAAGCATTTGGGCTAAATTCCATTGCTTTTCCCAGGCCATTAGCAGGGAGCTGGACTGGAAGTGAAGCAGCCAGGGACATGAACCAGCACCCAGATGGAATGCTGGCATAGCAGGTGGCAGTTTTACTTGCTACACCACAATGCTGCCCCCAGACTCTTCCTTTGAAAATGTTGACAATCAGAGCAAACCAGGATAGCTGGTGCCCCATCATCTACCACAGCTCCATGCCCCATGCCCTATGCGGCTCCTCTGCTGCACCACACTCTGCCTCCAGAGCCTGGAAGGTCCCTTTCTCTGGTGGATTTTCTTCTCCCAGCCTTCCAGGCATCTGGCCTTCATATGGCCACCCTACTTAGCTCAGATGGTACGTCTGGAGCGCTTCCTCCAACCAACCCCACAACGCCTATGTCTAGCTACCCATGCGAGATCAAGAGACAATCTTAGCACTTTAAAATCTGCTGCACGGTGCAGCCAGGACTTGGGTTCAGGAAGTAGAACCTGAGATTTTGTTCTTTTCTGTTCTTTCCATTTCCTTGAATGCTACATCCAGACAGCACATCTTAAGTTTAGGTTTCGGAAGCTGCTTCTAGCAACGTTTGGTTGATGGTGTAGGCCAGAGGCTGCTGGTTTCCAGGGAGTGGCAGGGAAGGTGGTCACCAGGAGAGGCTTGGCACTGAGTGGCAGCTCTATTGTTGGAGTGGATCCTGTGCACCACTGAAGATGGTAGGATGAGCCCCAGAGGCTGTAGGATTTTGCACGTGGATTTAGAGCCATTGTGTGAGGTTTTTGTCACGTGGTTTGTCTGGCATGAACTGAGTCAGGGGAGTGAAAAGAAAAGGTTTCCATCTAAGTTGGCTTTTTTTTCTGCCCAATCACAGGGATGCATATGAGACATGGGCTGTGATCCGCTTAAAATCCCTTCAACTTTGTGCTTGGCGGATTGGAGCAAAGATCTAAAGGTCACACATTGAGAATTCCAATCCACACAATCCTGAGAGCATGTACTCGGACCTTTGGTGGAATTCGGTTGGGAATTAACCAGAGCTGGCATGGGCAGACACCCTTCCTTCCGCTCTGTTAGGTCATGGCTGACAGGTGTGGATGGACCGCAGAAAACACGTAGTTTTGCCACTGTTGCTGGAAGAAGTGTGGCCGCTTCCCAAGATAACCTAACAAATGGTGTTTGCTAGACAGAAGCGAAGGTCAGAGAGAGGGATCCAAGCAACCCTCCCAGGCAGCGCGCTCCGTCGGTGATAGGATTGTCAGGGAGGCTGTTGTCAAGATGAATATAATTACCAAATATGTTGCACGGAGGAGGTTGCTTTCAAAATAGGCACCTCTCCAGGTGAGTCGGCCGAGTGACTTTGAAATAGCAGCCTGGGCTAGAGGTTATCAGGGAAGAAAATTAAACCGAGGCTCACCGTGGAGACTGGGACTCTCCGCCAATTCATTCTGCTGACAGGTTGGCTTTCCGGTTTAATTTCTGCCTCACACTACATCACCGGCAGTTTGTTGCTGATTTGCAGTTTCTTTGGGTAACATTCTTTCATTCCTTAGGTCCCTTGACTTGCAGTTAAAATGTCCTGGACTATTTCGCTCTGTCATAAAGATGGGAAAAAATCATTAGAAATGTTCAAGTACTATTTCAAAGGTGCTTGTTTCAAAGTACAGCATAATGATAATTTTAAGGCCCTGGATCCCTGTGCGAAGGCTGCAGTGTGACGGTTTGGGGCATCAAGGCAGATTGCACATTCTGAGTTCCCTGTGTGCAAGGCCTGCCTCCTGGGAAACTACTGCGTTTATGGGTTCCAGCACAAGCACAACATTTTGAGTTTCATTTTTTATGAATATATTTGATTTCTCAGGGTCACAGCAAATGCATGGTAATTACTACAATACAAATTTCACGTTAAGGTGATATTAAAACAAAGAGGACAGATTCAATGTAGTTCATAGATACCATTCTAAGAATATAATAATCCCTTCCTTGCTCTCTCCCTCTCCTTTTCTCTTTTTTGTCTTCTCTTTCCCTCCCTCTCCCTCCCTCCTTCCTTCCCCTCTCCCTCCCTCCCTCCCTCCCTCCCTCCCTCCCTCCCTCCCTCCTCTCCTCCCTCCCTCTCTTCCCTTCTTTCTCTCTCTCTCTTCTTTTCTCTTTTTCTCTTTGTATTTTATGACAGATAATCTCTTCATGTAGAAACCATCATACTTCCAGAACATAATGTCATGACATGGATGAAGTTTTTCTAGGAGTGTATACTGATTTTTCATCCAATAACATTTTGAAAATAAAAATTCTGATTATTTTTTAAATTCCACAAAGCTTCTCTTTGGCTGTTGGATCATGAACAATTCTGATATGCAGTCAACATTATCCAGTTTAATGTGGTCAGAAATATACAAAGAGGGAGTGTTTCAATGGTTACTCTGATCTCAGCTGTTAGCTCATGAAACCGCCTCACAGCCTTCAGCATTGCAGGCAAGGGGAATCTCATTGTGACTTATTTTGATGGTGCTAAAATTTTGTAAAGTTAAAGAACAGATGTACTATATTACTAGACTGTGATAGTAATCTTAATTTGTGGGCAGCTTAGCAAGTATATAAGGTGCAGTGAGATTGGAGACTTCAGGAGGTTTTACAACATCTCTGCAGGGAAAGTCAGAGACATTTCAGCCGCATTCTCATCTCTAAACCGACAACTGCTTTCTCTCCCATTCTGTGATTAAGTTGATACGATCACCTGCTTCTTGAAGGGGAGAAATTGACAGTATTTGTAGCTATCCTGGAGTGGAGGTGTTCCTTTTCACCTGTGTGGTGAACTTAATCTCTCACATAAACGACTTACAATTGGAGGCACCAGAGAAGACACTATTGGGACTTATTCCTTATGGAGTTGGCCTTAAGCCACTAATAGGTTTATAGGAGAAACCAGTCAGGTAGAGGGACAGCTGCTGTGCCATTTCATGTGATCAGAAGCAAAAAGGAAATTTGGACAAGATATCATTTTGTGCTGGTGCCTCAGGCACGTACATTCTACCATATCCCTCCCGCATTCTGAACTACAGAAGAGCTTATTGAATTGTATTCTTCAGCTTTTCAGCAATATAATGTGACCTTGCTGTTCTTAGTAACGTACATGAAACTCTAAAATAGTACAAGAATGTGTCCAAGAATTATTTCAAACAGTGACTTCATTTTTAATCAAACATTCTGATATAAATGCATATTTAGTAAAAGAAGCATATGGAAAATTGAAGGTGGCCTAAGTTACTCTAGAAACTTAAAAAAAATCATATGGGAAAGGAGTTTTTTTATGGAGGAACAAGTCCTCAACTAGCAGTGTCCACATTAAACTCTCTATATTGTACACAAAATTCAGAAGGGGGTATGTTGTGCTCTGTAGACACACTACAGTCAGAGTGATGTGTGCAAGGTCACCCAGCAGTCAGGCAAGAGAACAAAGCAATATAAATGATGACGTTTCCAGATTTGGATCCCGTCCCATTTACGGAATTCAGGAGCCATGAGATTGGTAACTTATCTGTTTGATTGAGAGCAAACTGATCAATGCCAACTCAAATGCATGCATTGGCTCCTTCAAAGGGAATTAGCGTGTGGATACCAGAAGATTGTATCCTTGTGAACAATTTAGGAACTTCCTCTTAGCAATTGGTAGCAAAGTTAGAAAACATCTATTTTTGGAAAAATAGAAGAACGAATGCTTGTATGGACAATCATATCTCTGTGTTGTTAAGACACTGATAAAAGTCAAGGGATTTTTGTCAAGGTTTATTTCCCCTTTCCAACTCACATGTAACAGTGGATCTCGCGATGTTCACAGAACTAGTCTCAAAATAACGGGGAGTTTGAGTTCTGGGTTCTCTCCCGGCTCTGTAATTGAGTCATAGTGTGAGGTAATAAGGATGTATTTGTGAAGCGCTGTGTGATTCTCCTAGGGAAAGATGATGTCAATAGCAAGCACGGTTAGGAGTTAACGCACCACTGCCCCCACCCCACCCCACCACCAGGCTCTGAAGTCAACATGACATTCAGTTGAATAGAATGGAGGGAAAGTTCACATTTTGACTGCTGCCTAGCTGGAGAGCGTTTAATTAAGAGCCATTTTGGAGGGTTTTCCTTGGTATTTTAATGAAATTCAATCCATCATGCTTATTATCACAGTAGCTGTGCTCATGCCTGCTGGCAGCGGGGAGCACCGGCGATCGCCCCTCCTGCTATGGCGTTGTAGGTGGCACATCATTAATCAGGCCATGCGCAACAGCACAGCCCCGCCACTCGGGGCAAGTAAAGCGTTTTAGTTTTAGTGAGTGGACTTTGAAGCCCAGACAGGTGTGTTGCGCTAGATCAATATGCATATTGGGGTCCACATCTACAGCTGAGCATTAAGATGCAAATTCCAAGGATTTGGACTCTTACAGTGCACTCACAAAGAACTCCTGGGTCATCCAGGTTAGAGCCACCCGTTTCTGTGCTCAGGATGGTCAGGTGAGTATCTTCTACACCCAGAAGAGTGGCCTGGAGACACACGCCAGAGGAAACCAGCTTAGTGAAAGATGCTCCAGACAAATGGAATTAGATTGTCAGGAAGTAGAGCAGGAGCTGCCCCAGTTCTTGTGAGATGAACAGTGAATGCAGGGACTCAGGCCAACTGTTGACAGGCACCGTGTAAAGTGAATGTGCACACATGTGTATGTGTGTGTGCCTGTGTGTGCTTGCAAATGTGTGCTGGGGGGGATGATGAGACGAGAGTGCTAGAAATTACAGAGGAACCCAAGATAGGGTAAGGGGTTGACTCTTTCTTTCTGGCTACCTTGAAAAGTGAGAAACAGACATGGACACAGTGTGAATAGCTTCTACGACTTTCACTTAGATAGAGATGAAGTTCCTCTCTTACTCAGTTCTTGAACTGTTTGTATGTAATTTCTCCAGATTTTCCCCAGGTGTCCCCAGAGCTCATGTCCTCCAGCATTTGCTGCAGACTCTGAGTCTAAGTTCACTGGGTGTAGTTGGTGTTGACTAACATCGCCATGGTTGTGTTAAAGATCCTGATCTTGGGGCCAGCTCCGTGGCTCACTTGGTTAATCCTCCGCCTGCGGTGTCGTTATCCCATATGGGAGCCAGGTTCTAGTCCAGGTTGCTCCTCTTCCAGTCCAGCTCTCTGCTGTGGCCCAAGAGGGCAGTGGAGGATGGTCCAAGTCCTTGAGCCCCTGCACCCTCATGGGAGGCCAGGACCTGGCTCCTGGCTTTGGATCAATGCAGTGCCGGCTGTGGTGGCCATTTGGGGAGTGAACCAATGGAAGGAAGACCTTTCTCTCTCTCTCTCTCTTTCTCTCTCTCTCTCTCTCTCTCTCTCACTGTCTATAACTCTACCTGTCAAATAAAAAAAAAATCCTGATCTCTCTGGTTCCCTGGGGATTTTCTTTTATGAAGCTTGCAGGAGACGGCACATTACGCAATTTACTAAGACCTATTAAACCATCTTCCACCTACACCTCCGTGCTTGTACACGCCTTCTCCACTGAGTTCCCTCACCCCCTTGACTTGATGGGTTAGGAGCCTGGTATCTGCGGGTTGTGCTCTCTGAGTCTGTGTTAATGCCACAGTTCTCCTCACCAGTGCAACGCAGGCTTCATCTCAGCAACTGGAAACTATTTGTAAAGCGTAGAAGACATTCTCACTGCATTTTACAGTGCTGTTGCATGAGTGAAAGGTGTCAGAAGAAAATGTAGCATACCTTTGTTTGTTATATTCTTTAACACAAATCAGTCTTCTAACTTACTGTTTTCCACAATTCAAACTGCAAGAACAAATTGCCTGGGATTTATTGTTACTTGTTGCTTAAAATACTTGATGTTTGCCCTTCCCCGAGAAAGGCCGGGATTGACTGTGTGGCGTGTTACACGTACACTTCCGCTTCCCTGCCTTGCACTCCTTGGCTTCAGGTACCACCCCACTTCATTTGCAGGAAAGGATTCAAATAGACAAAGAAGCAAAGAGTGCCAGTGCACCAGCGGGTAAAATCAGGACCTGTAAATCCATCCTTTAAAAAAACCCAGAAAGACGAAAACCTTTACAAACTAATATGATCCTTTGGGAGCTGGTGTCACGCATTAACTAAGTAATTAACAGCTGACTGGTTCTGATTAAAGTCCTAACCACCCCAAAGAGCAGGGAATTAGCTGCAACCTTTGGAAGCCAGTGGACTTTGGAGGACACAACCTCTGTGTGAGGAAGAAGCCGAGGCTAAGTGTTGTGAGAGAAGCAGAAAACAGCTTTCACCCTTCAGCTCTCCTACTTTCCGTGTGATTGTTAGTACATGTGTCCTGTGCAAAGTCGTTCAGAGTATGAAGAAGCCTCACTGCACCTGTGTTTTCCTAACTCAGAACTGCTTGATATTTAATTTTATTGTATTCTTTATTTGCCTATGGACACATATATGTGTGTATATATGTATGTGTTCATATATAATGTATATGTTATCCTTTTTCACTTACACAAAATTCCTCTAATTTTTGAGATATTTTTATTTGTAAAATGCCATCATGTTGTTATACAACAATTTGTTTAGACCAATATAGAGTCAACAATATTGTTTCCTCAGACATGACTATCATAAGTAATCCTTAATTTTTTTTTAAGATTTATTTATTAATTTGAAAGGTAGAGTTACAGATAGATAGAGGCAGAGAAAGAGAGAGGTCCTCCCTACGCTGGTTCACTCCCCAAATGGCTGCAACAGCCAGAGCTGGGCCTATCTGAAGCCAGGAACCAGGAGCTTCCTCTGGGTCTCCCACATGGATGCAGGGGCCCAAGCACTTGGGCCATCTTCTACTGCTTTCCCGGGCCATAGCAGAGAGCCGGATGGGAAGTGGAGCAGCCGGGACTCGAACCGGTGCCCATAAGGGATGCCAGTACTGCAGGCTCCAGCCTTTCCCGCTACGCCACAGCACAGGGCCCGATAATACTTTATTAGTAGATCTCTTTGTATACTATATTGTCTTCACATTTCTAAGTTGTTCTCTTGCGTACAGTTCTTAAATAAGCTCCGTGGTTCAAATGGATATGGTCACAGTCCAGGAAGCAGTACCTACCTGTTCTGATTGTTTGTTGTGGTATTGTGCATGTTTCTGAGATCATCATGCCGGTAGAGATGGGGAAACAGAGATGCCTCTGAGTGAGTGGAGCTCACCGCGTATCAGGAGCCCACGGGAGCCCCAGGAGACAGAGCAGGGGCCTTCCTGTCTGTGAGCTGTGTGGTCCCCAGCTCTCTGGAGGGAGCCTTTTTTTGGTTTCTCCACAAACGATGGCCTCTACATGCTGACGTCGGCTTTTCTAGCTCAGACTCTCACTGAGGCGAGCCAGCCCCTCTCAGTGTACACTGTGGTAGCCAGCGTATGAACCGCACTTGGTCAGATGTGCCTTAGAGTCTACAATGGAGACGCATATTCAAGGGCTGGTCCCAGAGAGGAGAAGGGGAGGCGTTGGCTTGGATAACCCCTGCACAAGGCCTTTGCATCTTGCCTATTTTAGTTTCTTCGTGACTTTTTATTTATCTTTCTAGGAAGGAAACTGAGATCATCAGAATGTTATTAGTGATATTAAATTGTATGATGAACATATCACCCTAAGGACAGGTACAATTTGCAGAAACTTATGAACAGGTCAGAATGGAGCACTTGCAATCCTGACTGTTAGTCACAGGTCAGTGATCTCACTATAGCTGGAACTGCAGCTCCTCTTGCTTCTAACTGCTGCCCTGTGCTGAAATTTTGTACCCCAGAGACCTACAGTGATGGTGGGGAAGCCTGAGTGTGTGTACAATGTGTGTGAATGCATCCGTGTATAAAACAGTACTCATTTTCCCCAAAAGAAATGGGAATAACCTATCTCTGAAAAGTTCCCAAAGATATAAAATATTAATGAAAATATGCATTCAATATTTATGAGTCTTTGAATAAAAGCATTTTAATATAGTTAGCATAATGAGAAATCATATTATTGTTCACATTACTCATTTAAATGTGCTTATTGAAGTGTTTAAGCCATTATTACAATCTTAAGCATTATAATATTGGGACAATATAATAGAATTAAAATATTATTTCACCAGAATGAAAATTGGTATACTGAGGCTGGCATTTTGGCACAGCGGGTTAAACTGTCACTTGCAATGCTGGCATCCCATTTTGGAGTGTTAGTTTGAGTCCAAGTTCCTCTGCTTCTAATCTAGTTCCCTGCTAATGCACCTAGGAAGGCAATAGAAGATGGCCCAAGTACTTGGTCTCTGCCACCCACATGGGAGACCAGGATGGAGTCCCTGGCTCTTGTCTGCAGCCTGGCTCAGCCCTGGTTGTTGTGACTATTTGGGTAGTGAACCAAGAGTGGTAGATAGATCTCTGTCTCTCCCCCTCCTTCTCTCCCTCTCTCTGTCACTCTGCCATTCAAATTAATTAATTAACCACTTTTTAAAAAAGTTGCACTCTGTTGTGATCTATAGTAACCTAAAGTCCAACATCAAAAACAAATGCTTTTGAAAAGACTGAACACTTGTAGAGGAACTTTTACATTGCATTGTATATTCAGTCTCCTTTTTGCTTTGAAGACAACTGTAGGAATTAGATGTGTTCCAGATCATATATTTTAAAACACACACAGAATAATCCTAATTCGAAGAGTACTACATGTATAATTGAGGACAAAAATACATAACAGATAATTAGACTACAAGAGAGGGAAGAGACAATCAGAACAAGTAGGTACTGCTTCCTGGACTCACCCCTTGGGCAGCTGGTCAGACAACCTGAGTTGCAGAATTTGCTGAACCCAACTTAAAGTGGCATCCAGAAGTCCCACAACTTTTTCTAAATCATCCGTATCATACATGGCAAATCTCCTTCCCAGGAAGGATGACTTTGTCCACAGGACTTCTTGGCTTCCCTGTTTTGCTTTGCTGTAACTTTGGCTTATTCATTTTTGTTTGTGGGGCAGGGAAGAGTTAGAGCAGACAGATCTGCAGGCAGCTGGGGGCGTGGAAAGGACAGGGAATGCTCTTGGGCTCAGCGACAGCACCCTGCGATGCTTCCAACAGCAGTGTCAGAAAGTGCACCTCAAACTCACAGAGCAACGGTGAGTGTTGGCTTAGCTACCAACAGAGACTGAGAACGGCATTTCCTCAGGGTGTTGGCTCTGTTTCTCTGTGGTCTGTTTGGCTCTGCCTTGTCTTTTGACCTTGATTGGGCTGGCCTTTCTCATGATAGAGGTGTGAGTGTGGAAGCTCTGAGAGCCACATGGCTTGACACCCATGGCCATTGGACATAGGTCCTGCACTGCCCACATTGGGACCAGCATGGGCCAGGCCCAGCCACATAGAGGACCCAAACCCCAGGATCAGGAGAGGGAGGCTTCCTTCCCTGATGTGGCTGCTCCACATGACTGTGGGGTGAGTGCTAAGTGGCGGCCAGGGTGAGCTCCTGAGAGCCACCCTTAGCAGATGAGTGGGTCCCTTTCACCCAGGACCATGACTGGAAGAGCCAGGGACTTGTTAGGGGGAAGGAACAAAAGAAATAAATACAGGGATGTCAACAGCAATGCCACTGACTTTGGCAAAGCGATTCTGCACATCGGGACCTCACACCCAATTCAAAAACATAAAGTAGGAGTTGCAAGCAAGGCAGAGTCCACTCATCCGTTTGAGCATTTTGACCTTAGTGTCAGACCATCCATGCCATTTCCTCAGAAGAATGCAACCGTCCCGCATGACCTAGCTTTTCAAGAATTCTGACTGGCAGTTCACATCTACGTCACAGAACTTTGTTCTTTCCTCGACATTATAAAGCAGAGACAGTAGTTGCTTTGGGCGGCACAGCCACAACACAAGTGGAGTTTTCGGAATTGTAAAATCACGAGTATAGACATGATCTTCTGTGTTCATCTTAGGACACTGCCACTGTGGCCAGCTGTCTGCACTGCCCCTCTCTGTTCCACTCTCCACCCTCCAGTAAAGCCGTGCCTCAGCCCAGAGCTGCCAAGTGTGGAAGTACAATGATGAGAACACGGCCCCTCACTGGATGCAGCCTCAAAGGGTGAAGGAAATCCACCAGCAGGTGCATTGTGCTGCAAAGTGACATTAGCAGGGGAAGGCTTTGGGTGGGATTCCATGACCCTATGCTTTCAGATTCGTACACTTTCTTGGCTTGTTCTGTAAGGTAGTGTTTTGTCGGTAAAACCTTAGTGATAACATAAAACACATATTCAGGGATACAGCATGCGTTTCACTATGTTCAGAGGGACCTGAACTCGTTACCCTACACAGAAAACTACGCTGATAGCTGCCCCCATAACCAAATACCGTGCCACTTCTAGATGATTTTTTTAAAGATTTATTTATTTATTTGAAACTAAAAAGCAGAAATACAGATAAAGAATCTTCCATCCACTGATTTAACTCCCTAAAGGGCCACAACAGTTGGGGCTGGGCCAGGCTGAACATGGGTCTCTGGGTCTCCAGTGTGGGTACAAGCGCCCAAGGACTTCAGCCACCATCTGCTGCTTTACCAAGAGCATTAGCAGGAGCTGTATTGGAAGTGAAGCAGCTGGGACGTGAACCAGGAGCTCATATGGGATGCCGGAGGCTTAACTCTCTACGCCACAGTGCTGGCCCCTAGATGTTCTAAAATTACATACATTTAAGCTATGTTAATATGATATTTTATTCGTATCAGTTTCAGACTTTTAAAAGAATATTTATATATTTATTAGGAAGTCATAGACAGATTTTTCAGCTGCTGGATTATGGCCCCAAATGTCTGCAACAGCCAGGGCTGAGCCAGGAGGAATTCAGAAGCTGGGAACTCAACATTGATCTCCTTCATGGTGGCAGAGACTCGAGACCTGAGCTATCACTGTTGTTTCTCAGGCTCTGCACTGTCAAGAAGTTGGGGACTGAACCCAGGCACTCCTTTGTGGGGTGTAGGCACCCCAAGTTACTTAGTAACTCTGCACCAAGTGCCATCCTTGTAGAGGATGTTGATGCAGGAGTACTTGGAAAATCCTGAAATAGATTACAAGTTCTTGTAGCTAATATTCTAGAAATATGGTTTTAAATCATTGCTGTTATGAGTAAATCAGCTAGCAATTAAATTGGGAACTAGTCATCCATCTTTGAAATCAATTGATGAGCATTTCGACTGCATATGCATTTTATATTATTTATGCATCTATTCTTTATGCAAAGAGCTCCGTTTGAAGAAATAAGACACCACGGAAACCAATAAATCTCAGATGCAACAATATTTACTGAATATCTGTGACCTCTTAGACAATTATTTTATTTGCTCCCCCCTAGCCCCTTAGATATTATCCTTTGTAGAACTGTTAGCATTGAAGAAGGAAGAAGATGAAGAGAATGTATAGCAATTTTCATAGAGTGCAAGAAATTGGAGTTTGGGCTCAATGTTGGAAACAAATGTTAGACTCTTGAAATCCTAATGCAGTGATGGATGGGTACAGGGGACATGGTGCTGAGTCGAACAAGGAACAGAACTGAAGTATTACTGTGCCTTGTTCTCAGGCACGACTTCTTTCTATTAAATTCTGAATGTCACCAACATTAAAGACAGACCATATGTTAATGTTTGTCAAAAGTGGGCAAGACCTAAAAATAATTTTAAAGCATAGCTCAAAAACAAGGCTGCTCCAGACAGAAGAATGCTTGCCCCAAGAAAGCGTGTGTAGGAAGGTGGCTGGTCTGGGCCGGGCGCTGTGAGCTTCGTCCTTCCCCCATGCCCTGCAGCCTGTCTTCTCAGGAAGACTCGGAGAAGCAGTGAGGCGACCTGTCCAGGGACAGGCCCCAGGTTCAGGGTGCAGTGGAACTCGGGTTGTGTGGTTGACCCCAGCCATGATAAGGAGGGAAAGCACATGAACAGGGAGACTTCCGCAGATGAATAGATTTGAGGCTGCTGGGGGTGGGTGGGGGAGAGCCACAACCTCACACCCTGGGCAGCCGGCTCATGTTCCTGTTGTTCCATGGGGGAGGGTGAGAGCTGGTGTCACACAGGAGTGGTCTGGCTGGCTGGGCAGCTCTGGTCTGAGAAAGCACCATTAATTCATTGCTAAGTGCTACCATTTATTCAGTTTCCACAAGGACAGAATTTCAGGTACTTTGCTACAATTTAGGATAAATCAATTTGCAAAACCAGACCCTTGTTACATAGACCCTAAAAGTATCTTTGTAAAAATGCACTAAGAAGAAAGAGAGAAACTGCATTGCTATTAAGATATTTTGAAGAGGACATATGATGTTCACAACAGGATTTCTCCTACTTCAAATACAGTCCAACTGTTTCAAAGAATAATGTGTAGGTTACTTATCTTTTTAACAGTGGATTGTATATTGAAATGCATTTTCTTCACTTTACTTTCTGGCAGTATTTTCTGATTCTTTCAACAAATACTATTCTTTCTAAAATTCACAGAACATGAATCCTAGAGTAGCTTAACAATGATCAGGCATAGTTTACCCAGTTATATAAATAACAATAAATACTTGAGAATTCTTAAATTAATAAGAAATGTCTCTGTAGACTTTGAAACTTCGTCTAGTCGGGTGAAGCATTTTCTCTATTGAGCACATGTGGGGTGTGTGTGTGTGTGTGTGTATGATGTGGTTTTTATAACTATTTATTATTGTCTCATCTTCCCCCCAAAATTGGAAGACAAGGCTAATGTCTATTTCATTTCTTGCCTCTGGTGTTTTCTACTTAGGGAATTGATATATAGTCCATTAACCTCATAGTTGCAGCTTTCAACATAAGTGCTAACAGAGCATTTGGGGACTGTCTTCAGTTTCTCCCCCCTCCCATCCCCCCGGCTGTCTTTCCTTCCACCCTTTCTCCTTACCGTCCTCCCTTCCTTCCTCCTCCCGGCCTCTCTGCCTTCTCTCCTCCTTTTCACCTTCCTTCCTCTCTTCCCACCTTTTTTACTCTCTTCTTTGTGTGCTGTATCGTCTGCTAAGAATTCTAATGGGTTTTAAAGGTGTGACACTGAGTAAAAGCATATCTCCTGAAATTTATATTGGGCTGGAGACAGATTAATTAGTGATCACATGAAGAAACATAAAATTGCCAGTGATTGACTCTATAAAGAAAGTCAGGCAGGTACTGTGAACACATCAAAGCAGGTTCACCTAATTTTGTGCAGATTTTAAGGGGCATCTTCACTGAAGAAGTTATTCTGACTTGGACTGTAAAATGTGATTGGAGAATAAATAGGTATTGTACTAGAATGGATAGATACATAGATAGATAAATACATAGGTACATAGATATTTAGATACATAGATAAATGATAAATAGATATGTAGCTAGATACATAGATGATAGATAGGTGATATATAGATATTTAGATACATAAACGATAGGTAGATAGATATGTAGATAGATATATATTTATATACATAGGTGCTAGATACATAGATATTTAAAAATATAGATTGATATGTAGATACATACATAAATAAATGCATAGATATTTAGATACATAGATGCATAGATGGTAGATATGTAGATACATACATAGATACTTAGATATGTAGATAGTTATATTGACAGACACATAGATATTTAGATACAAATATAGATATATTATCCTGGAAAGAAGAGCAGCATGTTCACCAGCATTTTGTAAAGTGGACAACAAAGAACAAAGGAGAACCATAGCAGTAAGAGAACAAACAGGAAAAGCAGAGTAGGGGAGAGAGCGAGACAGCAGAGTGTCATTGAGGAGCTACATGAACCATAATGGAATTTCGGTTTTTCTCCTCTGACTGCAGCGTGGAAAATAGATTGCTGCAGGTGAGAAGCTGTGAGAATTGAGGTCAGATGTCAGTTAAGAAAGTGGCAGTGACAGCTGATGGCTTGAGATGCAATGACGCCTGTGACAGAGACGGGTTACAAATCATGCAATATATTTAGAAGGCAAAAATACCAGGACCCGGTGACCAATCGCTTAGGAGAGATGGCGATCGTGATAAGGGCATATTGTGCAGTGCAGAGGCTCTGGGCAGTGGTTACTTTGCAGAGCAGCAAGGACACAGGTGAGAGGAAGTCCAAGGTGGAGCCAGTGGTGCAGGGTGGGGTAGGGCGGGACAGACGGACACAGGAGTTTCCATGTCAGTGTTTGTCAGGGAGTGAGAAATGCGACCACGTTAGTCTCTCTGAGGATAGTGTGTCATCAACAAAGGAGAACAGGCGCTCTTCAATCTTCAATCTTAAGTAACACCAACCCTTTTGTACCTGGGTCAGGACATAAGACCTTGATAAATCACAGGATGTAACAGTGATATGATGAACACTCTACACAACACAATCTTGTAATTATCCCTCAGCAATTTCAGGATGAAGGCTTTCTTATCTGCTTTCTAGGTCAGGATCAAAGGAGATAATTTGCTTCAGAAACGCAAAGCCCTGTGCAAAGCAAAGGCAAAGAATTATGATTACCTATCAAATCCAGGCACATCCATAAAGCAAACCACTCAATTCAGGTGGCGCATTTCCCTTTTGACTTTTCCTAATGGTCTGATCACTTAAAAACTGCATGTTTAGGAAATAATCTTAATACATTACACAAAGACAGTTGTTTCGAGGGAGCATTTCTGGCTTTCATTTTATAAAACAAAGTCCTTGAATCTAAACATAGACACTACTGACAAGTAGAAAACAACTGAAGTCACTAGAAATACATTAGGGATGCCTATATAACAAAGGTATGCAAACATGATTCTTGAGTTTTTAAATAAAAAGATAAATGTCAACGTTGCTCAGAAGAGTGTCTCCTTACCATTGACTGTTTCCTTTTTCCCTTGGCTATTAACACTGCTGCTGATCCTGCCTCAGTTTAGTTCATTTTCTCTGCATTGGACCAACAAGTCATTCTCAGAGCTGGTGACCCCCAACTGAGGCTTGATTTTGCTTCAAATCATCCTTTACACTATTGCTGTGTTGTCCTTGCTTAATTTCCTGCAATCTTTAGGCACAGTGGAGTTAAGAAGCCCATAATAATCAGTTACATCAGAAAAGTACAACTGATATTTTTCACCATGTATTACAAATTGTGAAGCCAGAATGTCACCACATTCCCTTGGTTCCTTCATCATTCCCCACCCCCCGTAGGTCTCAACAATGTCCCCTCACCAGGTATTACTGTGATGATGGGGGAGAGCACATTCATAACTTCCCATGTGTCCCTTCTCCAAGGGAGACCTCAAAAATTTATGTAAGGGCTGGCATTGTGGCATATAGTGTTAATCTACCGCCTGTGATGCTGGCATTCCATATGGGCACTGTTTCAAGTCCCTGCTGCACCAATGCTGACCCAGCTCCCTAGTAATGTGCCTGGGAAAGCACCAAAGTGTAGCCCAAGTTCTTGAGTCCCTGAACCCACACAGAAGACCTGGAAGAAGCTCCTGGATCCTGGCTTTGGCCTAGCACAGCCTTAGCCATTGAGGTCGTCTGGGGAGTGAATCAGCAGATGGAAGATCTCGCTCTGTTTCTCTCTCAATTTCTACCTCTCTCTGTAACTGCCTTTCAAATAAATAAAATAAATCTTTTCTAAGAATAACATGGAAAACAGATTTGAAAAACCCATGAGTGGATTTCAAAAAGAATTTGCACCAGAATGCAGATGTTTTAAGGCACTCTTATCCTCTTATGGTGTGGTTAGTTCTCCCAGTTATGAATTTGAGGGAAAGGGACACAATTTAGCTGATATCATGCTGATGCCCTTTTACTAAAAGAACTGTATACTCAGAGGTGATCTCTAAAAGTATAAATTGCATCTTGATTCCCGTTGTCTCTACAGTATCCTGTCTCTCTACTTCCTTGGTCTCCGAGATCAATTGCTATTCTAGGCCAGAGTGTACTGCATTTTTTTCTTGGATGCTTTATTGCATCACTCTCTTAATTTTCTGATCTTTTTTTCTTAAAGATTTATTTATTTAATTGAAAGGCAGAGTTACAGAGAGAGAGAGAGGTACACACACATACACACACACAGAGAGAGAGAGAGAGAGAGAGAGAGAGAGAGAGAATTTTATCTGCTGATTCATTTCTCCAGATGGCCACAGTCACAGCTCACCTGGCCAAAGATGGGAGCCTGGAACTCTAGGTCTCCCATGTGGGTGGCAGGGACCTAAGCACTAAGACCATCTTTCCCAGATACATTTTCCCAGATACATTAGGGAGCTGCATAGGAAGTAGAGCAGCCAGGACTGGAACCGGTCCCCTTATGGGATGCAGGCACTGCAGGCAGTTGCTTAACCTGCTCCTTCACAATGCCAGCCCTTATAGATCTGGTTCTTAGGATACATTACTATATTTATCCTTGGTATTTCTCACTGCTACCCGAAACTTCAACCTCTAGAATGGCAACTGTACATCTTTGTTCAATACTCCTGTGAACAAGTCACCCCTTCTGGGGGTTTTCACAAGGTTATTCTGTGTGTTCATTCCCTGCAAGAATGCACACAGTCCCCTGTGCCGGAGTGTGTGTGACACCCCTGTTTTGGCAGCAGCACCTGCCTCTGCACTCCGTGTTACCTCCATTAGCACCTTCCTTCTGCCTCAGACAGGTGCCTCTTCACTATGCCCTGTGTTTTTCAGGATCAACCTGACTTTTAGGTTTCATTAACTGAGAGCCTCTAGGTTCAAGCCTGCCAGAAATTTGTGGTTTTATTATCAAAATTATGAATTTTATTCATTAGCTCCATTTTTCCACATCATTACTCTATTTTCATAGTGGGAATCTACTGTCAGGCTAATTTGAAATCTGGTTATATAAAAAGTATAATGTGTACAAAAAATACTATTTATCTATATTTTAGTAACATAGTCTTCGAGGTACCACTCACATATGCAATTTACTCAAAGAGTCTATGCCCATGGCTTTCATTTGACTCTGTCTTCAACCATCAGAAATTCCTCTGAACATTTTCATTTTTTTGCCCCAAATATTGTACCTACTAACAGTCATTTCTATTATCTCTACTCAATCCCTGACTCAGGCAGCCCAGGGAAATCACTCAACCACTTTAAGTCTCTATAGATTTGTTTATTATGGGCATTTTATAAAAATTAAATCATATAATGTATGATATTTTTCTATGCTTTGCTGACTAGATTTTGAGTAAGGGTTAGTAGAGTCAAGATAAAAGAGGAGTAAGAACCATGAAACCTTTCCCCTAAAAGAAAAATCAATGGGTCAACTCCCCTACAATTTTCCCCAAGCTTAACAGAGGAATCACGGGCAACTATGAGGTATTTTGTAGGAGATTATGTGTTTTTTTTTTTTTTTTTTTTTTTTTTTTTTTTTTTTTTTGACAGGCAGAGTGGACAGTGAGAGAGAGAGAGACAGAGAGAAAGGTCTTCCTTTTTGCCTTTGGTTCACCCTCCAATGGATGCCGCAGCCGGCGAATCGCGCTGATCCAAAGCCAGGAGCCAGGTGCTTATCCTGGTCTCCCATAGGGTGCAGGGCCCAAGCACTTGGGCCATCCTCCACTGCACTCCTGGGCCACAACAGAGAGCTGTCCTGGAAGAGGGGCAACCGGGACAGAATCCGGTGCCCCGACCGGGACTAGAACCCGGTGTGCCGGCGCTGCAAGGCAGAGGATTAGCCTATTGAGCCATGGCACCGGCCGGAGATTATGTTTTTTTAAAGCAAGACACGTGGCAATCTTGAGGTGTGGTCTCATATCACATGATCAGTGATACCAAGTTCATGCCAACACCTATGCCATGGTGACAGGGTCACCTGTTTGACAGCACACCGGAATCTTACCAAGAGCAACATGGCAGGACTTATTTTGCCCAGGATTCCCAAGGTCCTGCCTTTATGTCTTTCGTTGGTCTTAAGGACTTTCCTTGAAAATTCCAAAGGAATTCTCTTTCAAGAAGTTTTCTTAGATGAATGAATGGCCTACATTTTGCTCGTATGCATGACCAGTTTCCTCCCTCCCTCCCTTCCTCCCTCCCTCCCTCCCTCCCTCCCTCCCTCCCTCCTTCCTGTCTCTGTTCTATTTTTCTTGTGAGAGAGCAATTCTCTTTTCCCCTCAGTACAAAGGCATGAGTGTGTGTGCATCACACAACCATGTGTGTGGGTGCAAGT
This sequence comes from Oryctolagus cuniculus, assembly GCF_964237555.1. Classification (NCBI taxonomy): domain Eukaryota; kingdom Metazoa; phylum Chordata; class Mammalia; order Lagomorpha; family Leporidae; genus Oryctolagus; species Oryctolagus cuniculus. Next base: position 115,457,901 of record NC_091439.1, read on the forward strand.
GAGCTTGCATGTGCTGTGCTACTTTGCATGTCTGTGTGAATGCATGTGTATGTCACCATGTGTGTGATGTGTCCTTATGTATGTGGGCATGTGCATGTGTGCACACACTCTGATTTCCTCTGTTTTTCCTGATTCTAAACTTTCCGATGACTTGCGATTTTTTCTGTATATTTTTTTATTTTTAATCATTCTTCTTTCTTGGCATATCTTATTTACTCTATGGAATCATTAACATTCTTAAATTACCTGTTTTTGATTATGTTGCAGGTGAAATTGATTTTGTTTTGGTGACTATTATATGGCATTTTTAAATGCGTTTGGTACAACATGGATTTCTCTTGCTCTTCTCTGTATGAGGGACTGGGCTATTTTATATGCTGCCAGCACCTCCAGGTGTGCATCTAACCTGAGCATGCTAACAGGCTTTTCTTACCTGTACCTCAGGCTGCATCAGCCCCTTTCCAGCTGTTACTCTAGGTTGAGCAATGAAGTCTTGGGAAGGCTGTCATCAGAGTAAATGACCAGACAGGTATCAAAAACCTCCCGACGTGCGTCCCGTTCCTTCACATTCAGATTCCTATGCTCACAGCCCTTTCCAAATTGCAGGAGACTTAGCCAATGGAAGCTCAGCAGGTGTGGCCAAGGTGGGCTGCTGCTGACAGGACCTCCATTCGCAGGGGAGATGGCTACCCGGCTCTGTCAGTGCGGAAAGCCTGATTGTCCCAGGAATGCTTTCTCGCTTAACAAAGAGTTCAGGCCGCCCTTGATGTTACTGCTGCCATGCGCTCGGTACGTTGCCTGGGCTATGTTAGATGTGCAGAGAAAGCAGAAAGACGCCTACCTGGCTGTGGTGCTGCTCCCCCCCTGGAAAGCTGACCCTTCAGCAGACGTCCTCCGTAGCCAGGGGGCGTTGCCATCTCTTGTTTTTCATGTAGCTTGAAAAGATGAGGTCAGGATGAAAGTCTTCAAACGTGATTTTCTCCTGTGGTTCCTTCGGTCTGCTGGCTGCCTAGGGTGGAAATATACACACACATATGTATTAGCAACAATACTTCCTGACCTATGTTTCTTAAAAGGTGAGATAAAATCTACTAATTAAATTGAGCCATGAAAATGATTCCATTTCAAAACTTTTCTGTGTAATCTCTGTGCACGGAGAGAGGCATTGTTGAGGATGACATTATCGATGTCTATTCAAAGTGTCTGGGTAATGCAGTGGAGAGAAGAAAGTAACTCCCATTAGGAAACTGGCCAGCCACAATTTGCACACTTCACTCCTATTGTCCAAGAGCAGTGGCCTCTCTGTCCTGCTCCAGAATTATCACCACACACCTGTTTGACAAGTGTTAGCTTGTCCTCATGTAGAATTTACAGTTGATTACACAGAATCAGGATTGCAGAATGTGTGTTTGTGTGTGCATGTGTGCATGCTTTATGTAGATAAACAGCATTAACTGAAGGAAAAAGCAGGCATTTGTCATGTCGGGCTCTCCCTAACGCCAATTCAGCAATAGCGTCCACAAAAATTATCTAATGACTGAAATGGCAAAAGGATAGAATATTTCATCTTGAAAGGGAAGGAAAATACTAAAAGGGGCAGATAGCTTTTATGAGTGCACAAAGCACACCACACAACTCTAAGAGAGAAAGCCCCCTGCAAACAGGGCTACCTATCAAGCCGCAATCCCAAGTTAGCAATGGTCTCCTATGCAGTGTTTCAGAATTAACAGTAGGAGAGGCAGCAGCTGATGTACAAGGGAGTTCAACAGGGCCAGCACTGGTATGTTGGTTCCACAACTCTGCTCCAGGAGCGACAGGGTCCTCCTCCTTATGATTTGCTAGTAAGGGTGTCCCCTTACACAACACCACCACCCCACCAATGGATTCCCATATACGCAGAAGAAACCTGAGCACATGGAATATATCGTCTTTTTCTTTCTATGGTATTTTGTGCACTTGTATTTCTCAATTACTTCTTGCCATGTGTTGTTTGTGAGCTGTCTTAAGTGTCCTGAATCCTCCAACCCCTACAGCGGTGTCTGGTGTAGCCTAAGCTCACAATATTGTTTGTAAAGACACTTCTGTATCATAGCAGACATTGTTTACAGTGACAAATCATTCACCACGGATAACTGGCTGGAACAAAGATCTACTGTATCTCTCATTTTGAGTGTCCAGGGCAGCATATTGGAAACAGTACTCCTGAATTTGGTTCTTTGAATACTATTGATGTGTTCAAGGGCAAGTAGACAAAGTCCCATGTGGTCGGTAGTCCATGGGACACGTGTGTTTCATGATGCTCCCAAACACACAATTTCCCAAGCCTGACTTCCCACGTAAGCTGACGTGCTTCATCACAGCCACAGCACTGACAGGACCATGGACCGCAGGAAGGCTGCCCCTCCCAATGGCTGGGACCTTGAAAGACATCAGAAGTGGCAAATGGCAGCCGAGGTGGTGGTGAGGGCAACACAGTCACCACCCCAACCTGGAAGAAAACGCAGCAAGGATGCAGGGAGAGGGAATTTCATCTGGGAGAATGAACATGAGTAAAAGGTGAAACAACACAATACGTCTCTAACTTCACCCTTCTCAAAAAGGGTCCCCGTCTCCCACATTTGGGGGCCATGCTAAACCCACTTCCCGAGCTGCAGAGCAATTCTGTTAGAATCGAGTTGGACACAAGTCTACCGCCCCTGGGCTACACTGCACGGTTGATAAGGCATCTTCTGCCAGCTGGCTGTGCTCCCTGGAAGCCTGGCACACCTGCCTATCAGGAGAGATGGAGGACTCACATAGGGTCTCTGTCCCATCCTGCTGGCCATAAGCAGTGGCCCTTGGGTCTTGTGACTTGGCTTCCAGAGCACCACTCTCTGTGGATGTCCTGCCAGTCTTTCTATTTGAATTATTTCTCCAGAAACCTCCTGCAGTGTCTCTGCCTCCAATGTGGTATTAACCCCAATACTTGCAGGCGACTTCTCTGAAGACGAACAAATCCATCTCTGAAAGAGCCTGGTGATGTTTCAACATCCAGAAGTGTGCAGGCAGCCAGGGAGAGTAGTCCATTCCCCTCCAGAACCTGGGGAAGGACATTCTGAGAATTTCCCCAAGTGATGATCCACCGCCTAAGAATGTGCCCCACGGGTAGATCTGAATGGAAGAAACAGTTACAAAGTGGAATCTCCCTCCTAGGAGGAGCTAATGTCACATTGGAATTTTAACAAATAAGTTGAAGGAAATCAGGGACACAGTGTAACACTTAGGAATGCACTCAGCTTCCCCCGCTCCAGTAAGAAAGAGGAGAGTGAGAGGAGCATCGAGGATGCAGGCTCACGTCTCGGCCCTCAGTGGGGACACAGCACACACAGGAGGAAGCACACACGTGGTAAAACTTTATAAACCCAGCAGAAGTAAACACTGTATGAATTCTGTGCAATATCAGATGGAAGATAAGAGCTCAGTGGAAATAAATGAGAAGTAAAGACAGGAAGTAAATTAGAGACAGTCAAACACCATTTCAGAAATAATACACTGATTAGAAGAGAGCAGTAAGACTAAGCTTTGGAGAGTTCAGTAAAAAAGCCAACCTGAGGGTAATGGAAAAGAGCAGATGCTCACGCCCAGAAAGAGGATCCTGGACTCAGGAGAAGTCACGGGGAGTGTTGGCAGGCCACCGAGGGATAGCAAGTGATGAGTGCTTACAGGCATCATGCTTAACAATTCTAATGCTACACCTGTGATAGCCAACGTTATCAAGAAAAGAAATTGAGTCAGCTCCTCGTTTAGATGGCTGAAAATCCATTTTTCAGTGGGAGCTTGTGTGAGGGTAGAACTCCTATTGCCAAACAGGAAGTTGGAGGATGACTGGGATCCCATGTCCACTCACAGGGTAGCACCCTTGGGTGCCCTCAGAGCCTCCTCGAAGGATCCAGCTCCTCAAAGCACCCCAGAAACATGAACTTGGGGGCCAGACCACATTCAACCAAGCCAGCGTGGGATTAACAACCAATGGACATTTTGGAGGGAATGGGAAGAACAGGTCCAAAACATGAGAGAGCTCTGAGAGTAGGAGTGGTAGAGACCAGAGTTCAGGTCAGCACAGTGCCCCATGAGTGCTGTGCTGTGGTGTTCCAGGAAAGAGAAGTTACAGATTGAAAAGCTCAACTGCATTGGTCAGACTCTGGCTGTGGCTTGGTCTTTGCTACCCAGTATCTGTCACGCAGGTCAGAGGGTGCAGAAGGCCCAGCAGAAGTTACCATGTCCAGATCTTCTCCAGCTCAGCTGGTGGACCTACCTAACTCCCAGTGCAGGTGACAACAGGAGATCCCTGCTGGAAGTGGTGCTGGCAAGGTAGAGTGAGATGGGGACACATGAACTTATTCAGCAGTAAATCAAAGGAGCAGCAGTGTGTTCCTATAGAAACAGCGTAGGTTAAAAAGGAATCAAGGCCGGTGCTGCGGCTCAATAGGCTAATCCTCCGCTTTCTGCGCCGGCAAACCAGGTTCTAGTCCTGGTTGGGGCACCGGATTCTGTCCCGGTTGCCCCTCTCCCAGGCCAGCTCTCTGCTGTGGCCTGGGAGTGCAGTGGAGGATGGCCCAAGTGCTTGGGCCCTGAACCCGCATGGGAGACCAGGAGGAAGCACCTAGCTCCTGGCTTCAGATCAGCGTGATGTGCCGGCCGCAGCACGGCGGCCACTGGAGGGTGAACCAACGGCAAAGGAAGACCTTTCTCTCTGTCTCACTGTCCACTCTGCCTGTCAAAAAAATTTAAAAAATTAAAAAAAAAAGGAATCAAGTTCCAAACATCACAGGCTTTATCAATTAAAATAGTAGGTCACGTGATTATTTTAAAAACAGGTATTGTGGCAAGGCAAGGGTGTTCAAAATTTTCACAGAGGCTTTAACCAGGGATTAAGGTAAGAAAAAGATACAAAGCACAAAAGTTAGAACCATAAAATAAGATTGTCTTTATTCACAGATGTTATCAACATATATGTAGAAAAATCTCAGAGTGTTCACAAGGGCTACTACAACTCAACAAGTCAAACAAGGTTGCCAGCTATAAATTCAACATTTTAAAAATTAATTGCATTTTTACTTGTAATTATTGCTTGAAAATAAATTTATAAAAGCCTCATATGTAATAACATACAATTTATTAAATATTTAGGAAAAGTATAAGGAAATGCGGAAAATTAGAATTCTAACTACAAAACAATAATGAGGTAAATCAAAGACATAAATAAAAGGAGGATAATATATTCATGAATTATGGGGAGCAATCCGGACTAGACTGAGTTACTGGAATTAAGACTTATTCTATGCATCTGCTCTCCCACAATATGGCGCTGGGAGAGAAGTAAACAGCTTCTGCACAGTTGCCTCCAGTTCAACCAATAAACTGTAGGACTTGCTCCTGATTGGAGGAGAGCAGCGTACTCGGCGTGTGGGCAGCCGAGTTGGGATTGGCAGAGGAGGACTATAAAGGAGGAGAGAGACGGCATGCACCAGGAACATCTAAGGGGAACATCTAAGGGGAACACCTGTGCAGCCCCCGAGAGAGCCGGCCGGCGGTTTGCCGCTCCCCCGCGGAAGTGGGGAATGTGGCAGGGGGAACCGCCCTTCCACGGAGGTGGAAGGGTCGGTATCCAACCCGGGAAGAACCAGCAGCAAACCCGGGAAGGGCCGAGCAGACAAAAGAACAGCGCAGGGTCCTGTGTCGTTCCTCCACGAAGAGGGGGAGCAACAATGAATTGGACATTTTATAACTTTAAAAAATCAATTTTCCCCGGGGCCGGCATGCTGGCATAGCAGCTGAAGCCTCCGCCAGCAGTGCTGGCATCCCACGTGGGTGCCGGTTTGAGTCCTAGCTGCTCCACTTCCAATCTAGCTCTCTGCTGTGGCCTGGGAAAACAGTAGAGGTTGCAGAACACAGAACCACGTGGGAGACCTGGAAGAAGCTCCTGGCTCCTGGCTTCAGATCAGTGCAGCTCCGGCCATTATGGCCATTTGATGAGTTAGCCAGCGGATGGAGGACCTCTCTCTCTGTCTTTGCCTCCGCCTTTCAAATAAATGAATAAGTCTTTTTAAAAAATCAAATTTCCCCAAATTTATCTATGGGTTTAGTGCAGCCCATATCAAAATGTCATCAGGCATTTTTGGAGAAATGGCAGGATTCATTCTAAAGTTCATTTGGAGAAGCAGAGGATCTAGAAGGAAAAACCATTTTAAGAGAGAAACTGTGTGATTCTGATTTCCAGACCAACTCTGATGCTATCATAATGAAGAAGGTGGTTCTGGCAGAAGGACAGGCATTTAAATCAGTGGAATCAAATTGAATCTAGGAGTGGAACCACCACACTGTGGCCAATCGGTGTTTGAGAAAGGTAGAAAGGAATGCGATGAGAATGGAAGGTCTTGCCACCAAATGATGCTGGGAGAAGCAACTTTGTGTGTACTAGAAACACTTGACCTGCAAATCACATTCTGCACAAAAATAACTGAGATGAATGGTGGGCTTAAGAATAAAATCTAAAATGGCAAAACAGAGCGAAAAGCTGGAGAAATGTGTTATGAGTTCAGGAAACGATCAGTTTTACTAGCTAGCACACAAAAAGCATGTGTACCAAAACAGGAATCTGATAAGTCTGACCTCATCAGAATTATGACAAACAGCTCCTCAAAGGTCGGGGTTCAGAAAAGGAAAATTAGGTGACAGAGGGAAGCACGATTTTGCAAAGCACATATCTGGTAAAGGACTTGCATTCAGAAAGAAGTCTCAAAATTCAGGAAGGAAACAGCACACAGCTTAAAAAGGGAGAAAATATTGGGTGCAACACTTCATCAAAGCAGAATTTTGGATATATTTGTTAATTTCTTGCTGCTTCGTATACATTGCTGCAAACTTACTGATTTAAAACATAACTAGTTTTTATATTAGAGTTCTGAAGATCATAAGTCCAGAATTGGCTCCGTGGGCAAGATCAAGGTGTGGCCAGGACTGCATTCCTTTCTGGAGAGCTTTGGTCAAAATGCACGTTTTGCTTTTCCCTGTTTCTGGAGGCTGCCTCTGCTCCTTGTCTTCTGCCTGCTGTTCCTGTGCTCAAAGCCAACAGCAGCCGGTGGTCTCTGTGTCTCATTGCCTCACTGTAGCTCTGGTTACATCTCCCTCTTCTCCATTTAGGGCCTTGTGGTCCCAGTGGACCTACCTGGATATTGAATTCCAATACCATCTTCCTGTTCTGCAGGCAGCTTATTAGCAACTTAGTTCTGTCTGCTCCCTTAGTTTGCCTTTCCACAAAGGTAACACAGCAGAGTTTCTTGGGATCAGGATTTGGGCACCTGCAGGAGGCCCATTATGCTGCTTGCCACATGAATAATAAGCACACAATGAGGTGTTCAACATGAGCGATGAGGTGTTCAGTTATCACAGAAATGTGCCTTAAAATCAAACTTTGGGGGCCAGTGGTGTGGCACACTGGGTAAAGCTTCCACCTGCCTTGCCAGCATCCCATATGGGCACTAGTTCATCTCCCAGCTGCTCCACTTCCAATCATTTGGGCCACTACCACCCGTAAAGGATACCCAGATGAAGCTCCTGGCTCCTGACTTCAGCTTGGCCCAGCCCATGCCACTGTGGCCATCTAGGGAGTGAATCAGTGGATGGAAGATCTCTTTCTCTCCCTCTCTCTCCCTCTGTAACTCTGACTTTCAAATAAATGTATACATCTTAAAAATAGACTGATTCTACTACATACTGATGATCATGGCTTAAGGAAAAAAAGACAATACCAAGTGCTGATGATGTGTCAGAGGCCTTGGATGTTATACATGGCTAACAGGACTGAAAAATTACACAACTGTGTTGAAAATGATTTGAGGTAGTCTTCATAAAGTTAAATATGTATCTGCCATAAAGTCTTATAATCTCCTTCCAGGCAATTGTGCAAGGCAATTAAAAGCAGAAGTATATGCAAAGACTTTAGTATGGATGTTTGTATCAGCTTTATTCGTAATTGTGAAAAAGATGAAAATGTGTCCACTAGTGTGCAAGTGGATGACCATGTCATGGTCCATTCATACAGTGGCCTAGGATCCAGCAGGAGAGAGGGCTGCGCCAGTGATCCCTGTACCATCATGGGTTGAGCCTGAGAGCATCGTGCTGTGTAGGATAAACCCTAACAAACTGGATGATTCTGCCAAAATGACCTCTGGACATGACAAGACCTTAGAGACAGAATCAGCAGTGATGGCCAGCAGCTGCTGTCAGACAAGGGGCTGACCACAGAGGGACAGAGGGATCTTCAGTGTTACAGAGTTGGTTACACAACTGGGGCTGCAGGCCTGGCAACTGGGAAGACAGAGCTGGACAAGCAGAGCCCAAGGTACAGGGACTCCACATGGGCTGTGAGAGGCAGAGCACGTAGCAAGGCAGAACAAGGGCAAACAAACTCAGATATTTTGTACCAATAAAAAATAAATCTGAACCTGGATCCTGCCATCAGATCAGCGCGGTGTGCCGGCCGTAGCGGCCATTGGAGGGTGAACCAACGGCAAAGGAAGACCTTTCTCTCTGTCTCTCTCTCCCACTGTCCACTCTGCCTGTCAAAAAAAAATAAAAATAAAAATAAAAAAAATAAAAAAATAAAAAATACACATAAAAAATAAATCTGAAAAAAAATTGGTGGCAATTTAAAAAAAATAGGAAGATGGTTCAGTCTTTTCTTCTTTTAAATGTGTAAATTTATCAATATTCCTAAAATAAATTCCCAATCACATTCACAACATAACTTTTCACATAAATCGAAACTCTAGAGAAAATATCTATGCATGGTGCTGCATAAAATGTGAATCATTGTACCATTATTGAAATGGACAAAATAACACAAATTTTTCCTACAATAAACATGAGATAATTGCTATGGCTTTAAACTACAGAAATATCAGATGTGTCTTTCTCTATAGCAATAGCATTTACACTTCTATTTCAACGGAAATTTTGCATTTCTCTTTGCTTTACGTTGCTCACAACTTTCTGTAATACTAAGTACATGCTCAGCATGAGAGTCTGAGAAGTCTTGAAAACTTTCTCTCAGTGGTAACTCAGAAATGGTATTTGAATGCATCTTGAAGTTGGCAAGGTAATGCCAAAACAAAACAGAGCCGAAGACCACTCCCAGAGCCACTTTGAGATGAGCAGCAAGAGACCGTCTCTCCCGGCTGAGGATGCGTGAGCCTCCAGGAGAGGAGGGGCGTGTGCTCTGCAGTGGGGACAGTGAGGCAGGGGGGAGCAAGGAGTGATCGCAGGGACTCTGAGAGTGCAGTACAGGGATGCTCCTCAAAATGGAACAGGGGAGGAGGTGAGCGCGCGAGAGGTGCTCAGTGCTGAGGAACTAGGAAGGAGACAGTGAGTGTCAAGTGACCGGTCGGGCAGATGAATCATGAGGCCAGCCTGGGTGTGGCAAACACCACCAGACAGCACAAGAATCGTACACAGTGCATCACTGGAGAGAATACAGAGAAATTAGTATGATTAAGAGAACGATCGTTCAATGTGATCTTTCGTAAAACATCACCCTTTTCTTCAGGAATTTCAGGAACAATGCACAATTCTGTAAATTGTCACTGCACACTCCCTCACGTCTTCCTAGTAAATTGTAAATCAGTTGTTTTTAGAAAACACTTGTTTTTGTACAAAGTAAGAATGTGTATGAAGTCTGCCGTTATGAAAACGTATTATAGAGTAACTGAAATCATGTGAGGTTATTAGAAATTGTTGGTGGATTTCTTTGGGGGTTCCCAATTCCTTTTAAATTTACACATTTCATCATGACCTAGTAGAAGAGTCCAAAATTGAATTCATGTGTGGACTATTCCAGTCCCAGATTTCCCTATCAATTTAAAAATCAAAGCATATTTATATGTTTAATTCTTAGACAAAAATGATATATTTGTTCTTGAAATATGAACTTTTTTAATGGAGCAAAATCAGCACAACATTGGAGAATAGTGTGACTGTAGCAATACTGTCAATACAATCACATTACAAGAGTTTTTTAAATATTTATTTTTTTTCTATTTAAATTTTTTTTTTAACTTTTATTTAATGAATATAAATTTCCAAAGTACGGCTTATGGATTACAATGGCTTCCCCCCCATAACGTCCCTCCCACCCGCAACCCTCCCCTTTCCCACTCCCTCTCCCCTTACATTCACATCAAGAAAGATTTATTTTATTTATTTGAAAGTCAGGGCTACAGAGAGGGGGCAGGGGAAAACAAAGAATGAGATTGTCAATCCACTGGTTCACTTGCCATTGGGGACTAGGACAGGTTGAAGCCAGGAGTCAGGAACTCCATCTAAGTCCCCCACATGGGTGCAGGGGTCTAAGGTCTTGGGCCGTCTTCCGCAGGTTCATAGCAGAGAGGTGGGCTGGATGTGGAGCAGCCTGGACTTGAACCTGTGCTCTGCTCTGGGATACAGCATTGCAGGAGGTAGCTTAACCTGCTGCATCACCGCTCTGTCCTGCCTTAGAAGATCAACCAGGCTTTGTACATGCATATGCTTGACTCGATGTGTTACCTTCCACCAACTCCAATTAGCACTGAATTTCAGCGTATTTCCAAGTACTGACCTATTCCTGAGTTTTCTGGGTATGATAGTATCAAGATTTAATTGTTTTGTGACAAAGATATTTGTCTTAGCCTATATTTTATTTTTAAATTAAGCTTCTTATTTTGAGAGACTTTTAGATTCATGGGTAGTTCTAATACATGAACAGAGATCAACATCCTTCCTCAACCCAGTTAACTGCAAGCTTGTCTACAGAAGCACAGGGCACTCCTGTTCCTGGAGGGCCTTTATCCCCCTGGAGGTGGGGAGTATTATGCTCCAAGTATCTGTGATCCCTACCAAACTGTTTTAGCCCATTTTGTTCGGCTGTTAGAGCAGAGCTGAGACTGAGAAATTTATTCCTAATAGTGCTGGAGAGTGAGAAGTGCCATGTCGGGTCCTGGTATCTGGGAAGGGTCTTCTAGCAGCTTCATCACATGGTGGAAAGAGGAAGGGAAGCAGAGTGGGAGAGATCAGAGGGCCAAAGCCAATTTTGTAGCTGATCCTCTAGTGTGGTCACCTCTGTGCCAGCTACATGAACCACTCATGAAGGCAAAGCCCTGCTGACCTACTCAATTCATAAATGCCCCACCCCTCAACACTGCTGCACTGGGGAGTGTTTCCACTACATGGACTGTGGGGACATATTCAAGCCACATTGCAAACACAAAGCCTACAATTGGCTCTACGTATCTGGAGCAGAGTGTTCAAGACAGCTGGACAAACACCAGGAGTCACACACTACCATCACCTCCACATGGAAATAACTCTCAGGAGCAGTCATGGCCTTTCCATGGGAATTGCTACCCACTTGAGACTTCTTTCTTGAGCTGCTCCATAAACTGAACTCCTGAGAAGACCTTGGAAATGCTGGGGATTCTAAATCCAGACAGAAAGAAGACTAATTCAAAAATGAGGCGACAGAACACAAAGAAAGACAGAGGGACGAGGCACCCAGTATGCATGGTGTAGCACTGTTGGCACAGGAGGTGCAGGCAGGACTTCAGGAATGTATTTGTGAACATGAACAACTACAGTCAATGCATGTGCGGCACCAACCCTAATGCTGGGTACAAGCACCTTAATCATGAGTGAGCGAGACAAGCCTGGCCCTAAAATGTCCTCCCTGACATCATACCTTGAATAAAAGTGGCTGCTGAGACATCCTCATGAATGACATTATGAAGAATGTGAGCTCACCACAGGACCCTAAAACTGTGGCACTTGACAAAGATCAGTTATATGCAAAGGTCTCCATTCAAATCCAAAATAATATTTAGCATGCTTTGGAAGTGAAAGGAAATGTGCTGGAATACAGATTTGAGGCCATTGCTTCCTTTTGCCATGTCTGTTATGATTATTTTCAGCCCGGGGCAACCTAACTACCTGAGTACTATATTGAGCTGGGGAGCCCCTGTAGCTCACTTGCTAGCACTGAGCTGTTATCTGGGCCTATTTTAATGCACATCATAAATCACAAAGAAAAGTTTCTTTGTTGAAACAAATAGAACCTATCATGGGTATGAGTTTCTAAAATCTATTTCAGATAGTCTAACGCCTAGAAGTCTTTGCTTCCTTTAATGCTCAGATTTTAGAACTTGCCCAGAGAGGAACATGACATCACCTGAATCACACAGTAAAGGCAAGCTACTCTTGTGACTGCAACAATACTGGAATGTCAGTAATTGGAAAAACAAGCCACATTTCATGTGCTTATGTTGTGGTATGAAAAACTAGAGCCAGGAGCAGGCATTGTAGAGCAGCATGCTAGACACTGCTTGGGGCACCCAGAGCGCCTATCAGAATGCCCATTGGATTCAGTGCCACCTGCTTGTTAGCCAAATCCCTGCTAATTCGTGCTAGGAATAGTGGACAATGGCTCAAGTGCTCCCTTTCCTTCCACGTGGAAGACCTGGATAGAGTTCCTGGCTCCTGGCTTTGGCACTGGCTGTTGTGGGAATTTGGGGAGTGTACCAGCTGATGGGGTGCTCTCTCTCTCTCTCCCCTGCTCTCTTGCTCTGCCTTTCAAGCAGATAGAAGTCAGTATAAAAGAGAACATAAAAGAGGAGATTGGAACCTCTATTTAAAAAAATAGCATCAGTTAATGCAATAATCTTCTTAAAGAGATTTTTTGTTGTTGCTGTGCCTTAGCGCTTGTCACCTTTCTTTCAGTTAAATGGTGGTCTGTGGATCCAGTTATCCCTCTACATGTGCCGGAGCTGTGTAAATAAAACCACTTGTTTCATCTGTAAAACTGCATCCTGATGTTTTACGTTAGATCACTAACCACCAAGGAGTCTGCTTTGAGAAGTTTTATTAATGGGCTGAATGTGGGGAAGGAAACAGACATGGAACTGTGGCTCTCACCAATGAGTATCCCAGCCATCATCACTGGGCTAAGTGTGGGGTGAGCCTGTTCCCCACCAACTCCACCCATTCATTCCCTGCCATGGATTGAGGGGAAGGGTCCTGCCTGTCCCTTTCCATAGCAATCCCCCCTCTCTTAAAGCTGAAAACCTAAAAAGAATCCCCAAATGTTTGCTCCAAAGACTTCCACAGATGTTAAAATGAGACTCCAGAAATGTCAAATGACTTTTCAGTGGTTCTTGGTGTCCAAACCTAAGTGGGACTTGGATTTATTTTCTTTTATCATTTTCTCTTAGAATTCTATGTCTCTTTTGAAGACTCCTATTAATGCAGTCGGTTAATTCTTTATAATTGGCAATAGAGTTTATCACTTCTTCCCCTGCCTCTCCTAATCTTCTTTATTATTAATTTAATTGAAAATATGACGTTAAAGAATTGACAATTCAAATTCTCCCCAACTCAATCATGGCTCACTATATCTCAGAGGAAATTTGAGACTTAGAATTTTTTTTTTTTAATGTGGTGTCCTTTCTTTACACTTTAGGGAACTAGATCTGGAAAGCTGAGCTGAATCTCCCATTATCAGGCCCTCAATGGTACTAGTGCATTAAAGATGACCAGATGTCCCCAACGTGAGGCCACGGTGCTTTCTCAAACAGCATCCCTTTCATTCCAAGAGCTGTGTTTTGTTCAGTGAGTCAAATCAGGTCACTGCTAATTCACAGGCACCTGGCCCATACAAACCCACAAAGGGGGACTTGATGTGCATGTTTGGTCGAATTCTGAAGGAGCTGCCTGGGGGCAGGAATTTGCCCTGGCAGTGAAAGCAATCACTCCAGTCCCCTGTTGGTGGGCCTGCATTGGCTATCAGCTCCATCTCTGACTCCAGATTCCTGCCAAGAGAGACCTTGGGAGTCAGGTGATGGCTGCAGGATTTGGGTTCCTATAATCCATGTGGGAGATCTGGATTGAGTTCCAAACTCAGCTACACCACTGTCTTGCCCAGCCCCAGCCATGTGGGCATTTGGGAAGTTAAGCAGAGGCATTGAAACTCTCTCTCTCATGCTCTCTCTCTCAGACACAAATGAATATGTAATTAGAAGCTTGGAATTTAAAATGAAGTGGTTCCTGAATTACTGTGGCATGTTAGGATAAAGACAAAATGTCATCACACATTTGCCCAAAAGTGTGACAGCGAGAACATCCTCTGTGGTGAGTGAGGGCCCTGTGAGGATGTGTGCTGTGTGGCTTCACTATGCAACTTGTTAGCAAGGGCTGGTCAGGTGCAGAGTTTAGATCTCATATACAGTTGGACTCTCAATCGAGAAACCAATACACTGATCTTTCTTCTCTGATCCACGTATGCAATTTCAACATTTTTCCTTCTTTTTTTTCACAAATAACTATTTGCAACCAAATTATGTGGGCTAAGGAAGAAGTGGTGATGCCTTAGGCTCAGAGAAACAGCACAGCATGGAGGCAACCTTTTCCCAAGCGTGCATGTCTCTGACTCTCTGACTATCCAAGGCTCCATTAGAAGATGGCTTTATCACCTTTTCATTTCCTGGAAATGCCATTTATTTTTTTAGATTTCTTAATTGAACAAGGGCTTCTTATCATGTGTTGAAAAACCCCCTTGCTCCATGCCAACCCTATGACATTCTTAAATTGAGAGACATTTGATGTTAGGGGATTTTGTAAATTAATTTGATTTTTTTATAGTTGAAAGTAATGTACTCGGTGTAGCTTCAGCTTTTATACTGCCATTCACTTAGCATAACATTATAATTTCCTGAGACATCGCCAATAGATCTAAAAGTTTTTATTCATTGTACGGCTTTGATCAGTTAACATTGCAAATGGGCCTTTTTGAAAATGGCTTTATCCCTTCTTGTTATAAATATTTCGGTTACAAGTATAAACTTCTGGTTCACTTGCAATGGTTAAAGCAAGGCAAATTCAATTAATATTTTCCTGCAAAGCAGATAAACACTTCTCTTCATTCTCTTTGTCTAAGCAAAAAGCTATGCTTCTCCATGTTCTTGTCTGTGCTCTACAACCTTGAGAACTAAACCACAGTAAAACAAAGAATTCAGATAAAAATAAGACATTATGTTGAAAGAGTAAAAAGAAAGAAATTATGATTTCAAAGCTATAATTGGAGATCAGCAGAATAAACACACAACAGCCATCTACAGACTGCTTACTTTTACTCAAGGCCACATATTTAAAAAAGAGTGTCAGTACCTTTTTGTTAAAATAGTTTGCACAACAAATCCTAATCCTCCATGGGATTTCAATATCATGTATTATTTCTTCAATGACTTCCCCAAACCAAGATGAAACAAAGAGTGGAAGCGAGGCCTTTGATACATTGTGCACAGCTTCTTAACAGAGAGGTGAAAGTTGAAAGCTATAAAACTGTATGCACATATATGTATATATTTGTATGTATATATATATATATGTATTTGGCTAAATATAGATTACAGCAGTAAATCTTAAAATGGACACTTTGTTTCCCCACTGATGCTTTCATGGTGATTTAGTTTTAGTCAGAGTTTACTTCTCCCATATTCAGACATCTCTGTGTCTCACCCCAGGCATGAGAAGTTCTGCGACCAGTCAAGTTCTCAACAAGGCACCTTGGAGTTCTCTGTGAACACACTAGAATTGTACAGTGCACAAACTGTGTTTCAACACACATGGTGTTCCTATCATACACCTGAAAATAATATTGAAACCCAAAACTTTTTTTTTTATTTAATAACTGTGCTCTAAAGAGTCAGTTAAGGAATAAAATTAATAGCTGGTGCTGTGGCATAGTGGGCTAAGCCTTTGTGTGCGGCACTGGCGCCCCATATTGGTGCCAGTTCATGTCCCAGCTGCTCCTCTTCCCATCAAGCTCTCTGCTCATGGCCTGGGAAACTAGCAGAAGATGGCCCAAGTGTTTGGGCTGCTAAACCCACATGGAAGACCCAGAAGAAGCTCCTGGCTCCTGGCTTTGGATTAGCTCAGCTGCTGCCATTGCGGCCATTTGGAGAATGAACCAATGGGCGGAAGACTTTTCTCTTTGTCTCTCCCTTTCTCTGTCTATAGTGCTGCCTCCCAAATAAATAAAATCTTTTAAAAAGCGAAAATGAATAAAACTGTAAGTAGCAACACCATGACTGCT
The DNA here is from genome assembly GCF_964237555.1 of Oryctolagus cuniculus. Classification (NCBI taxonomy): domain Eukaryota; kingdom Metazoa; phylum Chordata; class Mammalia; order Lagomorpha; family Leporidae; genus Oryctolagus; species Oryctolagus cuniculus. The sequence continues at coordinate 115,474,054 of NC_091439.1, forward strand.
TTCTGAGATGCTTACACAAATAGAGGAAATAAGCAGTATGCAGCATATATACAATATATTCAATATACAAGCACATTTTTGTTTCCCCACGTATGTCATTTCTTGACTCACTAAAAAGCAGTAAGGGTTTCTGTTGGATTCACAAGCTACCCTTTGCTTCTACCCTATGATATTTAAATGTGCTTTAAGTATATGGGAGTCATATTCTTACCACATTTGATATTGTTACATGGTAGGAAAACATACCTGTCTATCATGCATAAAATATGCATTCACAGACAAGAAGCACTTCAGAGGAGGCTGGAACCAGCAGTAGGTAGTGTGGGGTCTTGATCCCATCATAATGGAGACTTTTAATAGAGCCCTCATCCCCACAGATTCTCTGCCAAATACACAAAGACAGCAGGAAGAAGCACACTTGCAAACGTTGACAATGTGCTACAGGATGGGTCATGGTCACCCATGAAGATGTCCATGGAAATGGTGACATAGTCCTGCTTCAATTTGTGCAGCCACTGTGTAAAAAAGTCATCTGTTGCCCTGATAAATACTAAACAAAAATTTAAAATGCATATACCCAAATTAAAGTACAAAATATCACATCATTTCTCTAAGAGGTGCGGAAACAGGCTAGCTTGCCCTCTCTCTCTTTCTCTCTGCATTTGTGTGACTGAGAGATCTCTCTATTTAATGATGCTGGGGTATGGACTTAATTGTCATAGGGCTAATGGCCAAGACTCCACAGGGGACTGATCAGCTTCTACAGCTATCCTCAAGGCCATGGACAAGGTGGTTATAGCATCATCTCATGGTGACTCACCTACAGGGAAATGGGAAGGAGAGAGGCATTTCAGTGGGGCCCAAACATTCAGGGAGTCTGGCTGAGAGGTGCAGACACAAACCTATTTGTGGTTTTTGATAAATTTAAAGTTTGTTGATCAATTCCTTCATGTTAAATTTATAGAATATAGTCAAGCTTCAAATAAAGTAATAAATCAAGGAGCCTCAAATTGACTTTTTAATATAGAAACAACTAAGCATTAAAATAGAGTGAAATGTTAGAATTTTAACATGCATATGTGGTCCTCATCTAGAAATCATCGTCCATGGTTGAGGGGAGGAAAGAGCACAGGACCATGGAGATAACGCGCCAACATGGAGATAACTTGGATGTGGCCTACAGAGACTGGTGGCTTTGTCTAACGTGATGATTGCATGACATTACAGTTAAGTTCTCTGAAGTCAGGGTGCTACCTGGAGACTGACGGAGACAGATTTTGTAGGTGTCTCCTACAGTACAGCAGAAGGGTGACATAATGTGATTTCAAACTTTGGAAACAACTCAATCCCACTCATCCTTAATGCTGTTGTTCATCTGTAGGATGTTCATTAAACGGCAAAGGAATATCTGATATTCATATAACAATGTTGGTTTACTGCAATGTATGAAGGACACAGTTATGTCCCTGGCCATGTAGACTGTTTTCAGGGGCAAAGTATAATCGGCTTCCAGTGACTCCCAGTATTGAAATAAGCATCTGAGGTCTCTGAAGGGGGTGGTGCAGATTTAGATGTGAGCCTGCTTCAGGCAAAACGTCCTTAATATCAAAAGCATCCCTGTGGTATCTGAAAACCATGGATAAAACTGTGTTTGTTGGTTTTGCTTTAATTTGTTGTGATTCATGTGGTTCTATCACCACTGTCACTCTTAATGATGGAAACTAAATAATTTGGCCATTGCAATAGAATTTCGTTAGTAGCAACCTCTGGCTATTGCAGCACATGGCCTAAGCAGCCGGCAGGCATGCTCATAAAGGCGTCACCTGGGATCAAAGATAGTGGAGACACCTAAAGAAAACAGGGTGGTTCCAGATGACAAAGGGCAGCTCCAACTCCTGTTATTTCACACCTGGAATTCGCTATCATCAGAGGCTGTCCAGCGAGTCACTCTGTTTGTTAACATCAGGAGCAACCTCTTGTATTTCCAGCTCCCATCTCTATTATCTCTATTCAGTGAGCTGTAGCTCAGTCACAAGTGGGTTACACCCTGTGCATCATCCTCACATCATATTCATGGAAACTGAGCTTCCTGTTCATGAGGCAACTTATTCAATGAACAGGCTCCATGCTGGAAGTAACCACATTTTATGTTTGCTTGGTCCAAAGCCCAGAGCTCTTTCACCCCTATGCAATGCCTGCACTCTTCCTAATTAGTCTCTGCAGAGTAGGAGGACACCAAATTGCTCCATCACAGTTGCTGTGACAGTGTCTCAGCAGGTGAGAATGCGGCAGTGCTGTGCTGAACCGAAGCCCCTCCCCTGGGTGCCAGAGCACAGGAAACAGCATTGACGTCACAGCCTTGAGGATCCAGGTCTGACTCAGTGCACTCTTGCCTACTTCAGGATTATGACCCCTTCCGGAATGCGAAGGCAGTGAAGCCATGGTACATAGCGGTGGGGGGTAGGAGAAAACATTAGCCTCCAAAGTAGTAGGGGATACTTATCTTTTATCTTTTATATTTTTTGATTTTTTAAAAATTTGCTTTATATATACAAATTTCATGATACACACAGATTCAGGAACATAGTGATGCTTTCCACCCTCTCCTCCCTCCCACTCATGCTCCCACTCTTCTTCCTCCTTCTCCTATTCCCACTCTTAAGTTTTACAAAGTTCTATTTTCAGTATATTTTATACTCATAAGAGTAACCCTGTACTAATTAAAGAGTTCAACAAATAGTATTAAAAAAGCATTGTTGCTCAACAGTAGGCATAAGGGCTGTAAATGAGCATCAAATCTCAAACTGTCAATTTTACTCCAATACATTACATTTTAGGTACTCTATTAGTTACCACAGATAAGTGGAAACATATGGTATCTGTCTTTTTGGGACTGGCTTATTTCACTCAGTATAATAGGTTCCAGTTGCATGCATTTTATTTCAAAAGACAGGATTTCATTTTTTTTAACCACTGAGTAATATTCCACAGTGTATACATACCAGAATTTCTTTATCCAGTCATCGGTGATGGACATATGGGTTGATTGCATATCTTAGCTATTGTGAATTAGGCTGCAGTGAACATGGGGTGCAGATAACTCATTTTGTCTATTGATTTTTCATTTTTTGGGTAAATTCAGAGCAGTGTGATGACTAGGTCTTATAGTATATCTATTTTCAGCTTTCTAAGATATCTCCTATTGTCTTCCACAATGGCTGCACCAGTTTACATTCCCATCAACAGTGGATTAGGGTACATTTTGCCCCACATCCTCACCAGCATTTTTTGTTTCTGGATTTCTGTTTGAGAACCACTCTAATTGGGGTGAGATGAAACCTCATTGTAGCTTTTATATGCATTTCCATGGTGCCTAGTGATCCTGAGCAGTTTTTCATGTGTTGGCCATTTGAATAGCCTCTTTTTGGAAATGCCTGTTCAAGTCCTTGGTCATTGTCATAACTGTATTGTTTGCTTTGTTGTTGTTGAGTTTCTTGAGCTCTTTATAGATCCTGGATATTAATCCTTCATCAGTTTCATGGTTTGCCAATGTCTTCTCCCATTCTTTTGGTTGCCTCTTGACTTTGCTGCGTGATTCTTTTGCTGTGCAGAAGCTTCTCAGCTTGATGTAATCCCATTGTCAATTTTCGCTTTGATTGACTGTGGTTCTGTTGTCTTTTCCAAGAGTTCTTTGCCTATGCCAACGTCTTGTAGAGTTTCCCCAATGTTCTCCAGTAGTTTTATGGTATTGAGTCATAGGTTTAGGTCCTTGATCAATTTTGAGTGGATTTTTGTGCAAGGTGTGAGGTAGGGGTCTTGTTTCATACTTCTGCACGTGGACATGCAGTTTTCCCAGCACCATTTGTTTAAGAGATTGAACTTGCTCCAGGGATGATTTTAACTACTTTGTCAAAGACAAATTGGTTTTAATTTGTGGATAGTTTTCTGGAATTCCTGTTCTGTTCCGTTGGCCTACATGTCTATTTTTTTGCCAGTACCAGGTTGTTTTGATTATAACTTTCCTGTGGTATGTCTTAAAATCTGGTACTGTGATGCCTCCAGCTTTGTTTTGCTGTGTAAAACTGCATTAGTTATTCAGGGTCTCTTGTGTTTCCATGTGAATTTTAGCATTGTTTTTTTCTAGATCTGAGAAGAATGTCCTTGTTATTTTGATTAAGATCTTATTGAATCTGTAGATTGCTTTTGAGGGTATGGACATTTTGATATTAATTCTTTCAATCCACAAACATGGAATATTTTTACATTTCTTTGTGTCTTCTATTTCTTTCTTTAATGTCTTGTAATTTTCATTATGAGATCTTTGACTTTCTTGATTAAATTTATTCCAAGGAATCTAATTTTTGTAGCTATTGTGGATATTATTGATCTTAAAAGTTCTTTCTCAGCCATGTCATTGTCTGATTATACAGAGCATATTGATTTTTGTGTGTTAATTTTAGATCCTACCACTTCACCAAATGCTTATATGAGTTCCAATAGTCTCTTAGTGGAGTCTTTTGGTTCCCCTAAATGTAGAATAATGTCATCTGCAGATAGGGATAGTTTGATATCCTCCTTGACTTCTTTTTCTTGCCTGGCTAAAACTTCCAGGACTATATTGAATAGCAGTGTTTAGAGTGGGCACCCTTGTCTGGTTCTGGATCTTAGTGGGAATGCTTCCAACTTTTTCCATTCTTAGGATTCTGGCCATGGATTTATCATAAATTATCTGGATTGTGTTGAGGAATGTTCCTTCTGTACCAAATTTGCTTAAGTTTTTCATCATGAAAGGATGTTGCATTTTATCAAATGTTTTCTCTGCATCTATTGAAATAGTCATACAGTTTTTGTTCTTTAGTTTGTTAGTGTGGTATATCACATTGATTTCCAAATGTTGAACCATCCCTGCATACCTGGGATGAATCCCATTTGGTCTAGGTCAATGATCTTTCTGATGTGTTGTTGGATTCAATTAGCTAGTATTTTGATGAGGATTTTTGAATCTATTTTCATCAGGGATATTGTTCTATAGTTGTCTTTCTCTGTGGTATCTTTTTCAGGTTTAGGAATTCAGGTGATGCTGACTTCATGGAAGGAGTTTGGGAGGATTCCCACCCTTTTAATTTTTTTAGCAGCTTGAGAAGAATTGAAATATTAGTTCTTTTTTTAAATGTCTGGTAGAATTCAGCAATGGAATCACCTGGTTCTGGACTTTTCTTTTTTGGTAGTGTCTTTATTACTTATTTAATCTCTATCTTGGTTACTGATCTGTTTAGATTTTCTGTGTCTTCATGACTCAATTTTGGTAGATTGTATGTATCTTGGAATGTATGCATTTCTTCTAGGTTTTCAATTTGTTGGCATATAACTCTTTTAAAATATTTATTTATTTGTTTGAAAGTCAGAGTTACAGAAAGGCAGAGGCAGAGAGAGAGAGAAAGGTCTTCCATCCACTGGTTCATTCGCCAGATGGCCTCACTGGCCGCAGCTGCGCTGATCCAAAGCCAGGAGCCAGGAGCCAGAAGCCAGGGACTTCTTACTAGTCTCCAATGTGAGTACAGGGGCCCAAGGACTTGGGCCATCATCCACTGCTTTCCCAGGCCATAGAAGAGAGCTGGGTGTAAGTGGAGCAGTTGGGACTCAAACCAGCGCTGATATGGGATGCCGGCACTGCAGGCAGTGGCTTTACTGGCTACGCTACCGCATCTGCCCCTGGCATATAGCTCTTTATAGTAATTCCTGATGATTCTTTTTATCACTGAGGTATCTCTTGTTATGTTCTTTTTTCATCTCTGATTCTATTGGATTGGATCTTCTCCCTCTTTTTTTTTGGTTAGTTGTACCAATGGTATATCAATTTTGTTTAGTTGTTTTTTTTTTCCCCAAATAACAGCTCTTTATTTCACTGATCTTTTATATTGTTGTTTTTTATTTGTTTGTTTTTATTTCATTTACTTCTGGTTCTATCTGTGGGTACTAGAGAGAAGAATTTGTATTCTGCAACTGCAAGATGAAAGGTTCTATGGATATCAGTTAGGTCCATTTGGTCCATAGTGTAGATTTGCTCTATTGTTTCTTAGTTTATTTCCTGTCTAGCTGATCTGCCCATTGATGAGAGCGGGATATTGAAGTTCCCCATAACTGTTGTAGTCTGTGTCTCCCTTTAGACCCACTAACATTTGCTTGAAATAGCCTGGTGCCCTGGTATTGGGTACATATACATTTGTTTCAGTCACAACTTCCTATTTAATTGATCTGTTCATCTTTACATAATGCCCTTTTTCAACTCTTTTTCCAGCTTTTTGTTAAAGTCTATTTTGTCTAACATTAAAATGGTTTCACCCATACCACATATGGATTTCTTTATCTTATGAATTTTTTCTTTATATTTCTGGATTATTTTTTTTTTGACAGGCAGAGTGGACAGTGAGAGAGAGAACAGAGAGAAAGGTCTTCCTTTGCCGTTGGTTCACCCTCCAATGGCCGCAGCGGCCGGTGCGCTGTGACCGGCGCACCACGCTGATCCGAAGCCAGGAGCCAGGTGCTTCTCCTGGTCTCCCATGTGGGTGCAGGACCCAAGCACTTGGGCCATCCTCCACTGCACTCCCAGGACACAGCAGAGAGCTGGACTGGAAGAGGGGCAACCAGGACAGAATCTGGCGCCCCAACCGGGACTAGAACCCGGTGTGCCAGTGCCACAGGTGGAGGATTAGCCTAGTGAGCTGCGGTGCTGGCTTTTGCTGGGTTATTTTATAATCATTCTTTTGAATTCATTTTCAGGCATCTCGTCAATCTCTTCATCTTCACAGTCTTTTTTTAAAAGATTAATTCATTTATTTATTTGAAAGGCAGAGTTACAGAGTGAAAGAGAGAGGGAGAGAGAGATCTTTCATTTGCTGGTTCATTCCCCAGATGGCTGAAATGGCTGGAGCTGGGCCAATCCAAAGCTATGAGCCAGGAGCTTCTTCCAGGTCTCCCACATGGGTGGAGGGGCCCAAGGTCTTGGGCCATCTTCTGTTGCTTTGCCAGGCCATAGCAAAGTTCTGAATTAGAAGTAGAGCAGCCAGGGCTCGAACTGGCACCCATATGGAATGCAGGCGCTACAGGTGGAGACTTTACCCAGAGAGCCGGCCCCCATCTTCACATTCTAATACTGAAGTATCATGTCTCCTTTGGGAGAGTCCTGTTGTCATCTTTGTCCTTGTTTCTTGTATTTCTGCTTTTATTTTAGGCATTTGTGGAAACACTTGTTGGTTTTACCTTTTGATGGGTTTTATCTTTGGCCTGTGCTTCTGTGGCTTTGTCGTGTGTCCCCTCTTCAGTGGGTATCCAGAGGTTGGGTGGGACAGGGAGCTCTGGTCAGTGCTCAAGGGAGGGGTGAGAGTCCAGGGTCACACCCCAGGTGGGTATGGTAGATCTCCTCTATTGTCAGCAGTGGGCCAAGTATGATTACATCTGTTGGCATAATCCTAACCTTACCTCCTCTCTTCTAAGATGATCAATGCCTAGGGTTAGCCCACAGTGGGTGCAACCCCCACCCATGCAGGCACATGACCTGCACAATGGATCTGTGCAGTCCTCAGTGTAAGCATGAAACCGTCTGCAATGACACACCCCAGGCAGTCAGGGAGCTCTGAGCCTCTGATGCCAGACACAGTGATTGCCCAGAGACCCAGCTACACCCCACGCCATGTCTTGTAGTCACAGAATTGCCCCAGTCACAGCACACAGGGCTCCTACAGTCACGGGCAGAAGCTCTACTCTCAGCCCTGGGAGCCCACGCAATCCACAGAAAGAGCAGAGACATCCCAGAGCCAGCCACTATTGGGTGCTCCACTCTGGCAGTTTGAGCCCCAGAGGTTGTGACAGGGTCAGGGGACAGGAGCACCTCATAGTCCTAAGTTGGTGCCCAGCTTCTGCCAACCCTCCAACCAGACTCAAAGTTGTAAAATCTGGTTCCATGTGCAAGTACTGCTGCAATGTCTCCTGGCATCAAGATGGCACTTTCTCTCCACTGTGGTGACACGAGGAGAAATGAATGTGCTTTGGCTTCTTTGGATTAGGTGGGTACCCTGCTCCCTCTAGGGCTCCAGGCCAGACTGAAAGTTCATGTGGTCCACAGGTTCTCCCTCCGGAAGTAGCACCAGTGGCACAGGCTGCTGCAGTCTGTTCATACCTCACTCTCAACTGGCGTCTCCTCCAGCGCTGGCTGTGTAATGATGGAGGTGCAGATGGAGATGTACGTACCGAGAGCAAGCTGTACTCCCTCTGCTCCATTAGATGTCAGACATGGGAAGATCTGGGTGGAAGAGCATTCAGGGCAGCTGGCCTAGCAGGTGCAGAAGCCCTGAGGCAGTGGAGTTCAGGAGACCAAATCTGCATGGGGTTACAAGAAAAAGCTTTGGTTGGATGAAGAAAGTATGTGCTCCTATATTTCCCTGGAGTAGTGAAAACATCATGGTTTTTAGTGAGTTTTAGCAATCAGTCCTGGCTCATCTGCCTGGCCTTGCCCACAGGCAGAAGAATTTCAGTTTCTTGACTCTTTCAGGCTCAGATACTTTAGACTGTGGTTCTTTTATTTGCTCACATAGTGAGTAATCTTCCCTAAGTGGTTGGGATTAAAACCCAACTAAGCACCCGAAGGCTCTTATTCCAGGAGCTGGTATTCAGCTTCTTCTCTTGGTGTGCCGAGAAATATCCTTTTTAAAACTTGTTGTTCCTGTTGAAGTGAAATGGACACTATGAGAAACAGTGACTTGATCAGCTCTTGTGCTGACTGTTGATGTACAATGTAATACTTTATCCCTTTTAGTATTTTTTCTTTGTTTTGTTCTAGTACTATTGGTTGAACTCTGTAATTAACACACAATTATTCTTAGGTGTTTAAATTTTAACTGAAAAGTGATTTCTGTTAAATATAAAAGTGGGAATAAGAGAGGGAGGAGATGTACAATTTGGGACATGCTCAATCGGACTTGCCCCAAATGGTCGAGTTAAAATCGTGCCAGGGGATTCCAATACAATCCCATCAAGGTGGAATGTACCAATGCCATCTCACTAGTCCAAGTGATCAATTTCAGTTCACAATTGATAACACTGATAGATCTAAGAGTCAAAGGGATTACACAAACACAAACAAGACTAGTGTCTGCTAATACTAACTGATAGAATCAAAAAGGGAGAGAACAATCCATCATGGGAAGCCGGATACCCAGCAGACTCATAGAATGGCAGATGTCCTAAATAGCACTCTGGCCTCAGAATCAGCCCTTAAGGCATTTGGATCTGGCTGAAGAGCCCATAAGAGTATTTTAGGCATGGAAAGCCAAGACACCATGGGGGAAAAAAAAAGAGGACCTAAATGAAAGATCTCTGCGAGTGAGATCCCAGTGGAAAGAATGGGGCCATCAAAGAAGGAGGTGCCTTTCTCTGAAGGGAGGAGAGAACTTCCACTTTGACTATGACCATGTTGGAATAAGATCGAAGTCGGCAAATTCTACAGGCTTCCATAGCCTTGGCGACTCATGACTAGAGCCTAGGGTGATTACTGATGCCATAAACAAGAGTGTCAAATTGTTAAGTCATCAACAGGAGTCACTGTGTACTTACTCCTCATGTGGGATCTGTCCTTAATGTGTTGTCCAATGTGAAGTAATGCTATAACTAGTACTTAAACAGTATTTTACACTTTGTGTTTCTGTCTGGGTGGAAACTGATGAAATCTTTACTTAATATAAACTAAATCGATCTGTATATAAAGAGAATTGAAAATGAATCTTGATGTGAATGGAATGGGAGAGGGAGCGGGAGATGGGAGGGGTGTGGGTGGGAGGGAAATTATGGGGGGGGGGTGCCATTGTATTCCATAAACTCTACTTTGTAAATTTATATTTACTAAATAAAAAAAAAACTTGTTGTTCCTGCAATATACCCAGAAGACTTTAATTTTAATAGGCCTTATTCAGAGTTCTGGGAAGGGCATCTGGAGACATGGTCTTTCTCCCAGTAAACGTTTTCCAAATAAAGCCGACCCTGAAATAACTGATGCCACTGTAGATGATAATGCAGGATTTAACACATATTTGATTTGTTCACCCCTTCAAAAAGTACTTACTTGGTCAGGGAAATTCCCACTTCCATCACTGAAATTTGAGGCCCCTTGATATTTGAAAGCCTGAAGCTATGGGAAATCAGTCATCCTCCTGGGTCATTAAAGACAATGAAAATTCATTGTTTATCAGGGTAGACTATTTTGCTTCAGCTGAGGGTTGTTGGATAGTTGCACAGTCCAATAGCAGTGAGTCTTGCAGAGGGCTTACAGGTACTCAGCACAGTTTGATCACAAGGTGCCAAGTTAGGAGATGCTTCAGAGCTCAAAAACCTGATGTGAAGGAGGTAATTATAGTTTTATTTGCATACTAATTTACATAGGATACAAAAACATGCATTGTACTTTTCACAGAATGGGTATAGGAGATGCATTGAAAGTGTCACTGAGAGTAAAAAGCAAGTGCAATTTTCCCCATGAGTTGTGTGGTTTTTAAAATCAGGCATCATTGTGGTAGTCTGGGCTTGGTGCAAACAGGGCTTGATGTACCAAAGCCATTTCACACATCTGTCCTCAGTGGTGGTGACAACAATGGAACTCTACACCCAAATCTGTTTGCTTTTTTTTTTTTTTTTTAGGCTTCAAATGAGTGTTCTTTTATTTGCAGTTTCCTGTGATAAGGTTACATTTACACCAAAATATCAATAATTGTAGACACAAAAATACAACCAAATACATTCACGTATACAAACTTCAAACAATCGTCTCGTATAATAAATATACATTGACTTAAAATTTTCAGTATATATTTGATAATATAGCTAGTGTTTCTCTAATCATTTGGTCTTTTCACGCTTACATTACATAGTTGGTAATAATATGTGGAACAGCTGAAAACTTTCACAGTAATAGGTACAATCGAATCTGATGTGTCTAATTAATTTTTAGTCCAACAAATTAGTTTTGTTCTTCATTACTCTCCAATGGGAGGGACACAGAGGCCACTGTGCATTCCCCTAGGTGTCTGCAGACTGTGCCTCTGCAGCCCTGTCCATCATTCGTCAAGTGATTTGGGCCCTGCTTAGGACAATTCTGTACGGAGGGCCATGCACCTACCTGGTTTTCTAAACATCCTGAACAGCATAGCTGACATCTCTGCCGTCACTGAACCAAACCACCTATCAAGACATCCCAGAAAGCTAAGCCTTAGCTCTCAAGGAGGGGGTGTGCATCGCAAAGGTATTCCCTCCTGACGGAGCAAGCCTGCTCCACATGGATAAAACTAGGAGCAAAGGAAAGGTTAAGCTAACTGCTTCCTCATCGCATGCAAAGCAAAGGGTTTTTTTTTTTTTTTTTTTTTTTTTTTTTTTTCAGAGGGTCTTAAGTACCGTCTCCTCCACCAGTGTCTAGCAATGGCTCATTGGGCCCAGCTTTGTGGAAAACAGCAATTTGAACCACACTTGGGCTCCAGGAAGGATGCTGTTTACAAACATTTTAATTCACCGAATGCTTAACTCTAATCAGGATGAATCACAATTGAATCATCTGAGCAAATAAACTTTATTCTAGGAAATGGAAGGCACAAGGGGACTTCAGCAATCTCTGGAAAGTGGAATTCAGGGTGAGCTTATGCTGGTGCAAAACTTTTTGAACTCCATGAACTTTTAATAATATGCATTTTCATAAACTTTTTGAAGATCCCTCATATGCACTGTTTTCAATACTTTTGCATCAATTTAAATTTGCTCTGTAATTCTATTTTCCATGACATTTTTAAAGTGTCCTCATGAGTTCCTGGATGTTGCATAATTAGATATGCAAACAATTTTTATATATGTACATATATAATGAAATAAAACGTCAACATGATCAAGAAATAAGAATAAATGTATATACACATATGTATGCTTATAACTACAGATACATTTAAACTTTTTTTCTCTCATTGATATTGATGTTTGATTTCATGATAACATCTAGCATCAGTATCTGAGTATAAAAGACCATTAGATGTTTTTCTTCCATAATAATTAAGTTTTCATTCCTTACCAAAAAACTCAATTTAAACTACAATATTAAAGTTATCATGGAAACATTGCAGACTATTTCCCTGAGGAACTATAATTTACAAATATAGTTATAAGAGATTGGTTTTGAGCAGTATGCTAAAATATGATTAGGTTTGTAGCATTTAAAATTTGTCCATTAAAATTTTTACCAGTTAAAACTACCTGCTCATCTGAAGCCATATTGAAAGTCAACTTTTAATCATTCTTAGGTGTACATCACTTAAAAACAAAACAGTCTGTAAACATTTGAGTCTGTAAGCTCAAGAGCAGGCAAGTGCCCACCAGCACGTGAGAACTGAGGGAGAGAAATCACAAGGAATTGGCCTCAGCCCTTCACTGCAAACAGTTGAAGAAAACTCTAAATCCTGGCAGCTTGTGCTGGTAGGACCACAGGAATGTTGCACCCACTGCTTTTACTTTAAATTATATGCAAATTCTAAACGTTTGTACAGATGTCATATAAAATCTACATGCATTAGTCTAAGGATTTATTATATCGAATTAAAGTGATTTATTCTATTGAAGCCATCTTTGCATACTGTCTGTTAACAACATACTTGAGCGCAATTCTGGCATCAATGAGGAAAGTCAACTCAAAGTTATTTGCACTTGTTAACTGTAATCACTTGACATTTTAGGATTATGCATTTGGGGAGTGAAACCAGTTCCATTAGAAACGATGTGTCAGTCCCTGCTCGTGGGGCGCACGGGGAAGCGTGGACGTAGCATGCAGAGGGCAATGGTATTGACTTGCTACATGAAAGCAGTTGTTATTTAGGTAGATTGCATCCATGCAGTGTCAGTACAGGGTTTTCCTTGGCACTGCTTCCTGGGAGTCACCCCAGTCTGAGCTATTGTAGTCACACTTCTTACACAGGGAGTGTTCAGTCTAGCTCATGTTACTTACTCCTCGGGCAGATTGTCATTTCTCTGGGGAGACCAAGTGAGGATGTGTGGCAGGTAGGGCTACTGCTTTGTGAAAACCAAGTTAAGTAAGCCAGCTTTTTTTCTTTTGTCTGCTTTTTCCATTTAACACAAAATGCTATTTCCCTTAATCTGCAGAACAGGTGCTGGCCCACAGGAGAAAGTGGCCAAGGCTGCTTCCACTTCAAGATCCACTTGTCTCCTTTACATCTGATTCTGCAACCCTAGCTATCCAAAGTGCTTTTCTGTTATGCTGCCTTTTCTCACTGACCGGCGAGCTTTATCCAGGACCTTAAATATGTGCCATTTTTAAAATCTGAGTACTGCAAATAGCTTCTCTTTTTAGATTCCCATTTAGCTCCTTCTTTTTTTAGATTATTAATTTTTGTGCTCAGTTTAAGAACTGTTTTCACACAGTTATGAAGTTGCTTTCTGTTATGTTATCTTGTGGAAGCACTACTGTTTTATGTTTCATGTTTAGGTCTATAATTCACCTGCAGTTGATCCTTATTTATATTATGAGATAGGAATCAAGATTGACTTTTCCTATTTGGATATCCAATCAGCCTGGCACCATCTACTAAAAAGATGATCTTTCTCCTGTGTACTATTGGGACCCCAGTATAAATCGAACATCTATCTCTGTGCGGGTTTTTTTCTTTTCTCACATTCTATTCTTTCCCATTGATTGTGCATATAATTTCATGCAAATCAAATGCTCTTAATTACTGTGGCTTCATAACATGATATAATATTAAGGGGCATGAAATCTCTAGTTTTGTTCTTCTTAAGATTATCTTGGATTTTCCTGGCTCACCTATAGTAAATCAGAAGCTAACTTCAGCACAGATCATTTTAAATCTTCTGGGTTGATTTCAAGGTGTGGCCATGGAGAAGAGATACTCCATAAGAACTTGAGAGCAGTTCCAAAGTTTTTAACAGGACCTGTGCAAAGTCTGACTGCTGATCAAATGTGACTCATTCTGCAAAATTCACTTTGTTCATTGCCATCTAAATGTCACCCTAAATGGTATTCCTTGGAAAATTTTAGTATCTCATAATCTGGGTTGCCAAATTGGGTCTAGAATAGTAGGCACTTTCCAGCTGACATTTTTCTATTGAAATTATTTTCTGTCCTCCAATTTATAATCAAGTCTTCACTTTTTTTGATTTATATGAAGCAAGCATTGTAGATAAACTAGAAAAGCTATTTTCTGTAAAGACCTTTCAAAACCCCACAGCTTTAATATCTACTTGTTACAGTGTTATTGTTAGATTTAAATTTAGTGGAAAATGGGCTTCTTATTAGTTCTTTGGTTTTAAACTCGTAAATCCCTTTCATTAAATCTTTTTTATTAAGATTTAGCCAACTCCCACAAGCATTTGGTAATATTACTGTAAAAGATTTGAGCTCACTGAGACATACTATTCTGAATTTTTTTAAACCATAAAATATAGATGGAAATAATTTTCTGTTTGCAGTTCAACAATAAAAGCTGGGATAATACTTGAGTTCAAGCAGTTACACTCCATGCAGTAATCTGAGCATGCCCAGGTCCTGTCAACATTTTTTGTAATATTCTTAGTGTCAAAACATTGAAATGCATTTAAACTCATTGGTGGGGAATGGCCAGATTAAGGAAAAACAAAACATGTTTCCAGAAGCTGCTTAATCAATAGGTTCAGACAAATTAAAAGTTGGAACAGCTACAAGAGAGGAGTGATTGGCATGTGGCCAGCAGGACAGCTGAAACATGGGACCCGTGTTGGTCATTTTCACAGCCCTGTCTCATGCTGTGTACTGGTCCACAGGCAGCCATGGTAAGCAGACTCTAAGCAGTAATGGAGAGAAAAGATGCAAGCATCCATGAGGATCAAATGAGCACGGCACTGGAGTTTAGTCCAGCTGAAGCAGTTGCATGGGCAAGGGAGGCAGACAAAACAGGGAGCAGACAATCACGGAGCCAAGGCCCGTGTGTAAGGTCCAGGGCAGCAGCGAGGAGCCACTGCCGAGACTGACAAGGGTGCGTCGGTTTGTCTAGATGTAGGAGTGGGACAAGTGGTCAGCAGCAGGCCTGTTCCTGAGATGCCCACCCCGGGTCCTTGCAGGAAGCCTGGGGCTGCAATTTCATCAAAGGAGCTTCTCTCCAAGTCTAGAGATTGCTAGAGCATCCTGATATTAGAATTGATGACATGAAATTTTAGGGAGTAGTGGCAGAATGGGCCCAGGTTTCCCTGGCACACGTCCTACACTCAGCTACCCATTGGGGCTGCATCGCTGTTCTGTTACCTGTGAATCTGAGACACTGAGTAGTCCTCATTGCACCTGTCTCAGGGAGCTTGGACTGATGGGAGGGAACGAGGGAAGCATAGGATTCTGCAAACCTGCTGAGGGCACCTCAAACATTCGTGCCTCTTTTTAATGCTGCACTTTCACTTGAATTGCTCCCATCATTTATTTATTTATTTCCTTTGTAATCAATGCACAATGATTGCACATGTATAATGGGTGTAGTATGATATTCCAATACATGCTACACGTATATATTATCTAATCAGTGTGATTAGCATATCCATCACCTCAACACCTGTCATTGCTTTGTGTTGGGAACATTCAAATTCCAATATTATAACTATTCTGAAATACACAATTTAATATTCTAAACTACAGAATACTAGAGTTATGTTTAAAAGCAACAAAGTTGACCTGCTAGAAGACAAGAGTGGAACTGTGGTTACCAGGGAATAAGGAGAGAGCTGGGAGGACAGGAACAGAGCCACAGCTCCCATAATTCTGAGATGTGCTTTCCTGTCTCTTCCCTGCAGCCCAGTCTCACCAGCTAATAGCGACGGTGAGAGTGGGGAAGGCCTGTGTCAGTAGTTTCTGGGCGATGCTTTTATTTGATCATCATAGAAAGTTGCTCATTTTATGCCTTTTGTTTCCAACCAGAGCAGCTCCCCGTGTTCAGTTTGATTGTTCTGCCTTGTAGGACTTTTGCCAGCCTAGATGCTAATCCATAGTTGGTGTATTGACCAACCTATTCCCATCACCGCATATGGCAGTCATTTGGCTATGTTGGTAGGTGTGTGTCTGAATGTATGCAGTTTTATAAGGTTTATTTTATCTGTAGCCTAATTGCCCACAAAAGGAACATAAGTAGAGTGTTTTTGGCAGGATCCTATGCAGATAGCACTGGATCTATTCTCCACATATAGAAGAGGTTATAATTGAAAAGGATAGACACAGACATTTCCCCTGGATTCTAATGAGTTGCCAAATGCTGTTGAGTGTTTTGATCCCTCCCTGTCCCCAGCTACCACTGCTGTTCTTGCCCTCTCTTTCAGCACTGTGGTACACTGATGCAATTTACTGTTTGTTGTGTGTGCATGAGATTCACACAAAGGAGTCATTGTAAAAACTGGCCCAAATGGTTGCACCTTGTGAACTAATATCAGCACACACTGAAGAGAAAAAAGTAATGTGCTATGCTTTTGTGTTTTCATTCCAGGTCAGAACTGTGGAGGCTTAGTCCAGGGTCCCAACGGCACCATCGAGAGCCCCGGGTTTCCTCACGGCTACCCCAACTATGCTAACTGCACCTGGATTATTATCACAGGGGAGCGCAACAGGATACAGCTGTCATTTCACACGTTTGCTCTTGAAGAGGATTTCGACATTTTATCGGTTTATGACGGGCAGCCTCAACAAGGAAATTTAAAAGTGAGGTAAAGTATCACCTCTTCTCTCAAAAAAAAAAAAAAAAAAAAGTGTCGCCTCTCATAGTGTAGACTAGGGAGCACTGTTAGAATGCTGAGAATATTCATTTAGTTGGAATTAATATTTGAATGTCACTATCAGAGAAGAGAACTGGGTTAATACAAAGTAAAAAAATGGAGCGTAGGTGTGTGTGAACTTGTGCATAATTTCCATACTTAAAATCTTAACTTCTTATTGGAAGCACTCATTGACTTATTTATAGATAGCAAATTGCTCAACATCTGTGAAACAGTGTTGTCAAGGTAATTGAAATAAAGTTATAATGCACTATTTTTTGCTAAGCTGCCATGGATTTGAGAGGAAAGTCTCAAAGGTAAACACATGAGTTTAGTAGAGACAACAGCAAAAGGAGCCTTTATGTTGCTGGCAAATACCTGCAGTGAAAAGAGTATAGGAGGTGGGTGCAGTAGGAACACTCAGGAATGTTGCAACATTTGGTGAATTTCTTGTTTAGATAATGATAGAAGATTCTATTCATCCTTTCTTTTCTCTTTTGATCTGTGACTTTTACCATGAAGGCAGAAAAATACTTGATGATTTTAAATTATATATTTTGTTTGCCAATATGCAAAAAATGTTATATGTTTGTATGTGTATGTATATATAGTTAGCAAGGGACAAACTGATATACTTGCTAAGAAATTAGATTTTCTGACATAAACCGAGGGATATATTTAAATGACATTATTTAAATTTAATAAATGAGTATATGGCAAATCAAACCTTTATCTTCTTGTTTAAAATTCTATATTAATTACAGAGTAAGTGTGTTCAATATATAGAGGCTTGTAAAAATAGACTGTAGGCAGAAGGAATTGTGCCATTTAGAAAACTAAAATATTGATGCTAATAGCAATAGATTTATACTCTTTTCATGATTTATAGACTGAAAAATCTCTATAGTCTCATAATTGTATTTTCCTATCTAATTATATTAATGATCATATCATTGCAGGTTAACCACATAATGAATAATCGAATATACAACATATTAATACATTTTCAAATATATTTTATTGGTGTTTTCTGTTTGCATTTTCACATATTACATATCTTCAACTAATTTTGGGGTCATCTACAATCCATTGTCTGCTTTTAGAAAATTTTTTCCACCTCTGCATATACTGCACGATGTTTACCTCTTTTCTGAGTTGGGCAAATTTTCCTTCTCCTTTTGTAAACGAAGGAGCCCACATTGGAATGTGGACAAGAGGATGTGCATATAAAGCCCTTGAAATTTCATGTAAACGTTCCAGTCCTCACTCACACTTTTCTAAATGTTAGATACTTTCTTGTGTTCATTCACAAGAAATTTTTGTGCTTCTAAGATATATATAATGGTAAGTTGTTACTGAAAAAAAAGGAAGAAAAGTTGCAGAGTTATGGTAAAAAAGAAGAATTAGGATATCCAGTTTACTCAAACACCAACACATGTGACTATGTTAAAAGTGACTTTCTCTTTCAGTTAAAAATGATTACTAAACATGTGGTCTTAAAAAATCTCTTTTTTCTATCAATATTGCCATTTTCCATAATTTTTTCACATAAAGGGAAACTGCTTTGATGTCAATTTGATTGATTTCCTGTCTTTCAACAAATGATTATCTTCTTATGTTCTTATGGTAATGTAAAGTATTTGGAAAGTAAAGTTCATGGAAATGGAATTAAAAGATAATTTTAATTCTATTGAGTGCAAAAGATTGTTATCCATGAATTTTTCTATAGTACACATATCCTAAGTACATTTTGAAGGCCCCATAAATTATGGTCATTTTATGCTAATAAATGTAAGTTTAGAAGGCAGCGTTTCTACCATCGTCAGTACTGTAACAGAATCGGCAGCAGCAATGGTACAGCTAGAGAATGAGATTCACTGTGTTTTGTGCTGAGATTCTGGGAGCCTGTGTATCAGTCGATCCTGTACCCCAGCAGCTTTGCACACATTGCTGGTTGGAACCTGGGGGATATCAAGGCCTCTGACTGCTAGTATGTTCACAGCAGGCATGGGAGAGTCATGGAAAGGGGACTACTTGTGTTCAGCTTCTTCCAGCTGTCACCTGACACAGAACAATATGCCAGACTTCTACCTGTTTCTCGTACCTACACTCGGGCTGTGCCGTCATCTGGATGCTGGGTGGCATAGTTCTTCCTCCTCTCCCACTCCTAGAATGCCTATTGAGTAGTGATTCTGAGTCCACAGAAGCCATCCGGGGGAGCTGTTTCAGGTGTCACAGCACAGATAAAACCTAGCACACCCCAGAATCACAGCAGTGACTGCTGAGAATGCCACGAGTCTCTGCTAGAGTAACACTGTAGAGCAAATGCTTTCTCTGGCAGTCGCCAGCATCTGTTGTTGGTGGGTACAGTCGTTATGATCCTTATGGACCCCCAAGGGAGGGGCAAGGGGTGCTCTATGCAATTATTCTCCATTCTCTCTTGCACCAGCTGTTTATTCTCAAACACAGTTAGCTGACAACGTGGAAAGCAGCTCCGGGGTTCAAATGAAGGATTCTTTCATGGGAGGCTTAAAGTGCCACCTGCTGATCTCTGAGTATTGATAGCTGAAATAAGGCTTCGCTGCAGACAAATTTCAGCTCACAATCAGACATAGAAATCAGAGTTTTGAGCAATCGAGAGCACCCTGTTGATTTTTAAGTGTAGTGAGACCACTGCTGTTTCTAAGACCTCCGGCCTGTTCTGACTTCGCACTTGATCTTGCCTCTCAAGTCTCCAGAGAAATCCAAATGTGTAGGCAGAAAGTGTTCGCATTTTTACTTTGGAAACATCTCTCCATCAGCCACAACCTGTGTTCATACTCACAGGCAATGCTCCAGCCAGAGCTCCTGATCTCTCAGGGATTGGCCAGAGCCTTCTGATGACATTCCTGACCCAGGATGGCCTCAGTCTTACCCCAAATGTGGCTCCAGTCCTACCCCGGGTTCTGATAAACATGGCTCCTGGATTCAGGACATTCTACCACACGACTTCCAACTCCGTTCTGGTCTTCAGTCTCCCCCATTTGTCCCCTGTGGACATTTCTCTCTGAGGGCGATGGGCTCTGTGGGTTTCCCCTTGGTGTGACCTTGTGAGAGAACCTGCTTGTTCCTCACCTAGTGAAATGAGGTTCATCTCGTAAAACCTAGTTCACATTGTATTTATTGATTTCAGGAAATCTCTACTGGGTACTGAAGTTAAAAAAACAGAGCCACAACCCTAAAAGGTTCCTTTCCTCCAGACTCCTCCAGCACTGACCATTTGGGAGTGTGTGCTGCTCGAACGTGTCCCAGCCAGTCGCTGTGTGTCTGTCTGTCGGTCTGCTCTCCCATATCAGCTGGGGAGTACTCCCTTGTCCTCTGAGGCCATGGGACTTCCGTGTGTGTGAAAACATACATGCCGACTTTCAAACAATAAATAGTTGGGGCAACTGTGACGGTGTTCCTGACTCAAGGCCTCTCATCATCCGTCTGTGCACATAACCAACACGACCCAACACAGCTCTCTCCTTGTTGAGCTTGAGCTAATTGCCTCACATAATGACTGATGCTGAACATTGTCTGTCAATCTCAGATAGAGTTTTCTTGTCTCAAATCAGAAAATAAATGAAATTGACACATTTCCTACAATGATAACAATAAAATAGCCAATGCTGAAAACAAATCTCCTTAGAAACTCAGAAAGTCAGTGAAAGTGAATCTATGAAGCATGATTAAATTATCTAATCAATGTTGTAGCACAGAGGACCTAGGAAAATAGCTTGATCAGTTATTTTGACTTTCTTTTGCGCTCAAACTTCCACAAAAAACCTACACATATCAGCTATACATGGGGATGTTTAGAACTTACCAGTGTTTAAGAAAAGGGTTTTGGGTAGACCATGATCCAATTAGACTAAGATCTGTATTGCCTAATTCTGCCTACTCATGTTACTGGAGATCCTGAGGAAGCATTCACAGATCAATGTTGAGATAAAAATTCCAAGTATCATTTTATTTTTAGCATGGCTGGTGACAGGTTTCCCGAGCAAGTCTCAGGTGATGAGATGGTAAAGCATGTGTAAGAACTACAGGGTCTCCGCCCATTCTGAGTCCACACAGACATCTTGACATCTTACCCCACGTGGCCAGCCACATGGACATATGTGAAAATCATGACCAAGGCATGCAGTTGGTCCAGTGGGTAAGAGAAAGCACAGGGTGCCTGCATTCCAAACTGGAGGGCCTGGTTCCAGTTTGGGCTCTACTTGCAATTCCAGCTTCCTTTGAATGCACAACCTGGAATGTGGAAGATGATAGCTCTGGGCTTTGGACTCCACAACCCATGTGGGAGATCTGGGTTGAGTTCTGATCTTTTGGCTTCAGTCTGGCCAATCCTGGCTATTATGGGCATTTGAGGACTGAACCAATGGATAAAAGATATCCTTCTCTCATTTTCTCCCTGTCTTTCTCCCTATCTTCCCCCTTTTGAGAAATAATGAAAATGAATTTTTAAAAATGAAGAGAATAACCAGTAACCTCTGGGGTAGGGAGGTTTCTTCGGTAGTCTGAGTAGAAGCCATGAAGAGACCACTGAACAGATGTGGTATCTAGGACATAGGCTCTCAGCCCCGCCCATCAGGTGGCCCAATCAGTGCTTAGGAACCTGATGAAACAGGTTATTGTACTCAGTGAGACACCAAGGGGATGGGTGGCCTTTTTATGTTAAACCATCTGATATTTCAGATTCATATGATTTCATCACTATTCTATATGCAGATTTTAGGATGGCGAAATAAAATATTACTTTCTGCAATGGATATTCATGATTTTTTTCAATGTGTGCTTTTTCCTGATAACTCATTGTCGCTCCCCGTCTTCGTGGAGGAACGACACAGGACCCTGCGCTGTTCTTTTGTCTGCTCGGCCCTCCCCGGGTTTGCTGCTGGTTCTTCCCGGGTTGGCTACCATCCCTTCCACCTCCGTGGAAGGGCGGTTCCCCCTGGCCACTTTCCCCACTTCCGCGGGGGAGCGGCACACCGCCAGCCGGCTCTCTCGGGGGCTGCACAGGTGTTCCTTCAGATAGATGTTCCCCTTAGATGTTCCTGGTGCATGTTGTCTCTCTCCTCCTTTATAGTCCTCTTCCACCAATCCCAACTCTGCTACCCACACGCCGAGTACGCTGCTCTCCTCCAATCAGGAGCAGGTCCTACAGTTTATTGGTTGAACTGGAGGCAGCTGTATAGAAGCTGTTTCTCCCTTCTCAGTGCCATATTGTGGGAGAGCAGATGCATAGAATAAGTCTTAATTCCAGTAACTTAGTCTAGTCCGAGTTGCTCCCCACACTCATAAGCACTAATTATTCTATAACATTGAGTTATTTATTAATTCTTTTTTTTTATTTTTATTTATTTATTTATTTTTTTGACAGGCAGAGTGGACAGTGAGAGAGAGAGAGACAGAGAGAAAGGTCTTCCTTTGCCGTTGGTTCACCCTCCAATGGCCGCCGCGGCCAGCGCGATGCGACCGGCGCACCGCGCTGATCCGATGGCAGGAGCCAGGAGCCAGGTGCTTTTCCTGGTCTCCCATGGGGTGCAGGGCCCAAGCACCTGGGCCATCCTCCACTGCACTCCCTGGCCACAGCAGAGGGCTGGCCTGGAAGAGGGGCAACCGGGACAGAATCCGGCGCCCCGACCGGGACTAGAACCCGGTGTGCCGGCGCCGCTAGGCGGAGGATTAGCCTAGTGAGCCGCGGCGCCGGCCTATTTATTAATTCTTAAAATGTGGCCACTTCCAGTTGGCTGGAGAGGACAAAAGAAGTTAAATCAGAAAGACATGGATGAGAGTGGGGCCTATTACCCTTCTCTTCTGAATGATGTTAACATGCAGTCTTTTTTGAGGTCAACATATGTATGAGTTTGTGCATATATATAAGCATATATTTCTGAAACTACAGTTATGCAAGAATTCTTATATATGTATTCATGAACTTTTTATTTGTTTTCAAAAAATGGCTAAAACACTAATAATGAGAAATCCTAAAGATGAAATTGTAAAATATAAGGTATAGGGTAAGGATTGTGTTTGTGATACGAGGGTGCTTGGTTATTTAAAACAGATGTTAATGGATCTAAAGGGAGACATAGATGCCAATACAGTGCTGATGGGGGACTGCAACTACCCACTTCCATCGATGGACCAATCAACTAGACAGAAAGAAACATCAGAGCTACACTGTGGACCAAATGGACTTAACTGACATCTTCAGTTCAGAATACACATTCTTTTCAACACTACATGGAATTTCTCAAGGATAGATGATATGCTAAGCAATGAAGTAAGCCTCAACAAACTAAAAAAAAAAATTAATCCTACCATGTATCTTTTCTGATCATGACGGAATGAAGCCAGAAATTAGCAACTTAACGGAAATCCATGGAGACTGAATAATATACATTGGAGTGAATAGTGGGCCATAGAAGAAAATCAAAAAGGAAATTAAAATAAAATTCTGGAAATGAAAGAAGATTACAACACATCATGTCAAAATTTATGGGATACAGCAAAAGCAGTATTAAGAAGAAAGTTACGGTAATTAATGACTACATCAAGAGATGGGAAATACATAAAACAAATGATAGAACAATGCATTACAAACACCTAGAAAAACAACAAATGAAAGCCAAATTTAGTAGGAGGACAGAAATAATTAAAATTAGAAAGGAAATAAACAAAATTGAAACCAAAGTAAACAATGCAAAATATCAGTGAAATTAAGAGCTGGATTTTTGGCCGGCACCATGGCTCAATAGGCTAATCCTCTGCCTTGCGGCGCCGGCACACCGGGTTCTAGTCCTGGTCGGGGCTCCAGATTCTGTCCCAGTTGCCCCTCTTGCAGGCCAGCTTTCTGCTGTGGCCCGGGAGTGCAGTGGAGGATGGCTCAAGTGCTTGGGCCCTGCACCCCATGGGAGACCAGGAGAAGCACCTGGCTCCTGGCTTTGGATCAGCACGGTGCGCCAGCCGCGGCGGCCATTGGAGGGTGAACCAACGGCAAAAAGGAGGACCTTTCTCTCTGTCTCTCTCTCACTGTCCACTCTGCCTGTCAAAAAAAAAAAAAAAAAAAGAGCTCGATTTTTGAAAAAATAGATAAAATGGATACATCATCAGCACAACCAACCAAAAAAGTGGCAGAAGATCCATTTTAATAATTTCATCCATTTCAGAGATGAAAAAGCAGATGTTACAACAGATAGCACAGAAATAAAAATAATCATCAAGAATTACTTCAAACAGCTATATGCCAACAAACTGAAAAATCTAGAAGAAATTGATAGATTCTCGATACATACAGTTTACCCAAATTGAGTTATTAAGATGTAGAAAACCAAAGTAGATCAATGACCAAAATGGAGTTTGAAAAACTCTCTCAACAAAGAAAAGCCCAGGACCAGATGGCTTTGAATTCTACCAAACTTTTCAAGAAGAGCTAATTCCAATTCTCAAGCTATTCAAAACACTTGAAAAGGAAAGAATCCTCCCAAACTCTGAAGCCACCATAACCTTAATTCCAAAACCAGAAAAAGACACAACAAAGGGTCGGTGCCGCGGCTCAATAGGCTAATCCTCCGCCTTGCAGCACCGGCACCCCTGGTTCTAGTCCCAGTCGGGGCACCGGATTCTGTCCCTGTTGCCCCTCTTCCAGGCCAGCTCTCTGCTGTGGCCAGGGAGTGCAGTGGAGGATGGCTCAAGTGCTTGGGCCCTGCATCCCATGGGAGACCAGGAGAAGCACCTGGCTCCTGGCTCCTGCCTTCAGATAGGCACGGTGTGCCAGCGGCAGTGCGCCAGCTGCAGTGGCCATTGGAGGGTGAACCATTGGTAAAAGGAAGACCTTTCTCTCTGTCTCTCTCTCTCTCTCTCTCACTGTCCACTCTGCCTGTCAAAAAAAAAAAAAAAAGACAAAACAAAGAAAGAGAACTATAGATCAATATCCCTGATAAACGCAGATGCAAAAATCCTTGACAATATACCAGCTAATCAGATCCAACAACACATCAGAAAGATCGTTCTTCTGGACCATGTGGGATTTATCACCATTATCTGGAGATGTTACAACATATGCAAATCAATAAATGCGATACATCACATTAACAAATTGAAGAACAAAAACCATACAATTATCTCAATAGATGCAGAGAAAGCATTTGATAAAATACAAGTGTTTAATGATAAACACACCTTAAGCAAATTAGGTATAGAAGGAACATTCCTTATCACAGTCAATGCAATTGATGTCAAATCTACAGCCAGCATCACATTGAATGAAGAAAAGCTGGGAATATTTTCATTAAGATCCAGAATCAGACAAGAAACCTTTTGCAGGGTGGGGTGTTAAGCTGTAGCTAAACTTTGTTGGTTCATTTTCCTATCTTGGTCATTTTGAAAGTAGCAAATTTGTATTAATATGGACATCACAGTCTTCTGAGCATTTGTAAATAAATTAGTGGGGAGGAATATTTGCATAGTCCTGACCTCTGAGGATATTTCTCTTCTAAAATGTAGTGAAAAGCACTCAGTACTTAGTACATTGGGATGAGAAGACAGCTACAAAGGTTGCAGTTGGATTCCCCTATTATCCGAGATATTCTCTGGCTTTGGTCATGGAAGCCTGGAAGCAGACAACTTCAGAAAATATTAAATCTCTATTTCCTACTTAAAGTGAAATAAATGTTTTTGGATCATCTCTTTAACATTGATATAGAAAATAAAAATAGTAACAATTTCCAAATATTGTTCTAGTATGACATCTAATTTAGAAATCATAAAGGATGGGCTGGCTTTGTGGTGTAGTAAGTGACGCCATCACCTGTGATCCTGACATCTTATATGGGAGCTAGTTTGAGTCCTAACTGCTCCACTTCTGATCCAGTTCCCTGCTAGTATGCCTCAGAAAGCAGCAGAAGATGGTCAAGTATTTGGTTCCCTGCCACCCATGTGGGAGACCCCGATGAAGCTCCTGGCTCCTCCTTTCAGCCTGGCTGAGCCCTGGTGATTGTGGTCATTTAGGGAATGAACAGTGGCTAAACAGTGGCTCTCTGTCACTCTCTCTCTCTCTCTGTAACTTCAACTTTCAAATAAATAAATACATCTTTAAGAAAAATAGAAAGAAATCATAAAAGAAATTAGGAAACAAATTGAATTCCTCAAATTTAAAATCCAAAGACAAATAGCAAATCAAGGAAAAGTGTTTCCTATAATAAGCATGAAACAAAAAGAACTGGCTTTCTTAATTTATAATATGCACTTTGATAACAAAGGAAATCAGTCAGTTAGAAATTGGGTACAAATATATGAATAAGATCAAGCCAATGAAATTCATGGCAACAAGTGCATTAAACACAACATAAAACAACAACACAACCCATGACCCCATGGCTTATCAGTCTGAATGGCAAAACTTTAATATGTTCATAATTCAGAGTTTATGAGTATATTGGACAAATGCCTTCTTCACATTATGTTTATAATACATTAAATTGTCATTTTTAGTATAGAGAGTTTGAACTTTTTCTCCAATTAAGCAAAATATAGACTCTTATTTATTAATGTTATGCTAGTAATTTATTTCACAAGTATGACTTCCAATATGAAAAAAAATATATGTACAGTAGGTTTAATGGGCCATTCTGGCAACATTCTAACACTTAAATACTTCAGCAGGAGCTAGCCCAGCAAAGCTGAGGGTCACAGTGATGCAGTGCACCATCAGACACCTTTGGGGGTCTTTATTTGCTGATATGAAATGTATGTGCAGCTATACCAGAGTCCAGTGGCTCCCTGGGTTTCATCCCCTTTGAACGATGTGTGATAACTCAACCCTGTCCTCACAATGCTGATTGATGTCAGGAGTCCCAGTCCCTGTCCTCTGCAGGATTTTAGCACATAGTACTGATTTCAGTTGGAAGGGACAAGAAGGATAGGGAGCTCAAAGAACTGTGCCTAAGCTTCCCGTGGGCTTCATACCTCCCTGTGTAATTTTGATCAAAGCAAAATATTGCCTTAATAGTCAACAAGTAGGCTGTTTTCATGTCTCTGGCAGATGAGCATTGGAGAAGGATCTTTTAAAACGTGTTTTCTGTCTTTGATCTTCTGGTACCTCTATATGTGTGTCCCTCCTGTCTCTCTCTCTCACACATTTCTGTATTTCAATCAGTGTTTCTCCACTGGGAGTGACTGTATATCCCATGGGACACTGGGCCATATCTGGAGTGGGCAGGGGGCACTGCTGGAATCTGGACAATTAGGGGTGGTCATAATTGTCCTCTCCCCACCATGCACAGGAAACAAGATCACCTGCCATAGAAGCTGAAGGTGGCAAGGGTGAAGCTCTGAGACTCACAGCAACATCTGTAATTGTGACGACATTTGCTCCTACCCAGGGAGCTGCAATGACAGGTGAACTGCAATAGGTGGAGGCCGGGGGTCTGCTCTCTCTGCACTGTCCAGAGGCAGCCAGGGAGATGCTGGGGTGGCCAGGCCTACCTGAAGAGCCAGGGAAGACAGAAGGACAGTGCTGCTGTGTCAGCAAGGAAGTTTTCACATAATCAGATTTCAACAAGCATCATTTTTATGTTCTCTCTCAAAAAGAAATAAAATGACTTGGTTTCTGGGAAAAAGAACACGAGTGTCAAAAAGTCAGTAAGACTTTAATTGACTTTTATTCTTCTTTGTGGTAGTGAATCTATAAAAATAGAAAGTGCTTACTGGGAAACTATCCATATTAATAAGCAATAAAAGGCTATAAATAATCAGCTATTTTAGAATCTCCAAGATTCTCAATGATGAAAGACCAGATTTGTGGTTGACTGATATTTTTGGCTTAAGTTTTAAGTGGTTGGATGGCAACATCTATTGTTGTCTTAACTTTTCATTGCCTCCTTTAGCTAGACACTCAGAAGACCAAAAAACAAAGGCATTTTAATTGAATAGAGTTGTTTACAAAGTAATTTTAAAAGAGATAAATTCCATATATAAAAATATGTTAGTTATCAACATTTAATGCACAAAATTCAAAAAGGAATATGATACTGCTTGGAATGGAAGCAACGATTTATTTTGCCATCATAATTGCTCACCCATAGCTTTGTGTAGAAATCCCATGTACTCTTTGTATTTATTTGAATGTACTGGACAATAATCAAAAAAGCAAATACTTAGCTTAATCTTCTCTCTGGATCACCTCTTAGAACCTGAAGTTTCCACTGATGCAGAATTAAAGGATTGAGTTGTCAGTGCATAAGGCCCCAGTCTCTTGGGGTTATCCTTGCCATGAGGATGGGGTGGGGCAGGTGCACGGAGCCCCTGGAGAGCTCTCTTCCAGGACCTGCAGCCCCATGCCCCTCCACCAGATCCCTGCCAGCTCTGACCCTCCCTGGATGTCCCGGGCTGTGTGCCACAAGTCTGGCCCTTGTTGGCCTCCTTCTTACAACCACTTTAAGATCAGACAATTTTCTCTCTGAACCTATTTTCAGTACAACTTCCCAAGCTCAAAGATTGTATTGATCTCTCACTAAACCCTCCAACAGAAGACTTTATGTTACGACTATTGTTGGACTACTACTTACTTCCATCGCACTCTAAGCCAACATCTGTTACTTTTTCCTTTAGAAATCACTAGCAGAAAAAAAATATTGTGTGGCTGTCTCACAGTGTCAAGGAAAGTTTGCCAATGAATAGGTGTACATTCACCTGGAGAGGGAGACTATGGTGGCAAGCAGAAAAATGCACACAGTCTGCACCTTTCAGTCCAAAGATGAAAATCAAACCAAAGAAATCCTACACCTCCTCACACCTTCAAAACTGCCTCTCTATGGGAGCTGGCTTCTCTTTTTTTGTTGTCGTCTCTACACTACTCGTTCTTGATATTCTCATCTTATTGCAATGTCAGTTCTTACAGATCCATGGTTGCCACATCAAAGATATACCAAGTCTGTCTTGACTGCAATGTGGATACATTAGCCACATTTTCTTACTTAACTTTCATGTTTTGCACACTCTATATGCTCATACAACAGAACTTTTTTTTTAGATTAGACTATGTAGTGTATTATTTTTTAATCTAGTTGCGTTGCACATTTCCTACCTTTACCTAGTAATGGGGAGGTTAGTAAGAAACAGTATTACATGACCTACATGGAGGAATATTCACTGTTATTATGTTCATAAATTTATGCTCATTAAAATCAGACACTGTCCCCAAGTCAAATACTTTCAACCACCATGTGTGTTGCTTAGACAGGGAAGTTGAAAGGGTCATTTCAGCTTCCCAATGGAATGTGACTCTCTATAGGAGACTTTTTAAGCCACAGTGTAATGAGTGTTTTTCATGATTCTGAAGAAGATATCCTGCACACCTTTTTAGATGACTGAGTTCTGATGCACTAGCCCACCTCTACACAGGCTTGGTGGCCAAAAGCCCCTTCATAATTCATTCCAAGCCATCTTCTCCGACAGAGGCATTTGAGTGCAGTTCCATTCAAGCCAACACACTCATGGCACCTCTTATCTGAGCACCATGCGGGCAGGGTTGGAAAGATGATGGGAGTTGAAGAAAGACTGGAGAAAGACTAAGAGACATTCTAAGGAGACGATGGGAGGTGGTCCCTCTTCAGAAGGCAGGGACATGGTAGCTAGAGTGAGCTGTCTATGGGGTTCTGTGTCCTCCAGTGCTGAATGGCACACTCCCATGGTGGTTTGCTTCTGACCTGTGCCACCTTGTTTTACCCTATCCATTTATGATGTCAAATTTCCCATTTTTACATGATCCCAATGCTGTAATCAGCAAGCTCATTAAGTAGAGAATAAAGGGACATTAACAAACACACTCATCCTGAGTGGCTAAATTGGTGGAAGCTTCTATTCTCTACTTTGATCACATTTCAATTTTAGAAAGAATGTCCAGTGCCTCTATTGCTCCCCGCACCTGGCTGGAGTGATTGCCACATGAAAGGCTAAGGAAGGTGTTGTTTGGATGTGGGGTCTTTGTTAGCTCCCCGTTGGATGAGGGTCACCAGTACGATGCCCACTAGATTTCAGGCACAGAGAATTATCCAGATAAACAGAACAGGTGTGAGACAACAGTGAAGGAAACGCTGGTGAGCAAGAGGACCGCACTGGCTGTGACCCTGCTGGTGTCCAGATCTTCCCAGTGCTCAGAGGTTCAGCAGCAACAGCAGAGAATCTGCAGCGTCTGAAACCCCTTATGTTTTTATTTGTATTTATTTACTGGCTGCTGTTGCTTTGTTTTGTATATTCTTTGCAGGTTTAAAGGAAATACATTCTAGAAGATTAAGTAACAATCACAGCCTTGCCAGCTGCCCATGTTGGCTAATCTCTGATCTGAACAGGCATCCAGAAACTTCTGGTCCCCAAAAAGCTTGCAACTTTCTAGTGTTTCTTTACTTCTTTTTAAAATTGAGATTTTTGAGAAGATCTGGAAAGAGTCTTCTGCAATAGAATTCTCTCCATTATATTATCTGTTTGCAATGATATGGTTTGGTACATCAATAGTGCAATATAAATGGTGTCAATATTTTTTATGAATAAAGTTTATCTAATTATTTGCAGATGAGTTTCCCAGTTTCTCTGAAAATGTGCAAATTTGATATTTTGAATTAGAACTGGGCTATATAAACAGCCAGTTACAGAGGGCACATGCCTGCATTCTTTACATCAGAGCTGGAGATGGTCATTTTGAAAACTAGATGGATAAATGAAGTTTTGGATTGTAACTTCTTACATTTTAAATATATCATTAACAAATGATATGATGGTTATATTTTCCATATTTTTAAAAAATATTTATTTACTATTTGAAAGTCAGGTTATACAGAGAGAGAAGAGGCAAAGAGAGAGACAGAGAGAGAGACAGAGAGAGAGGTTTTCCATCCACTGGTTCACTCCCCAGTTGGTAGCAATGGCTGGAGTTGTGCCTATCCGAAGCCAGGAGCCAGGAGCTTCCTCTGGGTCTTCCCATGCAGGTGGAGGGGCCCAAGGACTTGAGCCATCTTCTACTGCTTTCTCAGGCCACAGAAGAGAGCTGGATTGGAAGTGGAGCAGCCAGGACTTGAACCACCACCCATATGGGTTTCCAGCACTGCAGGTGGTGGTTTTACCTGCTACGCCACAGTGCCAGCCACAAGGATGGCTATATTTTCTAAATTTTCATTTGATTTTTTAGAAGAACAGAGAAAAAAGAGGAAGGAGAAGAGAGGGAGAGAGAAACACAGCATCCACCCATTGGGTCACTCCCAAAATATCTGCAGTGGTCATAACTGAGTATTTGTGCAAACACCTGCTGCGCCTTACGGTCTGCATTAGCAGAATGCTAGAGTCAGGAGCTGGAGCCAAGTATTAAACCCAGGAACTCTGATATCGGATATGGGCATTCTAGCCAGTGTCATAACTACTAGTACAAATTCCTGCCCAACATGAATCTACTGAAAAATTAAAATCAATGGATTGAAAATCCAGAAACAGAACCATGAAGATAATAAACACTGTTGTCCACAGAAATTCCTTTCTTCTTTGTTGTCCATTCTGCTGCACACCCGGATGCATCTTTAGTCAGAATGGACTA
This sequence comes from Oryctolagus cuniculus, assembly GCF_964237555.1. Taxonomy (NCBI): domain Eukaryota; kingdom Metazoa; phylum Chordata; class Mammalia; order Lagomorpha; family Leporidae; genus Oryctolagus; species Oryctolagus cuniculus. The sequence goes on from NC_091439.1 coordinate 115,505,480, forward strand.
ATTTGCATTTTCTAGAAATTTATAAATGCAAGGTATAGGATATGTATTCTTTTCCCCCAACTGCTTTGTCTTAAATTACCAATGTTGAGATTCAGCCACATTTTTCTGTGTGACAATAGTGCATTATTTTTATTGTCTAGTACAATCTCATTGTAGAACAGTTATGCATTTTCTTTTTTACTTCTTGATAGAAATTGATTTTGTTCTCAACTGTTAGCTTTAGAAAAAAAAGCTCTTATTATCAGTTTTGTGGGCTTTAAGTTTTATTTACTTACTTGAAAGGCAGTGTCAGAGAGAGAAAAGGAGAGACAGAGATCTTCATTTTGCTGGTTCACTCCCCAAATGGCTGCAACATTAGGGGCTGCGCCAGGCAGAAGCCAAGAGCCAGGAGTTTCTTCCAGAGCTCCTATGTGAGTTCAGGGGCCCAGGGACTTGGGCCATCCTCCACTGCCTCCCCAGGTGCATTATCAGGGAGCTGGAATGAAAGTGGAGCAGTTGAGACTCGAACCAGTGCCCACATGGGATGCCAGCCCTGCAGGTGGCGATTTAACTCACCACATCAGTGTTGCCTCCCCCCATTTTAAGTTTTTATAGGCATATATTGAATTATCTTGGGTAAATATTTTGGAGTGAAATGGGTAGGTCATATGGTTATAATTAGCTTTTGAAGAATTAGCCAAATTGTAACGAAAAATGATGCACTATTTAATATTTCCAGCTGCAGCGAGAGATTCCAGGTGTTTCATGTCTTTGCCTGCATCCAGTGCACCCGGTCTTTCTAATTTTAGTCTTTTTAAATGGCAGATAGTGAAGTGTTAGCTTATTGTGAATTTAAGTTACATTTCCCTGATGATTAATTATGTTTACATATTTTTGTGTGTGTCTTGGTCATCTAGATATCTTTGTGAATTATCTTCTAAAATCTTTCACACTTTTTACTGGGATTTTACCATCTCTTTGAGTTATAAGTTTCCTAATAAGCAGACAACTTTGACTGAAATATGTGTTTCTGGTAATTTCCTCCAAGCTCCATTCTTTTAATGTGGTTTTTCAGACAATTAAAATATTAAATATTGATAGTGTCCAGTTTATCATTTTATTCCATTTCTTTGATATATAAGGAAATTGCATTTTGTAGACTTCTTCATGTTAATGTTGTATCATCATGTGACCTTCACAGAGTCAGTTATTCATTCAAATAATTGGTTCAAAGATTCCCTTGGAATTTTTTTCTTAATGTCAAGAGTCCTATCACTTGAAAAGAAGGGCAGGTTTACTTCACATTGCTTGGTTTTCTTTTCTTTCTGGTGCTGTGTCTAAACAACTTTACCTCCAAACACACACCCTCTGTACTTTATTGTATACACATGCTAAATGTTAGGGTGGTTAAACCACACCTTGCAATGCTGGCATCATATATGGGAGTGCCAGGTCATCTCAGAGGCTCCATGAAGCACCTTTATTTCAGAAAGGTCTAAATTACATATATAAAAACAAAAATCCATATTGATGGGTAAAAGAATACTATTTTAAAAAATAGTGCTTGGGGGTGGGTGTTGTGGTACATCAGATTAAAACTGTGCCTGTTGGAATCCCTCATCAGATTACCTGTTCCAGTCCTGGCCGTACTACTTCCAGTCCATTCAGTTCTCTGCTAATGTACCATCGAAGGCTGCAGAAGATGGTCCAAGTACTTGGGTCGTTGACACCCAAGTGAGAGACCAGGATGGAGTTTGTGGCTCCTGAATTGGGCCTGCTTAGACCTGGCAGCTGCAGCCATTTAGAGAGTGAATGAGTGAATGGATGATCTCAATCTCTCTCTCTCCCCTTCTCCCCCAACCTGCAGTTTTAAATGGAATATCAACTCCCTATTTCTGCTCTTATTATAATTTAAAAATTCTATATTATCCTCTTAATATTTAGTCCTCCACTGACTGGTTACTCTAAACTTTTCCACTTGAAAGTACTAAAGGAGTTTCAAACTTTCTCGTGACTAGATTGAGAATTGACTTATGTGCTGCTTGTAGATTTTTCATAAATATCCTTTATCTACCTGAGAAAGTTTCCTACTGTTGGTAGTTTGCTGAGTTTTTTATTATGAATACATGTTTTATTTTGTCAAATGACCTTTCTGCATCAAATGAAATGATGATACTTTCATCTGTATTTCTCAGAATGTCCAATTACATTCATTAGTATTTTTTAAAATGTTCATTCAACCTTGCCTCCTAAGGTCAAGTTTAGCTGGTTTTAATATTTTTTAATGTTGGCCAGCTTGACTGATATTGCATTTTATTAGGAATTTTTGCAAGAGGAGTTATGGTTCATAATTCTCTTTTTTGGTCATGTTTTTCAGATCTTACTGTAAGAGGGAGGATATTTTTAGAAAAGAGAAGTAGAATAGTTCTCCCCCCTCTTCTGTTTCTAAAATAATTTGTGTAATTTGGGTGTTGCTCTTTGACAAAACTTAAAAGAAGAGTATCTGTGCTTGGAGTTTTCTTGAGGATGTAATCCTTTAAAAAATAAATTTAGTATGTTTTCCAGATTTACGGCTGTTCTGATTTTCTCTTTCTTCTGGTGTCCATCTTGGAATTATATTTTTTCAAAGTACCTATCCACTTAACCATCATTTCCAAATATGTTGGTGCAGAGTTATTGCTAGTGTTATTTTAAATTCTCAAAACTACTTAGAATCGGTGGTAACAATTGATTTTTCATTTCTAATATTGATGATCTGTAGTCTCTCCTTTTGTCTACTCTCTCTAGCCAAGGGCTTCCCAATTTTCTTGATTTTTCCAAGACCAAGCTTTGGTCCCATTGACTGTGTTTCCATTTAATGCATTTGTTATATTAACCCCTCATCCCACTTTTCTTTGCCTTGTGTTTATTTTGATGTTTCACTTTTTTTTTGAAATTTAAGTCAATGTAAGGTCATAAGTTTAACTCTTTTATTACATAGTAATTAAGTATGTAAATTTTCCCCCAAATTCTATTTTACCTGCATGCCAAACATTTTGTGGCAACTTAGTTTTATTTTTATTAATTTAGTTGTATTTTACAGTAATTCAATTTAAAATGTTTTCTAATTTCTCCTATAATTTCATGTTCATACTCTGATTTAATAAAAAGTATGCTTTCAGATATTGGGATTTTTTCTAGTAATTTTATTGCTGATGAATGTTCATGAATTCTATTAGAATTAGATAAAATGCTCTATATTAGTGTACCTTTATATTATTGCATAAAGTCTTATCTTCAGCTTGGGATAGCTTTTCTATTTTTGAGCCATCAATAAAAATAAGAAATAGCATAACTAATCATTTACCAAATTTTAGAATTTGAGGAAATGACAACCTTCTCAAACTCAAATTTCTAACTTGTAAAATTGAAATAGTTATATCTAATTTAGTGGCTTTCATTCTGTGTGTATATATGTATATATGTGAATATAAAATAAATATATCTGTTTATAATATATATTTATAAAGTACATCTTTTAGAATATTTATTTCCATTATACATTTTACTTTCATACATGCACATTTATAATACCCCATGTTTCTTGAAACAAAATGCAGACCTTTATGAAAGATATGTTATTATATTTAATCATATTTAGGAATTGATTTTTCCAGCGATTTGGTATATTGTGCAAAATTACACATTCTGAATACCAAACACAAGGAAAATAACCTCTCTAGTCCCACTCTTACAAAAGGAAAATATGTACACCCATAACTAATAACCAAATTCAGTAAGCATGAAGATGAAAAGCAGCACTTCTTTGTCTATCAATACAGATTTAATTTGCCCATAGTGATTATAGTTTAATTAAATTTGTATATAAAATAAATGTTCAGGAACATATTTATAAGTGTTCCTCTATTAGTAATCAATGCAAATTTCCCAGTGTGCAAATATAAATCTAATTTTAATTTTTAACATTTGTTGTCATTGGTATTGTACTAATATTTATTAAATGAAGTCAATGGCTTCACCGCCTTTTGAAATTATTTATTTTCAAACATTTAAATCCTTCCAACCAATGTGTGCAAAATGATGTGAAAACCAAGATTATTAGGGCAATCCTGGTTTTCCAAGAGCTACCTTCTGAGCAACATCTGAAACTCCTTTTTAAGTTAGATATCTTAGTTACTTCTCTAATGGCATGGAGCCCATGTATCTGGAACAGAGTACCTACAGGGATGGGATGGAAACGTGGCTGAACACATGTGTTGAATCAGCCATGAGGTCTGTGATGCAGATGCATGATGTGTGGAAACAGCCAAGAGTGTGGATTGAGTTATAACCACATTTGTAATCATGTCCCATAGGCATTTGCCTTTGCCACTTGCAGGCCACAGCTGTCATCTCAACCAGAGTGTGGGAGGCTCAAATGACTTCATGGTGAGAAAGACAATTCCTTACTGGGAACCTGAAGGGAATCCCTATGCTAAGTGTTTTGGTCCTTGAGTTATTAGCTGAAATTATGTTCATGTGGCAATGCTGTATGGGTTTAATTCTGTTACTGTAATTTGTGTACCAGCATTAAAACATAACCCTAATTAGTCTTCAGAAAACTAGTAACATAGACCTTCTACCTGCCCCTTCTTCCTTCTAATTAGTCAGTAAGGAACAAACATTTACGTATGTCCCATGAATTAAATCCTGGACAAAAAGACGAGTGAAATTCAACCAGGATATTTAACATGTAGTATTTGTTAGGCATCCATACTGGGAAGGAATGCCTGATCAGAGAGGTGAACCTTTTTTTTTTTTTTTTTTTTTGGATTAGAATTGCATAGTTTTCATCTTTGTCTTGTATTGTGGAATGTGGTGCTTTCTCTTCAAAAATTAAAATGTGCATTTGTTCTTGTGGCTTCCTTTCTGAAGAATTTATTCTAGAACATATTCTTGTATTTTATGTTCTATAGATTAAAATCTCAGTAAAATAGAAGATCCCATTACACTTTTCCTGAGTGGTAAAGTCCAGAATACATTTTAGGCTTCCCTAAGATTCTACAGCAGTACTGGAATATTTGTCCCCAGTTGCGAAAGCAAGAGAGTCCTTAAACCACATCTTGGATCTACTAGTATAGCTAAAGGAATGCCTGATTGAAATCTGGCAGATAATTTAAATCATTCCCAAGGTAATGCTTCCACTATGGAGCTCAGAAAACCATCAAAAACCTCCTCTGTTGGATATAAGAGATAACTCTGCAGGAGATTAGAAGAATCAAGAAATAAATATGAGCACAGAACAGGAGGAAAACCTATTCTCTGAATTTTATGCTTGGTCCTTCACCCAGCATACAAATTAAGCGTTTGCACAGGAATAGCACACTTTTGGTGTTCTCCAGAATATTCCTACACAGTGGACGGCTCCATCACAGACTATTGACCTGGTCATCACGCCTGCCTGGCTATCTTGAACGTGCTGCTTATGAAGGGGAATGCCACATTGCTGAGTCGTGGTGGTCTCTCAAAGAGGGAAGGACATCCACAAGGCCTGGCCTTGAGTCCTTTTTAGTTGGGCTTCTTCCTGATGGGGAGGTGGTTGGTCACAGAAGGAGAGTAGACCTCATGAGTGGTTCTTAACTTTTTGTTTTTGTGTCATTTGAGGGACAGTAAGTAACTTCTTCCATGGTTCTTGACAACTGGGCAGTTGTTAGAAAAATCCAACTTTTGTAGTGATCTTCCATTATTGTGTGTACTCTAAGTGACTTATTAGGAAATCCAGAGCCTATTCAAAGGAAAATGGATCAAGAGCTGGCTGGCTCCCTAATGATAAATACCTTAAAATGGACTGCATTGTCTCATTTAATTAGGATATGTTCAGTGGGTGTGAACTAGTCCCAGGCATTGATCTACATATCTGGGGTAAAGTGGTGAAGGTTCTCGGTCTCACGTAGGATCTCATGGAAGAGACAGAGGCCAAGCACTCTACAGATTGAACAACCAACCAATGTAATTTCCAGTAACTGTGATAATGTGCCACATAGGGAAAGAGACACAGTATCAAGGTAGAGAATGACAGAAGGGGTCAGCAGTACAGCCACTAAGTGGGGATCTTTGGGTCAAAATCTAAACGTAAGAAGCCAACCTTGTTCAGTGCCTGAGCAGCAATGGGCGTATTCTGTAACCAGGTCCTTGTTTCTAAAATATTGCTCGAGAGAGGCAGGAAAGGGGAGAAGGACGATCATAGTGGGGTCAGCAGCAAAATACAGACAGAAGCCTAATGAACTAGTTTAGTTGAAGGTGATTTGCCTGGTGTTCATATTCAGTGTTGTGGCTGGGTTGTCACTTTACCAAATGGTCGTTCTACTTCCTTTTTGTCTTTAGAAGGAAGGAAGAAGGGAAGCATTGTGTAAAATACCTTTTGTGTAAAATATTACAAGAACCGACTCTGGGTTCTCTTCCATTTTCTACTTTGATTTGAGTGTTTTGGCTGAATCTATAGCATTCTAGGGTTTATTAAAGGAAAGAAAGGAAGCACTCTTAAGGATTCTGTTTTTTTTCCTTATCGATCTATTCCTATAGAAGTTTGAACAGCAGCTTAAATAGATCAACGTGCCAGAAAAGCAGTTGATGACAACAGAAATTCAGATTGTCTTAGTTTTCACAGGAATTTTCAAATATGATTCAAAAGTTATTTTGGAAAACATATAATTAGAGTCACAGCATCTATTATTTCTAAAATAACTAACTTGAGTTATCATCAATTAATATATTTTTAAGAACAAACTAGAAATCACTTTTGGAATATTAATGAATCTATCAGGTAAAATAAAATAAACATAAAGCTCCTTTGAATAAATAGAAGATAGTACAAATCAACTATTGAATAGGCCTGTTGTATTATTAATAACAGCTATAATTTAAAAATCAAATAAAGAAGGAAAAAATGAATAAGCCTAAAAATTGAATTTTTTATCTTTGACTTTTACATTGAGTTTCAAAAGTAATAGAGGTGGCAGGCATTTGGTGCAGGGTTTAGAAAGCTGTCTGTTGAGATGGTGGCCTCCCGTATCAGAGAGCCTGGTTCAAGTCCTGGCTCCTCTGCTCCTGACTCAGCTTCCTGCTGTTGGGTTCCCTGGGAGGCAGCAGGTGAGGGCTCAAGCACTTGTGTCCCTATCACCCATGTGGGCGACTTGAATTGGATCAGAAACCCCTGGCTTCAACTTGGCCAAACCCTGGGTGTTGCAGGCATTCGGTGAGGGAACCAGTGGATGGAAGATCTCTCTCTGTTTCTCTCGCATAACACACACACACACACACATCTGTCTGCTTATCAAATAAATAAGAATAAATTTTAAAAAAGTAAAAATAAGTGAAAACAATGAATCATAGAAATGTGACCTTGGCAAGTACACAGTGATGACCCTTACCATATCATAAGTTGACCAATGAACAAAGAGAGTGTAAGCTCACTCCCAAGTGTTGGGATGTCCAGTGAAAGCTTATCAGTTGCCGAATCCCATGTTTATACCTTTCTGTTTTGTTCTACTTTAATTGACATCTTCTGTGCCATTTCAAAAGTGAGAGATCACTGTGGCTTGTCTGTAGGATAATGTCTTATCATCAGATGTCCTTCAGGACCCCCAAGAGACAGGATTTGAGTGGAAGGCTGCTTGATAACCCGCTTGCACTCACTGCTTTTGTCCATGAAGTAGCCAGTGTCTCTGAGTTGCATCAAATAGCGCAGCCCCTCTGCTATCTCCACGGGATACCCAAAGGCTGCTCAGGAGAACATAGGCAGCTGGCTCCCTCTTTCTTTTGTGAAGAACCCCTCGGAAGCCAGGGTGGACTTGTGGGGTAAGCCATGCACCCTGCGTTTTCAGCCTACAAGAGGCCCTGTGCAGCCTCTCCAACGTTAAAATAGAAAACCCAGGGTTCTTGGTGCTTCCTGTGGGGTGTGTCCATTTTCCCAGCAGCAGTGGGAGGGTTTCTGGACTGACATCTGAGCCGAGCAGCTGGATTTGAGGCCACACTGTGTGTGCAGAGCATCTGACTGATGCTACTATTGTGTTCCTTCCATCGCAATGTTTGGGAATCGTCTAACCAAAATGCTCATGTGGCCCTTCATAGCACAAGATGAAAAGGCTTCTGAAAGCATCCTCAGTTTTCACAGTGGGAATGCGCAAATTATTATGGACTGTGAATTCATCTGACTCAGTGAACAGAAAGTACTAGCAGTGTGACGTATGGGGAAGAAGGTGGTTACTATGGGTTGTCGACAGTAAGGTGGTGTCAGTCGTGTGTCAAACCTTGGCATGACACTCACTGAAACCAAGCGCTATTTCATTTTTATATTCTTGCGATCACGATACACAGTTTTATGACATTAACAAATAGTTTATGTAATCAAGAAATTAATGCCTTAGAATCGTAACATTTCATTCAAGGACTTTTGGTGTCTTATTCTTTTGATTTGTATCAAGTTTTTATCCTGTAGAGAGAAGATCTAGAAGTAATCTTCAGACACTTGTTGAGTGTTGGATATTTTGGCTGCTTTATAGCTAGGGATTGGGGATTTCTGAGCAATTGAGTTGCTTTGACCTTTAAGTCAGGAAATTGGTCTGCATTTCTGAGCCACTGTTGTACTTCATGCCAGTCAGTGAACTCTATTTCCACGATGCCTCCATCTGTGAGAAGGGAGCATGGGTGTGCCAGAGCTCTCAAGCCTCTGGGGGAATTGCAGCTTCAGTCCAATGTAGAGGGACCATTGATCAAGGGATTAGCGCCTCTGGATGCACGTGGTGTGTTGCCTGTGTGTGTTTCTGTGCGTGCACATGGACACAAACATATCCACTGTTGGTTCACTCTTTGCCATGGGAATTCAGTGGTGACAATAGACTTGAAATAGGTAATTGCTATTTCATTTTGCTGTGTCCCGTTTATTTTATGTCATGGAGTTACAGAGGCACTAATAGATTATATGGGTTTGTGGGTCTGAAAAAAAATAGGAAATCTTTCTTATCTGAAATAAAGGTGAAGTCGTTAGAGTTCCCCAATTCTAATTTTCAAGTTAAATTACTTGGTACTATAAATACAACTGTTTTCCCGGTAAATCATAGAAAATCACATTAAAAATTTCTCTGAGATTGGAGAACAATATTTGCTGCAAAAAATGTAGCCTTATGTTTCTATGTAAGAATAAAATTGGCAATAAAGGTTAAGAATTGATATTTTAACAGTGATCACTTTTCAGTTAAGTTTCAGCACTTAAGAAGAATTGTGTATTGATTACAGTATTCAACCAAAAGTATTAAGTAGAACAAACAAAAAAATACTAAGAGGGATAACATATCAAGTTGCTCATCAACAGTCAGGGTGAGGGTATCTATGAACTACATTCAATCCATTCTGTTTGTATTAATGTCACATGACATGAACAAATAAAGTAGAAAAATTCTGTAGACATATTATAAATTATCTTCTTATATAAGAAACTTTAATTATTCCAAATCAATTGAGTATATTAAGAAACTTTGGCTTATAAACTGGATGTCTCTGTTTGTGTCCTCTGTGTGGGTGTCTCCACATGTGTCTTTATGAATATATGTGTGGCTGTGTCTACACATGTGAGGAGTCACATTTAGTTAACTTTCAGCTCTGTGTGTGCACGTGTAGCAAGTATATGTAGGTATATATTCATGTATGTAGATACACATTCAGTTAACTTTCAGCTGTGCATGTATGTGTATGTGTGGGACATTTGCATGTGTTTGTGTGTGTGTGCTTGTGTGTGGAGCCACATTCAGTTAACTTTGAGCTATGAGTGCATATGCATATTTGCATGTGTATGTAATCATTCATTGTTTAAAAATAATTTTTATCTGTATGAGGTGAATACATTTCACGTATTTCATATTTAGGAGCATGGTTGCATTCATATTACTTCCAGCTGTGTGCTCTGTACTCTGAGGCACAGAGAGAAAGCCACTAGAAGAGGGTGACAGGTCCTGGATTTTCTGATTTGCTGGCGCAGCCCATTTCTCTCCCACCTGCTCTTCTCTGTAGGAGCTTCCATGGTCACAGTGGGGGCAGCAATCCCAAGAGTACTCGCACATTGTTCTACCCTTCGCCTGCATTTAGGTGTGAAACCCGTTGTGAAGACCTAACTATTCATTGGCCAAGGATGCTTTATTGCAACTGATTTTGTGTCTGTTGTCAGAGCTCAGAGGATCATTCTTCTTATTTCCTTTCTGGTGATCAGTCGTGTGTCAGATCTCCTGTCCATCAACTGTTAATGACTTGCAGCACAGTAGTACTCCCTTCTCTGCATAGTATAGAGCCCAGGAACCTTGTGGAAGCCTTACATAGTGTGTACTAGTGAAACTCATATGTTCTATGCATATTCCCATACATACATAGCTGTGAAAGATCTAATTCATACAGTAGGCTCAGTAAGAGACGAGCAAGTTTAACATCCTGCAGCATGCAGTTTTCTCCTTCTCTTCCAAGTGGAGGACTTCCACCTTTTTCTTGTGCTTTGTGACCAGCATTCATAAAATAATGGCCATGTGAACAAAGGCACTGGGAGACCATGATGGTCAGGTGGGGTATGCAGCGCTCTTAGCCTGGGCAGTTTGTGTCTGGGGAGGATGGAGCAGGATGGCACAAGATTTTATTTATCATGATACTCAGAATTGTGAACCTAAAGTTCAGGAATTGTTTCTTTCCAGAATTTTCAATTTGATATTTTCGGACTCCAGTGACAGAAGCCACATAAAGTAGACCTACACAGAGGGATTTGCGTGAGGATGCTTGGCAATTAAAATCCATAATGGGAAATTAATCGTCTCTAATGCTAAATGAGCAGATAACTCAATTGAGGAAGGCAATTTTCATGGCATCAGACACAATTTCTGCCTTCAAAAACAGCACCACCTCCATTCCATTTCCTGTGCAAAGCCCAGTCTCTGTGTGGTCTCATTGTTAGGAATTCAGGAAGAAAGTCAACCGAAGACCCAGCTTAGTGTCCAGTACAGAGGGCAATGCATTTTCAATCATGGGAGAACAGGCATGGCCAACAGGCTGATGGAGGCAGCAGCCCTGGGACCCCGAGTCCAGTGTGTGAGCAGGTGCCACCCTGAGCCCTGACAGATCCTGCTCTGTGTGTGGATGTGGAGGTGAAGAGTGGTCACACCACGTCCTTGCCTACAGCGTCCACACCACGCCCTTGCCTACAGCGTCCACACCACGCCCTTGCCTACCAGTGTCCACACCACACCCTTGCCTACAGCGTCCACACCACACCCTTGCCTACAGTGTCCACACCACACCCTTGCCTACAGTGTCCACACCACGCCCTTGTCTACAGTGTCCACACCACGCCCTTGTCTACAGTGTCCACACCACACCCTTGTCTACAGTGTCCACACCATGCCCTTGTCTACAGTGTCCACACCACGCCCTTGCCTACAGTGTCCACACCACGCCCTTGTCTACAGTGTCCACACCACACCCTTGTCTACAGTGTCCACACCACGCCCTGCCCTACAGTGTCCACACCACGCCCTTGCCTACAGTGTCAACACCACACCCTTGTCTACAGTGTCCACACCATGCCCTTGTCTACAGTGTCCACACCACGCCCTTGCCTACAGCGTCCACACCACGCCCTTGCCTACAGCGTCCACACCACACCCTTGTCTACAGTGTCCACACCACGCCCTTGTCTACAGTGTCAACACCACACCCTTGTCTACAGCGTCCACACCACACCCTTGTCTACAGTGTCCACACCACGCCCTTGTCTACAGTGTCCACACCACGCCCTTGCCTACAGCGTCCACACCACGCCCTTGCCTACAGTGTCAACACCACACCCTTGTCTACAGTGTCCACACCACGCCCTTGTCTACAGTGTCAACACCACACCCTTGTCTACAGCGTCCACACCACGCCCTTGCCTACAGTGTCCACACCACGCCCTTGTCTACAGTGTCCACACCACGTCCTTGTCTACAGTGTCCACACCATGCCCTTGCCTACAGTGTCCACGCCATTCCCTTGCCTACAGCATCCACACCACGCCCTTGTCTACAGTGTCCACAGCAGCGCCTCCACCAGCAACACAGGTCATGTGCCTTTGCGATAGCTTTCTCATTTAAATATAAAGAATATTTTTACAGCTTCCAAAAGGCATTTTCCTTCTTGCCAGTTATTTAAATGAAGCGGGGTCCTTCTTGCCCTCTTCTGGAGAGAGCAGTAGTCTCCCATTTGGAAGTATGTGTGTGTGTGTGTGTGTGTGTGTTCAGCTGTAAGACGAGCATGGGAAATTGAGGAACGCAAAATCACACCCAGTGCCTAGCAAGCTCAGATCACACACGGATGAGCCCTTCCAACCTTCACCACTGAAATGTTGGAGAGAATCTGGTGTTATGAGGGGACTTTGTCAGCGGTTGTATCTCCAGTCACCGTGTCACAGCACCAGTTTCACAATAGATACACATCATTACTTCTATTCACATGGGAAACCATAGCAAAATCCTAGCAATGCAGTCAGGTGCATGGTGTCTTCAACCTCAGAGGTGGCACCATACACCAGAACCGCCAGTTCCTGTGTGTTACTGTTGTTTGTTGAGTGTGCATAGACTTGCATGTACACACACAGAAACATGCAAGTGCACACTGAGCTGGTCACAGTGTGTGTCCTGAGGGCAGTGTGGGCTTGGCATGGAGCTGGGGTCAGCAGTAGGAAGCACAGAGATGCTGACTCAGACCCCATCGGGGGAGCTTGTGCTTGTCCTGATTGTGTCAGGTGCCATTGCTGGCCCAGGCCCATGCACTAACATGTTCATGTATTCCTGCACCTGCGCAGTGTGGAGAGCACACTGCACAGTGTGCCTATGCCACCCCTGCTGCAAGCACTCACTGTCCCTCCTTTGTCTTGGGCAGCTTCTCCTCCCAGCCCTCACCCACCCACCATTGCCTCCTGTGGACAGGGAGAGACATACAGCCTTGTGACTAAACTCTTGTTTCAGAGCTGAACACTTTGAAAGAAAAGTGGGAAAGTCAGCCAAATTAAAGACTACAGTCAGGAGAATTGATGAAGAATGTGGAATTGGGCACTGATTTTCAGTTGACCTTTAAACTGCATTATGAATGTTTTGAGCTTTTTTGTTGCCCAAGGAATCCACCTTTTTTGTTGTAAGGAATCTGTATTACATGGGATTGAATTAATATATTTACACAAAGCAGAAGAGAAGGATTGAGTGATTTTGCTTGGTTTCAAATAGACAAAACAGAAATGTGAAAATATTATTACAAATGCTGTGACAATGTCCCATATGTAGTCCTGATGGAAGTGCACACAAAGGAAATATGGTAAAGACATAGGGCCAGTGACTCATGTGTTGTGGAAATGGGAGTTACACAGAGAGAGGAGAGGCAGAGGGAGAGAGATCTTCCATTTGATGGTTCACTCCCCAATTGGCCACAACGGCCAGAGCTGCGCTGATCCGAAGCCAGGAGCCAGGAGCTTCTTCTGGGTCTCCCACGCAGGTGCAGGGGCCCAAGGACTTGGGCTGTCTTCTACTGCTTTCCCAGACCATAGCAGAGAGCTGGACTGGAAGAGGGGCAGCCAGGACTAGAACTGGCACCCATATGGGATGTCGGTGCTTCAGGCCAGGGCATTAACCCGCTGTGCCACAGCGCTGGCCCCAGATTCCTGTACATATAAAACCGTGTGTGTTCACATGTCAACATGCACATAAACACACAGTGGAAATTCTGAAGGGCCAGTGCCCAAACGTGAGGAAATACCACTCAGAGTGCGGCGGGGTGCAGCCAGCAACTCTGCACTGCCTGACTTTACTTCCTCTGAGTCTTTGTAAATTGACAAAAAAGTAATAATACTCTTTGAGGGAAAAAATATTGCTCTTTTCCAAGGGAAGCATGCAGATGTTAGATTAAAAAAGTAAAATTTCATTAAATGTAATTTCCGACATAGAGGTTTATTATTATCAATCTTCACAGGCAACCAAATATCATTACAACGATTAAAAAACAGATGAGGTAATGTTTTAGCCATGCATAAAGTTGTTATGCTCACATAAATGTGTGCCTTTTTAAAATTCTTGTAAAAAGCAGCATAAAGAGTTTTATTGGATTAAATAACTTCTGTAATTGGCAAATTAGTGAGGAAGAAGTATTTTGAAAGCTGTGATAACTACAGAGTGTGAGACTGGAAGGTGGTCAGAACAGTGTCTGATAGATAGCAAGGCTTTAAAGATTTGAGGACAGGAGGTGGCTTCATTGTATGGGTTCAGCACTCAGTTTCAGAAACTTCCCACTTGGCCCTGTAAGGCAAGGGCCTGGTTTACAACCCGGTCTTAAGTGGATTAATAGAAAGTGGAAAGGGGAAACACGGCATTCATAACCAGTAGTATTTAAATGACACACTTTCCCTGATATAAAGAATAGCGAGGGGAAGTGGTAAAGAAGTTGGTGAAAATTAGAGCTTGTCATCTTTCCTGAAGCATGCCTCGAAGCTGCTCTTGCCCACGACTTGCAAAGCTGCAGAAGGTGTCCAGTAGGCAAGATAGCATCCTTCACAGGAGGACTTCGTAGCTCAGCACAGCTGTACCTGATCCACTTCCACGGCTTCCTGAAGGCACACTTGTAAACTCCAGAGGAAGAACACATTGTACACAGGAAGCCTCACAAGTAACTGAAGTATCGTTTGCATAATTCCTCAAAGAAAACTCGAGGCATGACTTAATCCTTGATCACTAAGGATGTATTGTAGGGATTGCTGGAGATGGTGCACCATGTGCTCTGTGCTTCTTCCATAGTGATTAATGATAGGAACAGCAGCTCTTGGTAGCAGGGCTCACGTGTATTACCGAAATTCCACAATTGTGCAACCATTTTCTTAACTTTGTTTTATATGTCACATTCTTCTTTTCATCAATTTCCGTACATTGTACTATTTTTATTAAATAGCCATACATATTTATGGGCAACAATGTGACGTTTCAATACATGTACACAATGTACAGATCAGAAGTAGGTAATCAGCATTTCATCTTCTTTGATGTTACATTCTGATTGGGAGCTCACAACTTTTCTCTTCTCCTTGTTCGTAAAACATATACCAGCTTATTGTGAACCAGAGCCATCCTTGTATTATGCGTAACAGCAGGAACTGACTTGTGATCTAACTCTGATTTTGTACCCATTATTGAAACTCCCTCTGTCTAGTCAGCCTCTAGTAATCAACATCGTGTGTTCAGATTGAGCTTATTTATTTAGATTAGCACCTACATATGAGGGTAAACGTGATCTTTGTCTTTCTGTGCCTGGCTTATTTCATTAAGCGTGATGTCCTACAGTTACATGCATTCTGCTGCACGTGATAGCATTTCTACTTTTACTGCACAACAATGTTCCATTATGTTTCTGTGCCAGATTTGCCTTATCCATACATTTGATTACGGGCTCCTCGGTTGATTCTCTGTTTTGACTACTGTCAACCGTACTGCTGTAAATATGGTGGTGCAGGTGTCTGTTTGATACAATGTGTTCATGTCTTTTGGTATATACCCAGCAGTGGGATTGCTGGAGCCTATGGCAAGTCTTCTACATTTTTAAGGAATCTCCATGCTGTTATCCACAGTGGCTGCACTAATTTACAGCCTTAACAACAGTGTGTAAGTGCTCCCCTTTCTCCATATCCTTGTTAGCATTTTTACTCTCTGTATTTTGGATAATATCCATTCTGAGAGGGAGAGGTGATATCTCATTGTGGTTTTGACTAGCATTTCCCTGATGGCTAGATATGTTGGGCATTTTTCCATCTACTTGTTGGCCATCTGTATTTCTTTTGAGAACTGCCTATTGAAGTCCTTTCCCATTTCTTAATGGAATGCTTGTTCTTGACAACTTGCTGATATATTCCTTATATTAACCTTTGTCCATAAGTAGTCTTTAAATATTTTCTCCTGTTCAGTCAGATTTCTCTTTACGCTATTGATTATTTCCTTTGCTATGAAGCTTCTGGGTTTGATTTAATCGTGTTAGCAAATCAGTTGAGCTCTGCCTTCGAAACAGGTTAGAACTCTCCCTCTCTGGCAACCTCTGCCACTGCACACCAGTCAAGAGGCCGTTGTGGCCTTCATCAGGTCACAGCAATGGCCTTCCACCCGTGGCCTCACCTCTGCCCTCGCGCAGGTGCAGGGAACCTTTCTGCAGTCTCAGACCATGGAACCCCGGCGTGCAAGACTCTTCCATGGTTTCCCAACTCCTTTGGAGCAGGAGGCAGATTCCTTGTCTTGCCAGGCAGAGCCATCCCTGGGCTACCCTAGCTCCCCTGTCTCCCTGCCACCTGCATGACCTCCCTGCTATTTCTCCTGATACTAGAACCACACGCTCATCTCGGGGCATTCACCAGGCACACCCCCTCAGGACAAGGACAAGACACACCCTCACTCTCATGGGGCTTCCTGTTGTTTCCTGCCATACTAGTGATGCCTTCTTCAACCACTGAAAGCGACAACCTCCATTGCAAGCCCCTGTTCCCCTTGGCCCCTGAGACTGGCAGTTCCTCATTTGTATTTTTCTGTTATGCATTTTCTTTCCTAATTCTTACTCTGCAGTGACTGATGCATTTACCATTTCATGTGCTCATTGTCTACTTCCCCCACTCCTGCCGCCACTGGAACTGCAGCTTCCTGAGTGTAGTGATACTGGATCAAATATTCACCGTATTCACAAGGCTTAAGGAATGTTGAAACAGAATCAGCAGTCAACAGTTATTAGTTCAAAAAATGCATGGATGAATAAAAATAATATATTTGGAGGTGAATATTCTCCATTCAGGCTTTAGGGTTGAGGTTCTTCAAATGTGGTACTTCATGACAAGAATAATTTTCATCTCATTTCAAAAATTTATGCATTATATATAAGATTTGCTTACCTAAAATGAAATGAAACAATACTAATATGATGGGAAGAAAGTCATCGTGTTTTTAATCAGGATGAATTATTATCTCTGGATTTATAAAGATCAGTTTCAGTTTTGGGAGGAGGTAGTATTATTTCCTGTATGAACACTTCAGATTTTACTAGGAATCCAGTAGGTAAATCCAGAAGATAAATGAATACAAGTGGGACACATACAAGTTATCACATGAAGGAAGTACATTGATATCTACTGCCATCTTCAGCCCATATTGGCTTCCATTTTGCCAATTTCAAGTGGTTTCTCTACCTTTTGTGGTCCTTGAGAAAAGTGCTCTTTTTTTTTGCAGCTGACAACCCTGTGGAATGCAGGGAATGAGTCGGAAGCAGTGCCTCCGCCTGCATATCCGTCCATCCTTCTCTGTTTCCTTTCAGTCCATGAAGACATCATTTCTCAACAGACCACATTTCCAAGACTTGATTCTTGTCTGAAGTTCACTTTTATTTCTAAACAAAAGCCGTAGTCTCTCTCCAAGTCTTGGACACACAAGTCACGCTGAATGGCGTGCAATACCAAGGGATAGTTACATACTCTGCATATCAGGAACTCAGAATTAGCATGAATTATTAAATTTGGGCAAGAAGCTGGTCACCTCAACTTCCTTGTTTGGCTTCCAAAGTAGAAGCAGAGCCCCCCGGGCTTGGTGTCTACAACCTTATTTCCCATGACTGGGGCTGGTTCATGGGCTCTGTGGCTGGCTGTCCCCCAGGCACTCTGTAGTCACACGCATTTCCCTCTCCTGTCAGCCTCATTTGGCTGGACTCTGACACAGAGGCACTTCCTCGCCATCAGATTTCACCTGCCAATGTTTGACAGCAGGCTGAGCTTGAAGCAGCAGCATCACTCGACCCCCAAACACACAGATCACCAGTCTTGGAGATGGAGATTGCTCTTCCATGTTTTCTAGAAGGGACAGAAGGAAGCGGATGCTAAGGAATTATAAAAACAAGAAGTAGGATTTTTAAGAAGACCATGCACTAGAAAAATGTCATCATTTGATTTTATTGACTATTTGAAATTTTGTCCTCCAAACTCTTTGATGAAAGGAAAATTATCCTATTTTAATGATTATTTTTGGCTAATAATTGAGGTTTCCTGAAGACCTAGGGAAATTCAGAGTGAGGTGGAAAGTTAAGATGAATGACCACAGCAAAGGTGACTGTCATTCGTGTGGCTGTTACAGGCTCATTCTAGATCCAGGGCATCTCCAGTTCTAGATCTGCACTACTAGATTTTTGGACTCTGTCTCGGAGATGAGTGGTCAGTTTGCTCATAAAACTAAGACTTGAACAACCGCCCAGATGTGTCCCTCAGTGCCCCTCACTAAGCTCCTGAGCTGGTGTGGACTTCACACGCTCTCAGTTCTCACTGCAGTGGGAACTCTCACAAATCATGAGTTGCCACACAAAGTCGATTGTAACATCTGATGTTCACAGCTGAGAGCAAGTAGCTCAGATTCTCACTTTACTCTTTTTTTTTTTTTTTTTTAACTTTTAAGGATTTTATTTAGTGAGAGAAATCAGTAGGAAAGTGCAGGCTTCATTTAGGGGAGAAAGAAAAGTCTAGATACTCAGTTGGGTCCATATCAAGCAGAGAGCAGGTCTGGAGCCACATGGAGCAAGTATGCAGGCAGGAAAGGAGGGAGCAGGAGGCCCAAAGGCACACGCCCCCAAGGCACGGGCAACAAGAGCAAGGAAAGGGAGGGCTCACTGTGCTCCAGGCCTTTTATCCACTTCCAAAGGGGAGTGGTTATGTGGTCTGATTGGCAGGTGGGCATAGAGGTGGGGTCAGGTAAGGGCATGAGATCACATAGGGGCATGGTTGAGGGCGTGGTCTTCCAGGTCACAAATCTAATCAGATTTATCCTATCTGCCTGCCTACATCATTCCCCTCTCCGAGAGATTCCAGCCCATAATCCTAAGAGCTGTTGGAGGACATAGTATCATCATAGCTTCTATAGCTGCTCCCTACTTAGGAGGGGTGTAGCACAGGCCCCACCTGCCCTGTGTCTGGAAGTCTCCGCCTATCTCATCTAACAAATTTGCTTTATAAGCTGGAACAATTTAGGTCACCGCCAATGGCTGTGTCCCCTGCATGGTCAGTTTTTTCCATAAGTTGTTGAGTTCCGAAACATATGAGTTTGTTAATTAGCATAATCAAAACTGGAACAAAACCAATTGCAAGTGGAGTACCCCTTAAGATGGAAAGAACATATCTTACAGACTCCCAGATGGTGGGTGGTGATAGGGTACTCTTATGTAGATTATAAATCCTTTAAGCTTGAGCATAGAGAATTATAATAGAAGAATCCATAATGGAGTTTAGTTGTCAATAATAATTCCCACAGAGAATCAAAAGTGGAGGCAAACACAGCATGTCTGTCTCAATGCGCATCAGTCTTAAGTGACTAAGACACAAGCTTTACTTATCTTTTTGTTCTTGAAGAGATACTTAAGGTCTCGATTGGTTTGCAGGAATAATCAGGCATGTCTGTGACTTCACCAGTGAAGACTTGAGAAGTTTGGTCCTAATTTTACTGAGGTGTTTGTGTTCAGTTGCACCTGGTAAGGTCCCGCCCATTTAAACTGCAACTGATCTGAAGAGGACCTCTCTACGAATGTGTTGCTCAGGAATTCCTAATGTTGGAGATTTAATTCTTTGAACACCTTTTGTAGCTCCAGATTCTCACATTACTCTTGATCCTGTTCCTCTGGTATGGTGAGGACTTCTAATAGGGCATGCCACAGGAACCCACCAGTGATTATAGAGAATTCATTTAGGGTTCATTACTAAAACATCAACCCTGTGGAAATATTGTCTTTTTTTTAAAGGTAAGCCTCTTTGGGTTAACATTACTGTTTGACCTTTGGAAAAGTCACCACATCCATGATAGAGATCTTCAACGAAAGTAATATCTGAAATTGTTCCTTTTTTGACAGTTGTTATCATGAATTCGCAAAAGACATATTTGTCTCCATGACTTCTAAGTTCCACAGTGGGTCAGCAGCAGCGAATGGTATTTGTGACTAGTCACAGAACATCGTGAGATTGTTGCCTAGTCTCCTGGATAGTACCATAGGAAACTTGCGCATTTTTGGCCTGGTGCCTCTAGGAAAATTTTTGACATGAACAGACACAATTTTGAGCCACAAACCGAGGCAATCTTGATGTTGAATAATTACTTTGTAACTATCAAGATACTGCTTTTTAAAGAGATTCTTGGATTTAAAAAAAGGCCCAACTGTGTAGTAGTTACTCTATGTATATTTGAATATTGTAAAATTAACTGCAAATAATGTTGAGTGCATAAATATCACCATTAGATCCATGTATTGATATCAATTCCAAGCACAAGACATAATTAACAGATTTTTTAATTGCATGTTTCATTCTTGGACATAAAACTTTAGTCCACTTTTAAATAGGTTTTAAATAGGATTTTAAATAGGCTAGTTTTTCTGTTGCTGTATTGAACACTCGGAAAAATTTAGACTGTTGTTCACTGCCATTAGGCTCATAATCAAGTCAGAAGTTGCTAACCGCAGGAGTAAATGAGCCAGGGCCCACACAGCGGCCGTGGTGGGCGCCTGAGCGCGTGGACGTTTCCCTTTTCCTAGATGCTCAGCCTTCAGTCTTGACACACAGTGCTGTGTAGATAGAAAGGAGTCCTGTTTTACTCCTGAAACGCCAGTGCGTGGCATCTGCTGCACTTTACTTCTGTTCCATTTGTGGTAACTTACAGCTAAAAGGCTGAAGAACAGGTGTGGCTGCCTACTTCTCTAATTATATGCAGACTTGGGAACTGATCTACTGTGGCGGAATAAATTTGCAATATAGACATGTGGGAATGAGGTAAAAATCATTGATCTATGACTGAAGTCAATAAAGTGGTACACATCTTCCCATTTCTATAAAATAATTCATGTGGTGAACAGACCATATAATATGCCAACGTATAATTGAGAAATATATAAATTTCCATTAGTTAGTATTCACTTAGGAAATGCAGCCATGTCCCAAATTCTCAAAAGTTGTACATATAAATTAACATATCACTTTGCACAGATATGTAAAGTGTGTGTTATTTTTTTAAGCATTGGAAATTACCAGTTTTATTTCAACTGCACAGGTAACCTAAATCATCTAATAAAATTTCCTGACTAGGAGGCTAACCAGCGCTTCATTTTGGTGTGAAAGGAATAAAAAAAAATCACAGTTTTTGATTTGACAGACAATCTATATCATTTTGAAATAATTTTGATCGACATTAGTTTACTCATTTTATTTTCATATTTTGGTACTGTTTGCAAGTTAATAAACGATTGTGAGGTCAGTTTATTGTTGTTTTGCTTCTTTCTTTTCCATTTATTTCACCCATTGGTTTTCTTTTGAAAAAGGACTAATGCTTATCTTTATTATTTGTGCAGTGCATCTAGGGATTAAACCTGTTAACTCAAGAGTTTTACTGGATTTTCATCATTCAAAATGATAACGTTCACACCTTATTAAGGGATGTTACTGTGTAAGATATTGATGTGTTGAAAAATAGTTGGACAATTGCAAATTTTTTAATAAAGATCAAATTGCATAAAAAGAGAATTGAGTTAAATGTAAGAAAATGCAAAAGAGGTTAAAAAATTTGTAGTGGGCCATGGTTCAAGATAGAAGGATTTTCTTTTGTTGACCTAGAGGGTAGGAAATCAGTATTTATAAGGACATCGTCAGAACAGCTATTTCCTGAAATTCACTAATAGCAAGATCTCCCTTAAAAAATATGTCTCACCTCCTTTTGTTGCATGCTAATTTTCATTCCTTCGTTAGAATAATGTATTTAGTTTGTTGTTTTTCAAATTTCAAGTGCAAAATCAATGTATTAGTCTATCAAAAATAGTATAAAGTAAATTACAAATAACTATAGCAACATGGTATCACATTGTTTTACACTGATGTTCAAAATTCTTATAATAGTATGATTAAAATGTGAAACTGTTATTCTTTATATCGAAAAATTTTCTTTATTTATAAGTTAGAATCAACAGACAAAGAAAGGCTAGGGGACCAAACAGGAGATGATTGAAAGTCCAGGGTCCCAAATGGCGTGAAATGAACAAGCGAAAACAGAGTAGAATAAAAGTCAATGTTAAAAAAGGAAAAAAAAAAAGCACTCCCTCCGCTTCCTCCCCATGGAGGCTACAGGGGAATCATGTCCTGAACCCCTCAGCTTTTCTTAGCTTAAAATAAGTGGGCTGGTGGCTTCTTTGTGGGTCACAGCAATGGTGTAGATGTTAAGACAATCATAGCCCTCCAGTTAAAAGTAGTTGTCCCTTGTCTAAGTATGAAAATGAAATAGGGCTTCCAACTTTCCTGGGTTTCACACACGCCCCTCTGCTTGTAAGAGTACTGAAGATCTTTCCTTCACTTCTCAGCAGGGTGAATAAATGCGTTGTTGACATTTCCAATGGTAGTATATGGCTGCCTCAGACATGCTGTGCACGGATGGCCATGTGACATGAGCTTGCAACTGGACTCCTTATAAATATTTCAGCAGCGTGTTCCTCTGTCTCACCTGTGAGACACAGAGATTAGCAGTGGGTTTCTCATGGCACTCAAAGCATCTGTTTCAGGACTTTATTTGTTTTTGCATTGGATCTCTTGAGTGCCTCACTTACTAAGAATCCCTTTCCTCTTCTTCCCTACTAAGAGTTTCCATCCCACAAAACACCACCCAGAACATCAATTTTCAATGGCCTCGCGTGGGAATGCAATGCCTCAAGCTTTGCAATGAGGGAAACAGATTTTTACATTAAGTCAGCTCACCTTAGGGAACTGGGGGTTTTCCCGGGGCTCTTGTCTCAATGGATGCAATTGGTAACTTTGCTAATGCATGCTTTATCTACGTCTATATGCATACTTCTTTGGGGATGCCTGCTGGCAGATGTCATTTGGAAGGTGAAGATAAAAACTTCCTGAGCACAACTGCTTGCTCTGAGCAGGCTGCCCTAATGCCCAAATACTCACTTCCACAAAAGGTACATTCCCACTTCACTCCTGATGACTCCGCTCCACACGGCTTCCTGTCCAGGAGTCAGGGTGAACGGGCCGCTCTGTCTCACAGACGGCTTCCCTACCCAGGAGGTGTCATTGTGAGGCCAGAACACAGATGAGGAACTGGCAGAAACTGACAATGTCTCGTAGCTTTCCCTCAGACATGGATGAGTCAAGTTCACTCTCTTTCCATCTGGCATCATTTATGTGCATACATTTTGTGCCCAGCTATAGAGGGCACCATAAGCCCTAATTTAATGAAAGACCATGATTCTCTTACAGGCAGTGGTGTGGAGAAATAATTATGAAGTTACACAATCTCTCATATGTGTAGTAATTCTCAGATGTTGAGGACTAGTAGGAGGGTATTAAACTTTTAACACTAAAACTACTCATATGCTACTGTCAGCCACATTGTCATAGAATTGCAGCGTAATAGTCCTGTACCTGCATCTCTCTTCTGTAGTGGCACACATGCCTAGTACCTCAAGGTCCAGGGCGAATGAAATAACACCTGTGAAAGGGCACCAGAGACCAAGAAAGGCCACACAAACGCAAATTATGAAAAGGTCAACAGAAGCAGCCATGTCGGACACACCCTACCAGGTCCCCAATTATTCCACACCCCACAGACTTCAAATTCAGTGTGTATCCTGTGGACAAAGGGTGGCAGACATGCCCACCTCAGCCCTCGAAGCAATGTCAGTAGGAGGAGCTGTCCAGTTTCCTGAGAGCCAGGGAGTCCCTGAAGTTTGGAAGCTTGACAGCCACTCCCTCGGTGCCAGAAACTCTTCTCCCCATCTCATCCTCATCTTGTGACCTAAGGGAGAAATTCCCTTGGGAATTTTTTTTAGCAAATACAATACAAATGTGACAATTAAGCCTTTTGCTTAAAGGTAGGAATGAGTATCTTCTTTCAGGCATAAAAGCTGTCAGAGATTGAGATTTTTTTTTCCTCCAACTTTGAGGTTACTAACAACTTCACGCTCATGCATTAATCTCTATTAGGAGCAGATAAGTCTAAAACTTCAGTCTTTCTAAGAGCAGAAAGGAATACCACCCCACCCCTCACTTGTGTGAAATCATCAACTTCTTGTTTTGTTTATGGTCAGAAGTTTGGTATTCACTTTGACAGATGTTTTGGTGAGTGCTTTGACAGTTACTGTTTGGTGTTGAATTCAGAAAAAGGAATTGTCTTCTTT
This sequence comes from Oryctolagus cuniculus, assembly GCF_964237555.1. Lineage (NCBI taxonomy): Eukaryota > Metazoa > Chordata > Mammalia > Lagomorpha > Leporidae > Oryctolagus > Oryctolagus cuniculus. The sequence continues at coordinate 115,529,699 of NC_091439.1, forward strand.
AGGATGGAAAACACATCAGGAACTAGTTACAGTGAGCTGTGATAAGTTATGCTCTACATACCAATGTAGATATATGTTTGGAATATTAAGAAGAAATTTCAAAAAAAGTTCATGGAAAATGTAAATAAAAGATAAATTCATTTTGGTGCAAAAATTTGAAAACCACACAAAGGTTTTTCATATTTGTTTTTCATGAACTCTTGGAAGGTTTCTGTTTACATATATTAGCAGATTTTAGAAAAGGCATTAGTGACCACCTCTTTTATTTCTAAAACAAAGAGCATATCCATCTATGGTATGTCCTCCAACTGGGATAAATGGCTTTGCATTTAGACTGCAAGTTTTGCAGTAAAACCATAGCTATGATTAAATCTGCATCCATGTGATCCAACCTAAGGAATATGCACTAAAAACCACACCCTTACTCAAGCTGCTACTGCTAGTGATGGCCATGGAATGAAAAGGGAGAACAGACTACAGATGAAAGCTACTGGTACCTGCTGTAGGGGCCAGCACTCAACTTTGACCCCAGTCAGCACCTGTGGACCTCTTTTCACAGCAGGTGGGTAGAGCACACAGGTGTCCAGGGTCTGTGCACCTGGAATTGTACTCGTTTATCCAGACACACAATCACTTGTCCTTACGAACTGGTGACTTTGAGCAGCTCATGAGACATCCTTTGATTGTAGCTTCAGTTCTGCCCCGGATGACAATAAACTCCATGTGTGGAGAACGGTTGTGATGAATACCACACGAAGAGCACTCAGCTCACAGTGTCCGCTTCGAAAAGTGCGTGACACTCCTGCTATTGTTATTGCTGTAAGAAACAGCATGCCATCAGTACCTGCTCACGCTCATCATTGCTTGGGCCATGATTTGTCAATAGTCTTTGCAACATTGCTGCAGGTCACCAAATACATCAAATAATCAGACGGAATGCATGCCCCTGTGACACAGTTGAGTACACTTATCTATTTATTGGCTTGGTTTATCAATGATTTTTTTTTTAATTTTAGATATTTATTAACTTGTAGTCTTATTTGGTATAGTTGAATCAATAGTCCATAGAACTCAGAAGTTGCACTCTGAGTTGGGCTTCCACGCCTTCTGATGTTAAGGATGTAAATTTTATTCCAGTTCATGAGTCTTGCAGATTTGCTTCAGGTTCCCCATGACTGTCTTAATGACGACACAGCAATGAGCCCACAAGATCCTCTGATATCTTCCATGTGATTCTGCTGCAGAACACGGGATAGAATTACTGACCCTCGCTCTGTTCTGTCTAAATCATGACACTTTTTGCTGCTGTTCTTGCTGGTTTAAATGTTCAGGTTTCCCTGTAGCCATGGTCTGTGAGTCTTTGTGAGACTTGAGTCTGAAGGCCTGTGGTCACTTTTTAAACTTAATCTTAACATTAGAGTCTGCAGCATTAGGTCCTCTTATTTAGATGCTATAGAAATAAATTGAAGGCATCATAAATTTTAAAAATATCCTGTAATATTTTTGCATATTTATGACTTGCCTGAAGACTAACAATTGATTTGAAATTTGATTTACACACAACTGAAATGATTGCTTATTAGAAGAAGATCTTCATTGAATATAGCGAAAGAGCAATTTTCTTCTACCAAAATAATAGCTGTTCTTCATTTTAATGAGCTTGAACAAGGAAACCCTTCCTATTTAATACACTCTCTATTCCTGTGATTAAAAATAATAAATATTCTGCCTAGTAAGAGCTCTATTTTGCTTCAGTCAATACAAGCTGTGTCAGTCTCTTCTGGCATTAATGATTGCTGTCAACAAGCATAAATATTTCAGACAAAATTCTGTAGCTGGATTCTTGGTGGAGTTAATTTTTATTGGTATTATTTAATATGTTAAGAGCTGCATCTAAAGTGGATTTTGTACAATCTTTAGTAATTTTAGTCTACCCTGGATATTTTTAGCAGGTACTTCATAACTGAAAAGTCATACCTGGAGCTTGGCGTGGGTTATCTGTGCTCACAAATCAGTTATCACCATTACACAAATCTTCAAAGTTCAAATTCTTCTGACAGTGGTGATTTCTACTACCTTGTATCACAGAGTTGCATTAAATGATATGGCTAATGGCCATAGCCCCTAAACTCAAATACCATTTGCAGTTTTTGATAGTTTTTGTTGTTCATGTCAGCACTTAGACTTAAAATAGAAAATACACATTTCCTTGGACAGATTAAATAGAATAGCTCTCTGGCACTTAGATATTTATCCCTACAACAGTGATTAGCGCATTTTACAAGAGCTTTGTTTATGTAGTGTGCTTCACTGTTGGGGATGAACTGGTAAAATGTTACAGGGAAGTGTGGGGAAGCATTGCTCCTAGCTTCTTCCTTCTCTGTATCTTTTCTGTCTCATGAAAGACCTGTTGTGAAACAATTTTGTAGAAGTCTCTTCCCAAAGTTTAAAGAAAATGTGTTCTTTGAAAAAACTATGTATGATATACAAAAGTTTTGTGTCGGAAAAACATCTCTTAATCCAATTTCCATGAACGGTTTGAAGTACTCTTTTTTAAGTACAGTTTAAATGTGACTTATGTCTTTGAAATAAGCGAAGACAACAATATTTGTTATAAGAAATACCTACCCTACTGTGCAGTACCAGCCGATTAATATGTGTCTCTCACTGCACTGCAGGCATCTGTAAGGTCAAGGGGCACCACGCCCACATTTGCAGCCCAAGGCAGAGTCCATGACTGGCCTCTATCACCTCATCCACTTGCTGATAAACCAGGAGAAAAGCTAAACTGCTCAAGTTTCTGTTTGCTGTGATGTCATGGCCTGTGTGAGTTAATAAGGATATTCTTTAGTAAAATGTGTTTCTCACGCTCTAGTGTGGTGAAGATATTAAAAATATATAATTTTAATTGAGCTCTTATTTTTTGTTACTTCTTATTTATTTAACTTTTCACTCTATTATTTTGGGAGAAATGATATATTTTCAGTGAACAGAATTGAAGGTTCAAATTCAGAAAATACTTGAGTATATTGTTTAATAAATACATACATAATGTAATTTAGATGAGAAATCAATTATAAAATTAGTTTATATGAGGACCACAGGTGAATTTGGATTTGGGTATGAGTTTGTAAGCTGGGTCAGGTTGTTATACCTCACAGTGCTTTAGATCTGCAAAATGAGAGAATGTCACATTGAAGGGTTGTCCTAAGAATCTGGTAGGATAACACATCCCCACTTATGTCTCAAGTTAAAAGGCAGACGCCACTGGAGTAGCATATCCCATGACTACGTATTGCATGTATCAGCATTTTATTTACTCAACTAACGTAGCCTCTCTATCATAAATGATGATGGAAGAAGGACATTGCACGCAGCGTCTTCCAAGTGCTAGAAATCAGAAATATTGACTTTGTATTACGGTTGTTGCTTGCTATCTCTTTCAAAAGTTTTTCCTGCGGGAACTTCATTTGGACCTAATCCTGAAAGGCAAAATGTCTTACGGAAAACAAATGATAACTGCAATAGCAAGGCGTTGATAAGCACTGTGTTAACCCAGGAAGAACATGCCCGTTTCACAGTTAATTCTCAATCCTTACACAATTTTTAACGAAGGCAAAAGACTCAGTGATAAATGGGCATGGTTAAGGTATCATGTCCTAAGTATTATATATAAAATTCTGGGATTACAAGTCTGTAACTAAAATAGCTTACATAGTGGCCAAAATCATAATATTTGTTCAGATGTAAACATGAAATTATCTTACATGAAATCAGTTTTCCAGGAATCTCCTTGAGACCTAGCATTTTGGAAAATTTGTCAAATCCAGTCCTGAAAACTGGGTTATATTTCCTTCCCATGTGCTTCCCAAATTTATGCAGCAATTGTTAACATGCCCTGTCTTCATCTCTCTTTATCCATCTGGTTCTCCTACTAAAACCTAAATTCCTTGGTTGCCAGGGGCTGCGTGCATACATTAATCCAGACTTGCTCATTCATTAAGCAATATTTCGAGAGCCTTTGACTGCCCATCACTGCAGCCACAGAAGGGAAAAGGGAAGCTGACCTTCTGCAGGGTGCGTCTTGTGGCGCTCTGGCTGTGGGTGCAGGTAGAGTTCCTGTAGTGCCGTAATAACATGAATCATAGTGGGAGCCTTCCTTAGACAATATTCTGGTAGCTGTAACAATATGCTTGATGTCAGGTAATTCACAAAAATAGAAGAGGTTTCTTTAGCTCACAGTTCTGGAGGCCCAAGAGCATGACATCAGCTTTGGCCCTGGCAAATGTTTCATGGGATGGCATCACATGGAGGAATGCATGCAAGAGGAGAGAGAGAGAGAGAGAGAGAGAGAGAGAGAGAGATCAGTTATGTGGTGAATAAGGAGGCAGGAGAGAGCCAAGGAAGCCAAACAGCACATCCTAGTGGGAGCTAATCCAGTCCCAGGAGACCTGACCCACTCTTGTGAGCAAACCACAGGTCCCTTGTAAGAGTGGGGCCCGATGACATCATTGGCCTCACTAGGCTCCACCTCCATAGATGTCACCACCTTTCAGTCCTGTTACATTGGGGACAGGGCTTCAACATGAGTTCTGCTGGAGACAAACCACGTTCAACCGTAGCAGGCCCTAAGAGAGGATGGCTGAGTGCAAGATCATGAGATGCAAAGAGGTCAGGGAATTGAGAGGTTGGGATGGAGAAGACCACCCACGTCTCCTGGATGTCTTCTGTCTCCAGGAGACAGAACAGGAGCTCTGGGAGAGAGAGGAACAGGTAGTTGTTCAGTGATGGAAACAGAGGAGAATGAGATAGAATGACATTTGGGGGTAATTTTAACTAGGGAAAAACAGTGTTTAGCAAGAGGCATTGGGTAGGTGTCAGATGAACACTGCCCTGGCATGGGAGGCTCTGGGAGATGACAGGGTCACAACAGTTCTGCTAGCCTTCTGGTCATGGTCAGGATATCATGAGGTTTCAGTAGACACCTGGGTGGATGCACGCATGGATGAGTGTCTGAACAAAAATCAAACCGTGGGGAAATTGTCAAATCAATGTGATTTTTACTTTGTCTTAGGTTGTACTTTCTTTCAATTTATTTTCCATATTGTGTCTTGTCTCAGAATTATGGGAGTAATTTCCAACTCAAAGCATTTTGAGCTCAGTTCTTATTCACCTCCATTCTGGGCAGTCCAAGCTATTAATTAATGATGCTCTTTCACTGTGACAAACTATCACAGGGTTGTCAGAATTCCAAATTCCCCAAGCTTTTTAATGCCAATTCTATTAAAGCTATAAAAATGGCACCTATGTTTACAGTTCAGAGCTTTGTTCATCTGTTCAAACAATGAATCACAGTATATCCCATATCCCAAAATGTGTTGGCTTTATCTAATTTATTTGTCATATGAAAAAGAGCCAGCCAGTGAATAATAATGTAATCTCAACATTTAAACTGTTCTATGTAGTAGAATCATTTATTCTTGTTAAATGGTAGATTCTACTCCATGTCATAAATAGTTATGAAGATGTGATGCATTGGACACTTACCTATTGCAATGGGATATGTTCTTCAACAAAATTATATATATATGCCCTCAACGGACTCAGAGGTCAGGCAGGAAAAGCAGCAGCAGTACAGACAGATCACAACTTCAAAACTGTTTTACACGTGTAGTTTTGATGATAATGCTTGGGCAGCTGAACAAATTATAGATTCCAAAATTGATGCATTCAAATTCATATTTGCTTCTTATCTATTATGGATTCAAGTGTGTCTCTCCCAAAACAACTTGTTCAAATCCTCACCCTAATAACTTAGGATGTGACCTTACTTGGAAATGAGATCTTTCCAGAATTAATCAAGTTAAACTAAGGTTACTGGGGAGGATCCTAATCAAATATAACTCATATCCTTAATTTTAGATGGGCGAAATTTCGACCCATGGATGGACAGGCACACAGGACAAGGATCATGGGTAGAGGGGGAACTGGAGTGGTGCAACTGCAGGTCAGTGGAATGACCTGGAGCCCGCTCAGCTAGAAGAAGCAAGGACCCTGCTCTGTGAGGTTCACAGAGACGGTGACCCTGACTTCTGACTGCCTTCCGTCAGAGCTACGCAACCGCAAATCTCCGCTGTTCCTATCCAGTTTGTGGACATCGCTACTGCTGTCCTAAAGAACGGGTGCATTTTACGTGTGTTTTCCATGGAGCTGTTTGATCTTTGTGAGCATGTGTTTTGCACAATGGAAGCAGTGCCTTGTCAGGTAGCTCAGGGATGAAAGAGATCCTGTTGAGATCTCTCTCGCATGCTTTAAGGCTTTTCTTTGTGTTTCACTGGAATATAGTAGGTGCTTCATAAATGGCAGCAGTTACTGTGACTTTTCAAGCTCAGGCCTTTTTAGAGCTTTAATAATCCTGATCATAAAAATCATGAAAATGTTTTTGCCCTGTGTTATTTTCTGTTTTCATTATGAAGTGTGATTATATATAAAGTGCTACAAATAATCACTTTATGACAATTTATAATTGAAAATTAATCCAAGGCTCTAAAAACATTCATTTTTATGTTGCTCTCTCACTAAGTGGCCGTTCTCCTATGCTTAAGGGTATTTCAGCTGAGATGAAACACTTTGCCAAAATACATAATTAGCGTTAATGCCACTGTGATGCTAAATTTTTACCATGACAATAGCAAAGATTTAGCAATGCTGCAGAAGTTTTTAATTAATTTGTTTGCTACATGTGAAAAGGAAGGGGGAGCCCGGAGAAATCCTACTAAGGTTCATGTTCCTGCAGAAATCCCATTCCAGCCACAGGGAGTTAGCCAGGTCTTAGGTTTCCTTCAGGTAGTGCTCCTGCCATGACAACTGATCATCAGCACCTTCCGAAGAGTGAGGAGATGCAGGAATGGTACTGTGGAATTCCAGTTACTTAAGGAATCTAACAATGGGACAACTCCTGTGTTTTGAAAACATTCAGCCAAAAGGAATCCATCATCTATCTATCTATCTATCTATCTATCTATCTATCTATCTATCTATGGTTTAAAAATACCTAAATGAATGTTAACACAGAATTTGGGAATAAATTAAAATTTTTATAGCAAAAGATTCATTTGGGACCAGCACTGTGGTACAGCGGGTTAACGCCCTGGCCTGAAGCTATGGAATCCCCTGTGGGCTCCATTTCAAGACCAGGCTGCTCCACTTCCCATCCAGCTCCCTGCTATGGCCTGGGAAGGCAGTGGAAGATGGCCCAAGTCCTTGGGCCCCTGCACCAGCATGGGAGACCCAGAAGAAGCTCCTGGCTCCTGGCTTCTCATCGGTGCGGCTCTGGCCATTGCGGCCAATTGGGGAGTGAACCAGTGGATGGAAGACCTCTCTTTATCTCTCTACCTCTCCTCTTTCTGTGTAACTCTGACTTTCAAATAAATAAATAAATCTTTTAAAAAAAGAAAGAGATTCATTTTAGTAATATTACAGTCCTTAAAAGGAATTCAATATATTAGTGGAATATAAAAACCATATTAGTAAATTACTATAAATTTCTAAACTAAGAATAAAAATTACTATAAATGTTTACTATCAATTTTTAAATTATCAAATAAAAATTTAGCTCTAATTTCCAATTGAGTTATATAAACTTCATCCAATGTGAAAAAAGAAGTATGCTTCCAAAATATTTGTATCATTTCAATGGAATAATTCCAAAGCATACCAATTAAAGGCATATATATCAGTTTCATTATTGTTGTGTAATATGGTCCTGGACATTTTAATTGACATAACTAGATAAGAATAAGGTGCATCTAAGAACATCCACACTGTGAACTTGAGTTCACCATGGTGGGATTATTTATACTACAGCCAAATGGTAAAAATCAGGACCGCCTCACACAAAAAAGCCACTTGTGAGAATGCACTGCTAATAAGTGTCGGGCCAGCAGTGACCCTCAGGTGCCCGGGAGACGATGGTCCATACACAGACGCAGAGTCCCCATCCCAGCTGGTCTGCTGCTCCTGCCCTCTGCTCTACACAGACTGGCATCTCCCTCTGTCCTGGTGGCTCCAGCTGCAGCTGTCTTTTCTCCGGTCTCCTTTAATAAACCCCCTCAGAAATGCCTGCCAATCCCACCCCTCCTGCAGTCCTCTGTAGTGCTTTCTCCCTTGTGCGTTGCTCCAGGGGCTTCCAAGCTGGTCTCCCTGATGCCACCACCTCATTACCGAGCCCTTTCCACTCCATACTGTCACAAGGGTGTCAAGAATAGATCCTACCACATCTCTCCCCTTCTTTGAAGCCTTGAGTGACTTTCACAATGCATTCCATTAAAGTTAAGGGCCGTCCCAATCTGACACCACCGACCTACATTCCCTTGTCACCTCCTACTGGGAGGTGAAGGCTCTCTTCCTCCACCTGCCATGGAGAGCAGACTGGCAGCCATCCTCAAACACGCCCTCTTCAGAGCCCTCCACCTCCTTGCTCGACCATCACGCAGCTCGGCCGTGCCTCGGCGGCCAGCTCAGGCTCCGGTGGTGCTTCCCTTTGGGAAGCTCCTTTTACAGCTCTCCTCCCCGTGGGATAATGCAGGCCTGGCTCCTTGGATCCCCTGGGAACCGTTTCTGACCCAGCCCCGCAGGAAGTAATCCTCCCATTCTCTTTGCTCGTGCTCTGTGGTGCACTGTGCAGTATGCGTGCTCTTTACAGGAGCAGAATCTCCAGTGCACAGGGAGCACTGTTCACCTTCTCTTCATCCGTGGTCGGCCGATAACCAACAATGTGTCGCTCCCAGCTGAGGACTGGAGGCATGTAGAGTCAGTCCTTTAGTTTACAAGCTCCATGCTGATCAGCTTGCTAAACCCTGGGTGTTCCTTTCGACCCAGAACCCTGACTGCAGGGACACATGTGAAGACTGGCAGGAAGGTGACGTGAGGTGCCAGGTCTGATGTGAGCACGCACACACACACACAGCCAGGTGTGTTCCGTGGGGCTCTCCAGGTCAGCAGGGCTCAGGACAACCTGAGGACGTGGTTGTGTTACAGGAACGCATGAGCTGGAGTCCTGCAAAGAAAGCATGGGGCAGCGGGAAAACCTCAAATTGCGTCCCAAAAACTCTCCCCAAAAACTCTCACATTGATCTTAGAAAAAAAAGTCTTCCAAAATTTTAATTACGAATAGTCTTAAGGAATATTAAACAAAATCATATAAGCAAACTCACAGCAAATATTTCACTCCCTATGGTGTATTTCATGTTTGTAAGATTTCATTCGATTTATAGTTTTGTCCGTATTGTAGATGTCAGCAATAGCTTTAGGCAGCAAATATGACCATTAACAACATATATTTGCATTTTAGGTAGCCTGTGCATTTTAACATGTATTTTCATTTTTAATCATGTATACAAGTTAGATTAATAGAATATATTGAAAAATGGCAAAATTCCAGGCACTTTGGTTGGCACTCCACACACGTGAAGTAAAATGTACTGCAGCACCTATATGGGTGTCAGGAAGGGCAGCGTTCTCGTCTTCTTGTTGTGGAGCTAATAGATCTTTGATTGAAGTGTTTCATGTTTATTATTAAAAAATAAAATTTCTGGGTCTGGCACTGTGGCTCACTTGGCTTTCTTTGCTTTTTGAGAACAGTAAAAATTCATTTCTCTTTCCAAAGTATTTACAGATTAATGATGGACTGGATAGATGCACTAGAATGGATAAACATGGCGACCTGTTTTCTATTTTCTGTTCTTACACCATTGTTCTGCAGTGTCTTTTTCTCTCCTGGACATTTCCATCCGTGCAGATGCTACATATATGTGCATAGGTATGTAGTGATTTTCCCAAGGGAGCGAAGCTCTGTGAAGAACTTCACCCAGCCCACTGCTCTGACTCAGTGAATACCTGAGCAGGCGCAGGTGGACAGAAATAAGGATGAAGTCTGCACCTGTAGCACTCGGTAGAGTAGCCAGGTGTGTGTTCTCTCTGAGTTGTATTCAGAACTGTGGCCGGAGGTTTGTTTCCTTTTTTCCTGTTTGATAGTGCCAGCATTTAGCTCCCAGAATCACTGTCCTGTTTTGATGGTCATATTATTCAAAATTAACACACACAATATATTCTCTCTCCATCTATTGAAACATTCTACCATCCAATAGCATGTTTCACATCATTTTGTTAGGCACTTAAAATAAACCTAACTTAAAAAAGCAAAATACATTGCCTGCTGCAGCTAAAGGAAAATTAAAGGCATTTCAGAATACTGAATATTAAATATGTATTAGGTATTGCTTTATCTTGTTCTTTATTGTGTGTTTGCATTTCAGAGGGCATCAGGTTAATGATGACTTTGTGTATCTGCTTTTAAATTAGTCTAAAGCCTGCCATCCAGCTTTCACTATCTCTGGAAGTGAGACGTACAGGTGTTTACCAACCCCCACATTTCCAAGGTGACACCAATTTTTACATTTCTGTAAAGCCCATTGCCTTTCCCTGTCTTTATAGAGAAATGGAAGGGCAGATGGCATGTAAAGGTTAAGGTACAAACTACACTTAGTAGCATCTACTCTAAACACAAGCCACAACTTCTACAGCAAATGAAAGAACATCCCTTACCATCACCTGTTAGAGCCCAAGTCCAGGCTTCTGCGTCCTTGGCAGTGAATGGGGTCATGCCCAGGCCTGTCCATGAATCCTCACAGGTAAAGCGTATCTCTTTCTTTGCGCATCGAGGGGAGATCCTAAAGCCAACCAATGTTCTGAAGACTCTAACCACATGGAACACGGATTAAACTTTGTTTTCATTTCAAGGACTGACAGTTTTCAAGTCTTCCTGCCCTTACTTGTGCAGGGAAGGTGAGAAGAAAAAAGTTAAGCTTTCTTTAGGTGTTCACCAGTTCTCCTCACTCTTTTCAGTTTCACACAGCACATGGGGAATCACAGGTATAACATAGCCCTGAACTCCTGAAGGAAAGAGGAGAGCCCGCTGGTTTACAGAGTGGGCAGGAACTGGCCTTCACTGGGTGCTGCCTGAACATGTCCCCTGCGAATGTCTTCAGTTGCAGTTTCTATGGAAGGTCTCCTGCTTTAAGGGATATTTCCAGGTGGTGCAGATTCCTGTAGCAACAGCCATCCCTCAACAGTACTTTAACATCACTGTCCACTACTTCTGCCTTCAATTTTCCTTTCTCGGAAATAATGTCATTATTGTCATGGCTTTTTTTTTTTTTTTTTTTTTTTTTTGCTGTGACTGGTTTTGATATTCTTTCATTGGCATTTGTTTTTTCTCCTTTCACCTACATTTTCACTGTGCTGCTTGGTGTGCTGATCCAGTTATGGAAACCTGTCGGCCTTTATCTCCGCCAGCACCACTTCTGCTCTATTGTTCTTCCTGTATCCTTATGAATATTTCCCTCATACCCAAAGTTCCCTTGCCCATGACTCTCTACTCATCATCATTTTCTCTTTTCTCTGCCTTTCAAACATTTTGTGCTGACCTTTCTGCTAGTTATCCAATCCTCTCTTTAGCTTAGCCTAATCTGCTATGAATGTCCTTGCTTTTTAATTTCCGAGACTGCGTTTTCAATGCTGTCACTTCTGTTCAACTCCTCTTTTTTAAGACGGCCATTCTCTCTTACATTCTTCTATCACACCTTCAATTGATCACACATCTTAAGTCAATCTCTGCTGACTTTCATATCTGGATTTCTTGTGCATCTCCTTCTGCTGGGCGTTTTCCTCTCCGTTCGTGGTCACTCGGTGTTTCCCCTGGTATGCTGGACATTTATGCATGCATATCTTTGACAGTGGCACCTGCATATGGAGAATTATGGAGATAATCTGAGATGCGGGCTGAGCACTGACTTCCCCAGAGAAGACTGGTTGTGATTGTGGTCTGCAGTTAGACTGGGGCTGCCCACCTCACTCCAATCTAAGCCAAGGTGCTGTGCAGAGACCCGAGTGTCAGTCTCTGACGGCCCTGGTGGGTCTGCACAGGTGTCCCCGTCTGTGAGCTGGGATGCTGCCCAGAGCCTTTTCTGCCTGCCCCACCTCTGTCCAGATGGCCGTCTGGGCTCACCTCTGTGTTTCCATTCGCTGCACCCTTCTGGGCTCTCACATCCCTGCTGCCTTGAGAAATGCCTAGTTCTCCAAGCAGTGAGGTTCTCTTTACATAGTTTGTCTGCCTTTCCTGATCTGGCTCTGTAGGAGTCTTCTAAAAACAATTCCATCACCACCAGAACATGGCTTGTCCCATTTTTTTTTTTTTTTTTTTGTGCCCTATGCAACCTACAGCAGAAATCCTGAGGGCTCAGCGGGTGTCCTGTGTGCCCCAAGCATCCCCATTCTTGATTTTCACGTCCAACTGCAGAATGAGCCCAGGGGGGATTCAGAGTCGAGGCCCAGATGAGCCCATGCTGCTCCATTTCACGTTCCCAGCCGACTGAGAGCTTCCTGCCCAGAGTTTTAGTAGTCACTCTGCAGCAGGCATCCAACGCTCTGCCACCAGACCATCCGTGCCAAGACTGTGAGATAGGAACGAATTAATCTCTGAGACCAGGACATTCAGGGCAGATTTGGAGGCACCAGGGGGAGCCTGAGATCTAGGCCAGGACTCCGTGCCCCTGCTGGGCCTGCTGGCTCGTTTGCTCAGAGCCCAGCAGTGGCGATCCCTCATGCACAGCTCATGACGCTGAGCGGATCATGAGGGTCTGATGGAAGCCCCCGCTGAGTTCCCTTCCTGGGAATGGGCTATAACTAACCTGCTTATTTGGCCCCATTTGGGAGTACAGAGTGAATCAATGAACTGCCTTTTCCAACAACTTTTTTCTAAAACTGGGGAGTCCAGTTGTAAACAGGGGGTCTTCTAGAATACCAGTCTTAGTGATTGAGTGTTTACAGTGTTTGCTAAAACAGATCTATGTTGTGTATTTAAATAAACTCACGCTCTTCATGCCATTTTCCGTAAGAGACTACCTCATATGCAGAAATCACCCCGCTTTCAAACGAAAGAGCAAATGCTGGCAAGGTCTGCCAAGCTGATTAGAAAAATTAGTCTTGTCAAATATGTACATTAAAAATGTGCACCAAGGATAATACCATTTAATTACATGAGTAGATACTAAATTTAAAATATTTTCTTCCTGTCCTCGGTTTCCATATTGTTCTTTTTTTTTCATACCTGAAGTAAATAACCTGAAATGCTACAGTGTTATTCATTTTAATATTTAACATTCTTGGTGGTTGGGCAGGTTCCATCAAGTTCACTCAATTCTCAAATAGAATTTGGTATTCAGAGATACCGTCTTTGAATGGATCTTCTCCATGTATTCATTTTCAATGAACATTATCTGAATACTTTGCCTTACATTACAGGTCTTAAAGCAATCTCACAATGACGCATTGGCTCTCATATTCAGCCCGCAGGCTACTGAATGCCTGTTTATTCTGTGTGGGACCCTGGGAACACAGCAATGCCTCCCATGGCCAGGTCCTTCCCTGCTCTCCTTAAAGCTCACTCCAGACATGCACACTGAGGCTGAGACCATGGGCGACACGGAGGCCAGGACACGTGCAGCGTTGTTTATGGGCCCTCACTGAGCTTGCCCTGCAGTAGGAAGCAGACTGTGGGTGAGATAACTGACGGGCAGGGGTTGCTCACACCGTCCTGAGCAGCACAGGACTGGACTTGGCTGATACCAGCTGGGCAGGTGTCCCGGCGCTGTGCCCTTGGTGGTGTGCTGTCTTGTGGTAGGCCTGGGTAGAGGAGAACTTCTCACAGGAGCAGTGAGGAAGAAGGAGCAGGAAGCAGGCGCCCTGGGGGATGGAGCAGGGAGTGAGAGCCCTGCCGAGGACGTCTGAGGTGGTGACCTGGAGCCCAGCTGCGGCTCTGCTGCATGGTCCCTGTGTGAGGCCTGGACCTTTGCACACACTCACTGAGCCTCACTTTTCTCAGGAAATGCTTGAACTGGTACCGTCAGTCAGCACTGTCTTGAGATTTAAAGCAATACATGGTACACAGAAAAGCCCATGGAAATTCTAGATACAGTTTAGTAAGAGACTAAGGATCTCATTTTTCTGCCTCCACCTTCCTCTCTTATGCACATACACTTGGAAAAACACACACATATACGGATTGGTCCAAATTACTGTCCTGCAGGCATACGACAGCTGGGAAGCACGTGCCATTACAACACCAGGAAGCTGGAGAGTAAAACGCACTTCTGCACACGTGATGACGATGGAGAGGACTAGAACTGCACGGAGTTCGTCCTTGCACGCTCAGCAGCTCACACACATTTTGCAGTAACACGCATGTGACTTTTTACCAGAGCTCCTCGGGCCACACAGGGACCCATCAACACAAGCAGCAGCCACGTGGATGAAGACTGGCGTCCTGGTGAGGATGGGGACCCAGACTGTCCAGCATGGGACCCCGCAGGGACAGCTCTCACAGCAGGGCTGCAGGAGCACCGCCTGCCTGGAGATAACTCTGGCTCCTGCAGCGTCACATTGCTTTAGAGCTCACATTCTGCATGCATTATTTGTGTGCTACTTTATTTGCGTTTTTAATTAAAGCTCTTTCTACATGTTTCATTCTCCTCACTGTTTACAAACTGCTGGAAGGGAACAGTTTACTGCAGAAGGCAAGTCCTTTGCAGTGTCTAACAAAATGCCTTGTACAGGATAAACATTCAAATGTGTGTTTCAATTTAATTAACGAAGAGATACTGTTTAAAAAAAGGTTAGTTGATCACCTTAATTAAATATATTGATTTGATATTTTTCCATAAAATGGTTTTCATAAGATAATTCAGAAACTACCATCTAATAAAATGTGCCTTCTGTCTTGCCTCTGTGCCTGCTGTGGAGATAGGCCTTTTAACAAAATGGGAAATTAATAATCTCTCTGACTGTTTATGAAAGTGCTTATGTTACTTAATCCATAATGGAGAGAACACATTTTACTCACTTTAAAATGGTTTTTTTCAGTGAATGACAAAATGTGAGAAACTTTGAACACAGAGGAAAAAGGGTACATGCAGTTCTCTGAGTTATAGGCAATTGCAAAGTCAAATTTGTACAAACTTCAATTAATGTGCACTTCTAAAGCCATGGCTTGGCCCTCCCAAACGTCTGACTCCTCAGATTCCAAAATCCGCATGCAGACTGGATCCCTGAAGCTCCCCAAAGGCCTCAGGCGGACTGAGCCTTGCTCCCTACTCTTGGCGAGCTCACCATGTATTTGCTCATGAAATATGTGTGCCCTGGGGCTTTGCCACGTGCCAAGGAGTGTGCAAGGTGAGGAGTGCAGCTCTCAGTCATACCGGTATGTTACTCTTCATTAGCTTTCTCTCAAGCAACGTCAGCACCTGGAAACTCGCAATGGGGACAGAGGGAGAGGCCTCGGCCCTTGTTCTACTGGGAGTTAAGAGGGCACTTGCAGGGGGAACTGAGGGCTAAGCATGAATGTGGCAACCTCAGAGGCCAGCGAGGTCTCACAGCCTGGACAGAGAGGCCAGCTAAGGCTCACAGCCTGCACAGGGGCCAGCGAGGTCTCACAACCTCTACAGGGCCAGAGAGGGCTCTCAGCCTGGACAGAGAGGCCAGCAAGGGCTCACAGCCTCCACAGGGGCCAGAGAGGGCTCTCAGCCTGCACAGGGGCCAGCCAGGGCTCACAGCCTGCACAGGGACCAGCAAGGGCTCTCAGCCTGCACAGGGGCCAGTGAGGTCTCACAGCCTGGACAGGGGCCAGCGAGGGCTCTCAGCCTGGACAGAGAGGCCAGCGAAGGCTCTCAGCCTGCACAGGGGCCAGTGAGGGCTCACAGCCTGGACAGAGAGGCCAGCGAGGGCTCACATCCTGCACAGGGGCTAGCGAGGGCTCTCAGCCTGGACAGGGGCCAGCGAGGTCTCACAGCCTGGACAGAGGAGGGAGAGCACAGGAAGGTGGAGGAAAGAGCCAGGACCCCCGGGGCCCAGCAGGGATCTTTGATGAGTTCCTCGGGGTAAACGGCTGCATCTGCTGCTAAAAGCCACCCTTTAGTCCTCTCTCCTAAGGAGCAGTCCCCAGGATGAGGAGAGAAATCTGAAATAAGCGCTGGAAATCCTTCATGGCGTCCCTGGTGGATCACTGAGAGTCAGCAGGAGGACAGTGTGGGATCCACCAGCAGGAAGAGCTTAGCTCCGCTTCCTATCTTGCATCTGTCACTAGGACACAGGTTAAAGAAAATTTGAGTTCAGGATACGAAAAAAATCATAGTGCAAAAGAAAACAAAGAAATATCTGAGAAGATTAGCATACATTATATACGCATTATATACACAAACCACAATTTATCATGTCATCTTTGTGGGACCCATATCATAAACAAAGCAATGTTACAGAAATAAAAATTCAAGATCCAGTATCTGTCACCATGGAGATAGGTCCACACTGTATTCACTGAATGAGAAAACTTAGCTGAAAGCTTTGGGGATTTATATATATATATAAGTCTAAATAATTATCTCATTAACTCTTGAAAAAAGTGTTTGATGGTAACTGAAAAGTGTAACTAAAATTGTGAAAATGTGTGAATTCAAACTATATTGTTTGAAGTATTAATATTTAAATCAATTTTGGTAAATATTCTATTACCACTTGAATTGAGATGTATGTGGATAAATATATATTTCTAAATAATTAAATTTTGGAAATGAGCATCAGTTGTCTAACTACTATCCTTATAAATGAAAACAATTTGTTTATATATTTTTCTTGATTTAAATACTTGGTTTATTTATTTGAAAGGCAGAGTTACAGAGAGGAGGAGAGGGAGAGACAGAGAGGTCAGTCAGTCTTCCATCAGCTGGTTCACTCCCCAGATGGCTGCAATAGAAGCAGGAACTCAAGTACTTGGGCCATCTGCAGCTGCCCCACCAGGCACATTAGCAGGGACACGGATCAGAAACGGAGCAGCTGGGATTCGAGCCAACTCTCATACAACACTCCAGCGAGGCAGGCAGTGGCTTGACCCGCTGTGCTACAATGCCAGCTACTATGTTTTACTTTTATTTGTCCATATATTTATTGAGCCCTTAATGTACAGAGAGTTTAAGCTGGGCACTGGATGTTCAGTTGACTAAACACCCTCCCCTTCAAAATATCAGATGCTGGTGACGTGGAGTATGGGAGCTGTTGATGAAACACGCATGGATATGCACAGGAAGACAGTCCTTTGTGTCACTGGGTTCTGCATCTCTGGATTCAACCAACTACTGCTGGCTAGAAATATTTTTTTAATGTGCCTGTGCACTGTCATATGCAGATATTTTTATTGTGTCATCATTCACCAAACAATACAGTATAATAACTGTAAAAGAAGCATTTACATTGTATCAGATATTACAAATAAGCTAGATACGATTTAAAATATATGAAAGGACGTACACAGATTATATGCAAATATGGCATCATTTTCTGCAAGCGTTTGGGGACCCAGGGTACTGACAGGAAACTTTGCTGCCGTCTTCTTCTTCTTCTTCTTCTTCTTCTTCTTCTTCTTCTTCTTCTTCTTCTTCTTCTTCTTCTTCTTCTTCTTCTTCTTTTTTGACAAGCAGAGTTAGACAGTGAGAGAGACAGAGACAGAGAGAAAGGTCTTCCATCCATTGGTTCATCCCCCAAATGGCCGCCACGGCCAGCGTGCTGCACCGATCCAAAGCCAGGAGCCAGGTGCTTCCTCCTGGTCTCCCACAAGGGTGCAGGACTCAAGCACTTGGGCCATCCTCCACTGCTCTCCCAGACCACAGCAGAGAGCTGAACTGGAAGAGGAGCAACCAGGACAGAATCTGGTGCCCCAACCGGGACTAGAACCTGGGGTACTGGCACCGCAGGCGGAGGATTAGCCAAGTGAACCACAGTGCCAGGCAGCTTTGCTGCTTTCTATAAAATAGCTGCTTCCTCATTTTCTTTTTTGTTTTAGTATTTATATGTTTATTTGAAAGGCAGAATTACCAAGAGGAAGAGGCAGAAAGAGAGAAAGAGAGAGAGAGAGAGAGAGAGGCCTTCCATCCACTGGTTCACTCCCCAGATGGCCACAATGGCTGGAGCTATACCAGTCCAAAGCCAGGAGCCAGGAGTTTCTTCTGGGTTTCCCATGTGTGTGCAGGGGCCCAAGCACTTGGGCCATCTTCTACTGCTTTCCCAGGACATAGCAGAGAGCTGGATAGAAACCGGAGCAGCCGGGTCTCAAACCCACACCCATATGAGATGCCAGCACTGTAGGCAGCAGCTTGACCCGCTATGCCATAGTGTTGGCCCCTGCTTCCTCATTTTCTAGGCTGCATTGAAGGCCTCATCCATCGATGTGATCGGACTCATTCCCCATGGTCTCATCCACAGTATGTATAGGATAGTTGGACAGGCGTGAATGAATGAATGAAAGAAGTTGATTTGCTTCTTATCTGCAGCTTTGAGGTATACTTTGCCCCCAGATGCTACTTAACCTTAATCATTCCCAGCCACCTTCCAGAAGTAAAATTTTCCTCTTTTTTTCAAGAAATTAAAGAAAGTTGATATTTGTGTGAGGGAAGTGTCCTTGGAGCCCATAGCTTTCCAGTCAAGTAAAGGACTATGGAAGCCAAGTTCTGAGAGCAGGCTCCAAGAAGGTAGAACCTGGGGAACATAAAAAGGTCGACTTCTTGGCCATCTCTGTTTAGGGCAAGTGATCCATAAATACTTGTTGACGGAACCACGAACCTTATCATGAATGCGTTTTGGGTATTGTAATAAAATACAAGGTTGCCTTGCACAACCTGTTCCCTGGGGCTCTGTCCCCTTGTGATTCATAATATCAAAGCTAGATTGCATTGTCATATTCTGGAGATATTTAAGAACAGCTGCTGCTATGCCTGATTCGCAATGGTATATCACAACTGTATGTGTTGTTTTCTGTGGCAAAGGAGAGCCATTGACATTTTGATTTGGGATGGAGAAGCACTTGAATGCAGTTTGTGTGTTGTTTTGTCTTCTCTCTGGACAGCACAGTGCCTGGAAGACGTGCCCTACTTTCACTGGGACTCTGCCATCCCGAGGAACTGGGAAGGTGTGCTGCTCTGCTTGTCCTCGAGAGGAAAACGGTTCTTTCCCACCAGAAGTGTAGCTGGGCCAGACTTCTAGAATGAGTCAGATGACTCCGGCTGATGAACACATAAATTAAGACCCAAAAAGCACTCTAGGCAGGCACATGCTTTTGAATACGAATGTGTTATCTTCACGCTTGCGTTAATCCAACATTCACATTTTGCAAAATAAGTACCGGAATAAGTAGATTCCCAGGATGGGCTCTGTGCAAGTGGCCACGATCAACGTTAAGTAAGAATCTCTGCGCTCTAAGAATCTCCGTGAGGTGGAAATAAAAGTGCAATTTCCCATCGTTGAAGAGCTGAACTTATTAAAAAATAAAAAGGCTAAAACCTCTTACTAAGCACATTTATGTGGAGTCTGAATTGATGGCAAATGTTAATTAGCCTATGCTGTCTCACTTTCTTTTCCTTTTTGGTATATGATAATTTTATGGCAGCAATATTTTAATGTAAGTACAGAGCAGATCCCACATGTAGGAACATTGTCTTCCTTCAAGCTAAAAAGTGTATTACGGAGCCCCTGTCTGACCAGCAGAGCCTTCCCCAGAAAGAACTCACACGGTCTCTCCACGCTGTGGAGAGCGCTTTCTGTGTGGGTTTGGGACTCCGTTTAGTGACTCATTCAGACACTTAATTGGAAATTAAAGGAACATTTACTTTCACAGTTTATCTGTGACTTGGCTAGAGGTGGAAGAAGCTGTGCCTGGGCCCCCCCGGTCCACTCCCTCCCAAGGAAGGACATGAGGTGGGGACGGAGGCTCAACACCACCCCTGCCCCACCCCACCCCGACCTCCCCAGCTCTGCCCTGGCTCCACCACAGCCTCCAGGGGGTCCACTGCCCACACATCAAGCTCCTCCCAAGTACATGTTCAGCTGGCTTTGCTCTGTCTTGCTTCCTTCTTCATAGGTATTATGGGGCTTCACAAGCTCTGAGACGTGACGCAAGTATTACCCCTGTAGTTAATATGACAACCCACTGATCCATGCATGCATCCTATAAACCACTCCATGAAATAACACAACACACGCCACTGTGCAATCGCCGTGGAAACACTCATGGATTTCTCTGATGAGGGCCACGATGTCACGTGTATTTGTAAAACCCTACATTTCTAAGTACTGATTAAATTTTGCAAGCTATTTTGTAAGCTATCCTGTTCCTAACAGTTTTCCTATGAGGCATCATCCAGTGTCTTGAATAATACCTGCAGGGTTTGCTGATCGGCAGCAGTGGTTTTCCCAAAGCTTGCTCAAGTCTGGATTTGCTAGCTCTACCTCACAGTTTGAGTTTCTTTCCAACTCATTTTCTTATCCTGGGAAAACTTCAGGCAAGTCAATGTTTTCTGGAAGAAATGATAGAGTTATCTCTTTATCAGTGATGAGCCAGAATACTATATTGTCATATTTGCAAAGAAGTCTATAACATTACTTTTTGCAAATTTAAAGAGTGTATTCCATGCAAATTGTTTTTAGTATATATTCCAAAATTCTAATACTAAAACAAATTTTTCATAAAATAGTCTACTTTCATGAACTCTATATTTTCAATCATAAATATCTTCTTGGATTTTTAAAGATCTGTCTTGTTATTATGTTATCATATGGTATTTTACAGCTTCCAGGTATTTAGTGACACTTACCTACCTCTATTGCTGAACATCTTCATATTGATCAGAATGATCCATTGTGGATGGCTTCCTGTCACTCAGTGCTACAGTGCTACAGTGCCTGCATATCTAACGTATAATCTTGGACAGCACAGATTTGTGTAACTGCCTGCCCTAATACAATGGACAGGCTCCCCACATTCCAGGGACATATAAATTGGAACTTAAAATTCAGCCTTGGAGAGACCCAAATATAGATAACACTGTGAATTATGAGAAACATTGAAGGCAAATAACTTTCTACTCAATGCAACAGTAGCATTATTTCTGAGGGAAAAATTAATATCTCCTAAAAGTAGAAGAAAATCTGGACTGAGTAAATTAGTTTTGAAACCTATATTTTCCTCGGGAAATTGCTGTTGCGTTTTCTCCATGCAATTTCAAGTGAAGAGGCGCGTGGGCAAACGACAGCTGTGCCTGGTGCGTTTCAGCCGCTGTTAAGCTGACGTGGGGCCTGCGCTGCCCAGGACTGGCTCAGGAAGTGCTAGGCCTACACTTGTTCACGCTCAGCTTCCCATAGAAGCACAGGGACGGCGTTCCTCATCTAATCTCCCTCGCAGGTATTACGTAGCAAAGAAATGAAAAAGGCTCTTGTTACTGCAGTTGTTCCCATCAGGAAACAAGTCAGAGAGATTGTGGGCAGAGGAGCTGTGAGCGAAAACAAGAAGGTCTGGGCTGTGGAACGCTTAGAGGAGGGTGCTTTATAGCAAACATCTTCCAAGTAGGCCTCAAAATACACGTTCTTAAAGACAGAAATCCTCCATCAATGCAGCCACAGAGGTTTCCTGTGCCAGGAGAAGCTGCACTCTTACTTCCAAATGTATGAAGGAACTAGAAAAGCAGGCATTAGCTGAACAGAATGTGGGCAAAATAAGCCACTGGGGAAAAAAAAAACAACACATGCAGTGAACAACGGAGAAAATGCTGGCTCCATTTCAGTCATCAAAACAGCAAAACCTTCTAGATTCGAGGTGCTGGCAGAAGTTTTGCTGTGTTTTATAGTACTTGCTTTCACACTCCCATGCACGCTGATTGTCTTGTTTAGGCAAACAGGGGTACTTGGAAACTTTCACGAGAAGTGAGAATTACAGAGAAGCTTGACTTGAGGTAAAGAGTAAGAACTGTTGAAATCCGTTCTTTTTTTAGTAATATGCATTTTCATGAATATTTTGAAGATGCCTTGTCTGCATGGGTTTCAAAAATTTTTGCTCTAAAATAAACTTTTCTTTGAATTCTACTTTTCATGACTTTTTAAGTACACTGGTGTCAAAATCTCTTCCATATTGTTACTGTATTCATGAATATTTAACGTAACCTGATGCTGCAAACCTCTGAAACAAGTGGATTTCCTTGCCTTGTCTTTCCTGTTGATCACCACTATTTACCTGTAGTAAATTTGGAGTTTTCATTTTCAACATTTGATTTTCAACATAAGATTGCAATTATAATATGTAAAGCATGTGTGGTCTCAATATTATGTTCCTTCAGATTTATATTTTGAAACCCTATCCCCCAGTGGGAGGATGTGAGAAGATGGGCACTTTGGGAGACAATTAAGTTAGGAGGACAGAGGGCCTGTGATGACGCTGACACCATAAAACCAGAGAGGCCAGCTTTGTGGGGCACACGAAGTTCATTGAAAGGACGCCGTATCTGGATGAGGAAGGAAGCTCTCAGCAGATGTTGGATTTCTTGGGCCCTTGATCTTGAACTTTTAAGTTCCAGAAACTGTGGAAAGTAAGGATTTGCTGTTCAAGTCACTCAGTTTATGGTGTTTTGGTTTTAGCATACCCGACCCACTAAAATAGAATGTTCTCTCCTTTTAGGCAGAAAACGAAAACATTTGTAAAATTACTGTCTGTAATATGTGTTTTCTTTATATGTTTCAATGAGGAGAAAGAAAGTGGGTTTAAAAGCTCCACACTGATTTGGCTATTATCTTTTGCATTTTGTTGTGCATACCCATCTTACGTACTCTAAAAATCAAAGGAAGATTTGTTCATCCACTCATTTTAAAATCCTCTGGATCGAGACACTGGTTGAGAAGCATGCATTCCATATAGGGTGTCTGGATTCAAATACCAGCTCTGCTCCCAATGATTAAGACACTGGTTGAGGGGCTGGTGCCGTGGCACAGTACTGCCGCCTGTGGCGCCGGCAACCCATGTGGGTGCTGGTTTTAGTCCCGCTGTTCCTCTTCCAATCCAGCTCTCTGCTATGGCCTGGGAAAGTAGTAGAAGATGCCCAGGTCCTTGGGCCCCTGCACCCTCATGGGAGACTGGCAGGAGGCTCCTGGCCCTTGGCTTCAGATTGGTGCAGGTCCGGCCATTGCAGCCATTTGGGGAGCGAACCAATGGGAAGAAGACCTTTCTTTCTTTCTTTCCCTCTCACTGTCTGTAACTCTACCTCTCAAATAAATAAATAAAATCTTAAAAAAACTCACTAAGAATGAGGTTTTCAAATAAAAAAAGAGAATGATTGAGAAGCGTGCATTCCATATAGGGTGTCTGGATTCAAACAGAAGCTCTGCTCCCAATGATTAAGGCACTGGTTGAGAAGCATGCATTCCATATAAAGTGTCCAGATTCAAATATCAGGTCTGCTTCCAGTTCCAGTGTCCTGCCAGTGCAGGCTCTAGGGGCAGCAGGTGGTCGCTCAAGTGTTTGAGTTTCTACCATCCGCATGGAAGGCCTGGATTGAGTTCCTGTCCCCTAGACCTGGGCAGGAGAGCACGTGCCCTGGCGATGTGTTTGAGACAATCATTGTTCTCATTTCAGGGGAATCCAGACTTAAATAAGAAAACCCCTACTTATAAATGAGGTAAAATAAACACCATGGGCGTCTTAAGGCCTTTTCCCTACCTGTGGTAACTTCTGCTACAGATGGGGAATTAATTAACATGCATCCAATCTCACAATGAAGGAAAGGGGGCTACTTACTGGCTTAGTTCTTTCTCGGAGTCTTTGAAAGCACATGGATTCTCGCTGATGTGCTTGATTTATGGCATCCTGAATTTAGGCTCATGTTAAACCTTTTAGATGGGTGACATGGACACAGCAAACAACCTCTGACAGACTCCTGTCCTGAAGGCCCACTCATGACCTGCCGTCCCGCAAAGGCCTCAAGTCTTCTGCCAGATGTCCCCATGTTTGCTCTGTGAACATCAGATTCCTGATTAGGACACCGTATACAGCACGAGTAGAACTATAACCTCAGTGTTTTCTACTTACAGAGTAAAACGATTTGTATGTTTTTGAGTAGAGATTTACATTTTGAACTTCCAGCCTCTGGTTTACCCTCTCTCGGGGTGTATCTTCCATTCTTAGGTGCAGACACAGCCTGCAGGTACAGGAGCATTTGATCACGGGTGTTGAGAGCCCAGGGTGGACAGGCCTGTGTGACTCCTAACAGGCTCTAGATAGTCTAGTGAGGAAGTGGCAATATGCTGAACACAGGAAGATAAACAGGATCCAGCCAAGTGAACACAGGTTAAGAGTAGTATGTGTGTCTGTGTGGGTGAAATCTCTACTTAGTATATACTATGCTGATCTTCTGTATATAAAGATAATTGAAAATGAACCTTGATGTGCATGGGATGGGAGAGGGAGTGGGAGATGGGATGGTTGCGGGTGGGAGGGAGGTTATGGGGGGAAAAGGTGCTATAATTCAAAAGTTTTACTTTGGAAATTTATATTTATTAAATAAAAGTTGAAAAAAGAATAAAAATAAAATAGGAAAAAGAGTAGTATGTCAGGAAGAAAATTCACACGGATAAGCAATGGCTTGGAGGCAGGTGTCACGTCTTAGCAACTCGGGCTGCTAGAACAGAATGGTTTGGACCAGATTACTTACTAAAAACAAGCAGATGTCATACCTCTGGAGTCTAGGAAGGTCAACTCCAGCTGTAGGCAGATTTAGTGCCTTGCAGACGGCACCCTCTTGCTGTGTCCTCAGAGGGTAGAAGGAGATCAGCATGTTCCCTCAGGCCTCTTTCCAAGGGCACAAACCTCGTGACCCAAGCACCCCTGTTGGTCCCACTTCTTCCTACCATTGCACTGAGGATCCCGTTCCAACAAGGAGTTTGGAGAACAAACATGCGTACCTCAGCATGAGCTATCTAAGGGCTCTAGCAGCTGAGGGACTGTAGGACACTACATTTTGGAGGATGGGGATGGAAGGGAGAGGTAGAGATGAAAACTCTGCCAGGGCGGGCCTTGCACAGGTTTGTGACCCATGTGAAGAATTTTGAACTTTGCACAAAGGACTGGGAAAGGACAAGGGTTGCATTTTTCAACAGTCAGAAAGTGATTTAATCCTGCCAGGCTGGTCCTGGAGTTTCGTGGGAATGGATTAGGAAGGAATAGAACCAAGTGGATGAGTCTTGATTACATTAAGAAAGGCTAGCAGATCTTACGATTGGTTGGAAAGGAAGAGACGGATTTGCAATAAACTAGGCTGGGATTTTGCCATCAAAGTATGTGAAGGGGTGGGGAGCATCTGCAGGAAGGTAATTTCTCCTGGGTAAGAAAGGCGTTGCAGATTATGGAGGGGATGGTCACAGTGATGCCGTCTCTTTAAATTGTGCCCTGACAACCACCACCAACAAGACAGATGGGTTTTCTACTCAGCAGCTTTGTTCTTCCAGTGTGACTGACCTTCAGGTCTAGGTTACGTAAATGTGAATTATTAATAACTATTACATACTTAGATGCAGAGGTTACAACATTCATGTAACATTGGGAGAGTTCTGTAAGCTTCTCTGGGTGACTCCACACACACACACACACACGCACACATGGGCACACACGGGCACACACACATAGGCACACACACGCACACACATGGGCACACACATGGTCACACATTCACACACATGCACATGAACACACGGGCACACACATGCACAAACACATGGGCACACACACCGGCACACACACACATGCACATGGGAACACACACACGCACACATGCGCAGATGCACACACGCACACATGGGTTCACACGGGCTCATACACACACACGCATGCATACACACGCATGCACACAGACACACATGGGCACACACATTCACACATGCACACACGGGTACACACGCACACATGCACTGGTACACACATGCACACAGACACACATGGACACACACATGCACACACGCACACACACGCACACACACACACGGGCCCACTCTTAATCAAAGTGTCAGTTTCTGGAAGCATGCTATAGACTTCCATCTTCCACCATCCACCAAGTGTTTTAACTCCGATTATTCTAACTCACGGCCATAGGATTTCCTAACTCCTTCACTGTAGTTACGACCTCCACATACCGTATGTTACTATAGTTCATGTAAGATATGTAAGTATTTTAAGATCGTTTTGTGCTATAAACAGAAATGGAAATAGATGACTGAAAATAGTCTATAATCCCACATTCCAACGCAATGCTGGTTTTATTTACACACTTATCTTTCACACTTATTTTCCCATTTTAAGATTATCTTTTGGGTCGACGATGCGTTGGCTATATTTCAGTCATGAGTAAGTGCATGTTTAAATATAGAGAGGGCAGTAGGGAAGACATTTGCTGCAGCAATTTAGATCCCACTTGGAACGCTTACATCCTGTATCAGGGTGCCTGGTTGGAATCCCCGCTCTGCTTCTTATTCCAGTTTTCGGTTAAGGTGCACCATAACACATCAACAAGTTATTTTTCAGTAGATGTATACAATACACTATCATTAAATCAGGGTGGTTAACATTCCATCTCCTTATCATGACCTCATGTGTGGAGCATCTGAGCTCTCATCTGGTCATTTGCAAGATTGGTCATAGTTTGTTGTGAGCAGCAGTCACCACTGTGCTGTGGAACATCAGAACTTACTCTTTCTACGCTCGGTACTTCTTGTCTAATTTCCCCCTAACCCTTTTTCCCATGCCCCAAACCTTCCCTGCCTCTAGTAACCACCATCCTACATTCAGATCAACTTAATTTTTAAGGGTTCTATGTATGAGAGAGAACCTGCAGCATTTGTCATGCTGAGTCTAACCTATTTCACTTAACATTATGTCTTCCAGTTTGATCCATTTTGCTGAAAATGATAGGATACAATTTCTTTTTATTGCTGAATAGCCTTTCTAAGATATACTGCAAAAAATAAATGAAAGCTGAAAATCTATACCGCAATCTGAATCTGACTCTGTTTACATCAATCTGTACCAAAACAAAGTAGAGCTATGAAATACAATAAGGAGTTAAGACAGAAAATCCAATCTGACAGAGAGATGTGCTTTTGTAGTATTGTAACACTTCAAAAATCTTGGAACTTGACCCTGATACATAAAGATTTACTCAATCTGTCCTTGTAGTTCCTTCCTTCCCTCCCTCCCCCCTCCCTCCCTCCTTCCCCCCCCCTTCCTTCTTCCCTCCCTCCTTCCCTCCCTCCATCTGTACTGAAATCCCACCTTCACAATCAAATTTTAAGTATCTTACTCTTACCAGTTTCCTGGCTTCATTTGCCTTTACTAAAAAATGTATTTGATTTATCCTTGAAAAGTACTTCTCCAAACATGATAGGTTAATGTGGTTTTGGAAAATATATGTTGTTTCACATCAGCACATATTTTGGATGAATTCCTGCCTTCTATGTTCTAAGATATTCTAAATTATTGTAGCATGGCATATTAGGGCATTTATGAGGGTATGTTATAAAGTTCTTGGAAAAATGAAGTTAAAAAAGTGCATTTATTTTGGCACACTATACATTTAAAAATCTATGCCTATCTTTTCACAATGTGCATTCGCTATGAACATTTCAACTTTTGGTTTTTTCACTGTTATTATTAGAACCTATTTATTTCACTGATACTAATATACACCTATTTGATGCTTTTAGTTTATAAGAACTAAGAAGTTATGGATACAGCATTGGGTGGCAGTTGTCCTGTATCAAGTTTGAACTCAAAACCTCCAACATATAACCAAGGTCTAATCAACTGAGTTCACTAGACCATTAAAAGCAAAGCTGGTCTTTGCTCATTTCCCAGGATGCATCAGGAGTTTTCTTATGACAGTATTTTATAGAATATGTTTCATAAGTGACTATTAAAACATGGTTCATGGAAATTACTTTGGAAAAATGCTTCATAATCCTGATTTTTGAGAATCAGAATGCACATTAGCTTAGTTAAGGCTGCATAAAGCAAATAATTTTTTTAATTTTGTTTTGTTTTTGCTCAGTATTTCCACTAAATAAATTTAGCGACAAAACTTTTGTTTATTTACATTGCACTATTAACATTGTTAAGCACTTTAGGGGAAGCAGTGAACAAGACTATTTTTAAAAGAGTTTGCTCCTTTGGTCTCCCTGTGTATCCAGGCAGGTGTATTTCACCTGTTTTCCAGAGAGGACACTGGGTGTCGTCCTGGGGTGCTGGCGTTGTTCTTCCTGAACCTGCAGTGTCAGGAAAGGAAACACCATGGATGGGGTCATCCTTCACCGCATGGCCTCTCTTTGTAGCTTTTATTTACACTTTATGTGAAAGGCAAAGAGAGGGAGAAAGAGCGAGAGACAGGCAGACAGACACAGACAGAGATGGGGAGAGTTTTCTCTCTGCTGGTTCACTTCCTAAATGCTTGCAACAGCCAAGGCTGAGCCAGGTCAAATCCAGGAGCCCAGAACCCAATCTGAGTCTCCCATGTGGGTGGTAGGGACCCAAGGACTTGAGTCATAATTGATGTGTGCCAAGGCGTGAATTATCAAGGAGCTGGATTGGAAGCAGACCCAGTACTTGAACACAGTGCTCCAATGTGGGATGTGAGTGTCCCAAGTAGCATCTCAACCCCTGAGCCAACTCACTCTTCCCCCTCTTGGTGGTCCTCTGAGCTGTCAGTGTTTCAGAATAATTATTAAAAATGTGCCTGATCATTTTCAGAAATGTCAGAATCACGTAATATATTGTTTTAAACTATTTTACTATCTAGATTTATGAAAACACTCAATGCTAATTTTAATAAAAATGAGATTTGTTTCCCTAAGAGATAGCCTATTTTATGTCTAAAACAGTGTATCTACGAAAAAATGCTGCTTCAAATTGAAAAAAAAAATAAGATTAGATTTAAACATTGTAACTTAATTACATTCAAACTTATTTATTATTTTATTTTCCCATTTGGACCAATGATACCTTAAGTAAATTGGCAAAATCACTATTTTAGTTAGAATGTTTTTCATCCATTGACTACAATGGAAATATTTTGAAGTTCAAAAACCTTACTTTGCTCTAGACTGAGACAACTTCTATCCAGGACAAAATGCTTTTCTAAATTCCTTTTCTCAAGAAACTTTTAAAAAGTTACCTCATCATACTTTGCAGAACAAACATACTCTTAAAATTTCTTCAAAGAAAGTGGGTTTTTTTAGATACAATTTTTCTTTTCCATAACTCTGGGTGAAATTTTATCATATTGAAAACTAATGGGATTTTCCATTTGATTCTTCTCAATCTTCAAGTTTTCTGTCGTATCTGTGGGCTGAAATGGGGAATTTTTCGGATCCCTGAGAAAGCACAGCTCCTGAGAGAGCCCTAGCCTTCAAGTGTCTCCTGTCTCTTCATTGCTACTCGCATTGTGCCAACATAGAGACATTTTATCAGGAAGCATGAAGCACTCAAACGATCCGGTGGGCCAGAGTGAGACATCAGTGGACTTTACTGAGATGGTTTATATGAAGAGAGAGTTAGCCGTCCAGTGCAGAACAGAGTACCCCATAACTGGAGGGGAAGCAACCTTCCTGTATCTGGAAAGTCTCCCTGATTTGGCCATGCCCTGGACAGCAGTGAGCCTGCATCTGGTTTCATGCCTTTGCCCAACCCAGAGAAAGCCCAGTCACCAGGACATCCTGTGTCATCACATGCTTAATTGTAACTCCCTCGGTGTTCTTCACATGCCCGTGCACCTGCAGTGCCTCAGACTTCAGCCGTTCCTGTTAACTGGCCCCATCTATGCTCCACTGAGGTTGGAATGATATTTTCAAAATGAAATGATCATATTTCACACTGACAAACACTTTTAAAACACCCTATGACTCCTAAAAATAAACACCCCAAGCCCCTGTTCTGGTCTACTTGGGATTGGGCTATCTGGCTTGTACCAACAATTCTGAGTCTTAAAGGCCAACAGAACTGCCCGTTCTCCTCTTAGGGTGTCCTAGTAACCTTTCAGTGGGCCATTCTTACTCCATCCCACAGGTGTCGCTTGCTTTTTATATGCCTCCTTGCCTGGAAAACAGTGTCCCACGTTCATGAACACTTGCACACTCTGATCACCACATCTTCCTATTCAGACTCTTGTTAGATTCTATGAGATTGAGCTTTCAACCTCATGACCGTTTGATCAGAAAAGTCTCAGCTGCCTCGACACACAGCTTGCTCTTGACTTGGCTGTGCCTATGACTGGCACTTTGTCAACTCACATAATAAAATAGCAATCAACATGGAGAAAGAGAGGAGAGAAGGACTGTCTGAAGAACAGTGATAAATATCTGGAAAAGCAGAGCGTTGCAATGGGAATGTGTTCATCACAGCAAACCATGGACATATTCATAGAGGTTGAAGCAAGGGAAAGTTTGGGAAGGCAAAGAGGAGGCAGGCTACATCAGATATTTTGAAACCGATTGTACATAACAATGGCTAATAACCACAGTGAGATTAGTCTGAGTTTGAGCAGAGCGTGGTGGTTCTGAAATGCTGGATTTCTGGCAGACTTTACAGTAGGAGTCAGGAGCCTGTGCGTATGAACCTTTCCCTCAGAAACACCTCCTGGCTTTATTAATTAATTAATTATCTATCTATCTATCTATCTATTTATTTATTTTTGTTACCTTTGACACAGCTGACTCCATTTTCATTCTAACAAGTCTCATTCCTTTCAAGACAAAGTCATGAGGAAAATCACTTGCAAGTCTAATTTTCACTTATGTATAACGACGCATCACACTGTACTTAACATTTAGGAAAATATTGACATATAAAGTGAAATCAACACAAAGAGAACAGCATGACACAAAAATATTCCACATGCACTGCCACTATTAACTTCAGCTCAGCTTACGTACCATCCTTATGGTGATTTTATAAAACATCAAATTAGCATTTAAAAGGGAAATGCTTTCAGATTCTTAAATTATTTTACAGGAATGTTCTTTTCTTGAAAAGTGATATAGAGAAAATATGTCCAGAAGTGGCTGATGTAATAATTATATTGAGTTACACAAAATGTGAACAATTTAAACTTGGTATTGATAGGGCAAGAAGGTTGTGATACGATACAGAAGGCAGGGAAAGCCGGGGTCTAGTCATCTCCAGCAAAGGCGGCCTCCACCAGAAAACTGACAGATTTGTGATCCGCAGCGGATGCAGCCTCTCGACGCTGGGGTCAGGGCCAGCTGCCCCAGTCACACAGCTGGGGACAGCTTCTTTGGTTATGTTCACTTTGCCTACCAGGATTCCTGCCAGCTTGTTTAAGTTCCTCAAGAATGGATTTGATGTCAATATGGATCCAGGGAACTTCTCAATTTAGAGGGCAGGACGATTGCATTGGGGACCCTGAGCAGTATGGACTATTCCATACACTTACAGCCTGGAGGAGAAGTGAGCATCGCTGAATGCAATGCGCCATTGCTATCCCTGTCACACGTGCAGTAACTAACCTCGCTATATCAGACATTACCCTAAAGAGAGGGGGAAATGCTCAAGCTAGTTATGATCTCACTGATGTTCTTTCTGCTGTATTTTCCTGGTTTTGCATAGGCCAGGACAGAAGTGATCTAATGGAGAATTTGTAATGCCCCCTACATGCAGTAGCTGAAACTCAACCACATGAAGTAAATCAGAACTCTCTCTTTCTTTACCTTTCTCTTCCTCTCTTCTGGTTTGCCTCCCTTGTTTCAAATCTTTACTTAGTGTATGCTAAACTGATCTTCTGTATATAAAGAGAAACGAAAATGAATCTTGATGTGAATGGAAGGGGAGAGGGAGTGGGAAAGGGGAGGGTTGCGGGTGGGAGGGACGTTATGGGGGGGAAGCCATTGTAATCCATAAGCTGTACTTTGGAAATTTATATTCATTAAATAAAAGTTTAAAAAATTTTTTTTCCATTCACACACAGCTTCTCCAGTAGAATGAGTGAATATACCACAATGTTGAGCTGCATTGCATGTAGCAGGGCCAAGGGCTCATGCAGGAAATCTTAGGTTTTGGAAGGCAAAGGCATAGGGACAGTTACCCTTGCTTCCAAGACAATCCTGCCCAGGTTCCCACGATGCTGCACTAGAGAAAGGGACAAAGCTACATAGAACATCCGCAGTGAGTGTGTGAGTCTCACAAGCCAGAGGGCTTCAAGGTAGGTAGAAAATGAACTCCAAAAGAGGTAGCTGGTTCCCAGAGAGCAGGGCTGGTTTTAATTTTGATTCTGAGTTTGACCCTGTGTTCTGGCTTCATGAAACGCAAGGCAGCAGCCAGTACCTATTAGCGAGGGCAGACTTGGCAGAGTGATAAGGAGGGGGATGCACTCTTCTTTAAAGGGGCAGGGACTTGCAGTTAAAACCAGGTCCCCAGAGATGCTGTTTCAAAGAAGAGGCTCAGCTCGGCTTGCGCATGAATCCCACTAGAGCACATTTTAAATGGGCTCTGATGTGATGGTGCTGGGGTTAGATGGGAAAAGTGCTTGACTGAGCTCCTGAGAAGTTGGTTTAAACTGTGCCTGCCTGGTTCCACTTTAAATGTTAATGCTGTGGAGCATATTCTATGGTGGTGGGACGTGCCTGCATCATCAGGATGCATAGCTGTGCCTGCTTTCTTAGAAAGGGCCATCTCTCCTCGTGGAAACTAACTGTGATTCCAAAAAGAGTGCATCCTGGAGAGCTGTGCCCAGGGTGCCGGTGCTTGGCTGGGAGTGCAGGTGGGCTGCAGTACTCCTCTGTGCCAGCTCGACCCACCCAACCCATCTGCTGCTCTCGGTACTGAGTCTGTACCTCCAGAAGTTGAGCGAGCAGGGGACGGTGGTAGATGTGGGCTCTGAAAATGATCGGGGTCTTGAATTGGCTTTTGTTTGAGAACACAGAAGAAAGAACCAGTCATCTTCGTGTGGGTGTGTGCATGGCGTTTAAGGGAGGGATCTTCCCGTGTCTTCCAAGAGCAGAAGCAAAGCTGGGATTTTGCTAGCCCTGCAAGGCAGAGGTCTGAGCCCAGTCCAACAGGGCCATGTGGCCCCTGTCTCAAGATGCGCAGAGGACTGTGCCTACCTCCCATTGAGGGGTATCTCAAGATGCGCAGAGGACTGTGACTACCTCCCATTAAGGGATAGTGCCCGTGTCCCTGGGAGAACACATGATTTCATTACCCTCTTCCCTTCACAGGGAGTCGTAGGGTGTCGCTCCCCCTCTTCGTGGAGGAGCAACACTGAACCCTGCCTAGGCTTCATATCCGAGTCACAGCACCATTATGTCGCTCCCCCTCTTCGTGGAGGAACGACACAGGACCCTGCGCTGTTCTTTCGTCTGCTCGGCCCTCCCCGGGTTTGCTGCTGGTTCTTCCCGGGTTGGCTACTATCCCTTCCACCTCCGTGGAAGGGCAGTTCCCCCTGGCCGCATTCCCCACTTCCGCAGGGGAGCGGCACACCGCCGGCCGGCTTTCTCGGGGGCTGCACGGGTTCCCTTAGATGTTCCCCATAGATGTTCCTGGTGCATGCCGTCTCTCTCCTCCTTTATAGTCCTCCTCCGCCAATCCTAACTCGGCTGCCCACACGCCGAGTACGCTGCTCTCCAATCAGGAGCAAGTCCTACAGTTTATTAGCTGAACTGGAGGCAGCTGTGCGGAAGCTGTTTACTTCTCTCCCAGCGCCATATTGTGGGAGAGCAGATGCATAGAATAAGTCTTAATTTCAGTAACTTAGTCCAGTCCGGATTGCTCCCCACAGTAGGGAACAGCCATCTTTTTAAAAATTTTCTACTTATTAAAAATGTATTTCTTAAGGAATACAAATTTCAGGAGTACAACTCTAGGAATATAGTTATCCTTCCCACCATACCCTCCCTCCTGCCCACACTCCCACCCCCCTCGCCCTCTCTCTACACTTCCCAATCCCATTCTCCCTTAAGATTCATTTTCAATTAACTTTATACACAGAAGACAAACTCTATATTAAGTAAAGATTTCAACAATTTGCACACAGAAATACACACACACAAACTGTTTGAGAACTAGTTTTATAGTTAACTCTCATAATACAATCCATTGAGGACACAGGTCCTGCATGGAGAGTTAGTGCACAGTGACTCCTGTTGTTAATTTAGCAATTAACACTCCTATGTATGATGTCAGTGATCAGCCGAGGCTCTTGACATGAGCTGCCAAGGCTATGGAAGTCTTTTGAGTCCACAATCTCCATCAGTATTTAGACAAGGCCATTAGCAAAGTAGAAGCTCTCTCCTCTCTTTAGAGAAAAGTAAATCCTTCTTTTACGGCCACTTCTTTTCACTGGGGTCTCACTCACAGAGATCCTTCATGTAGAATGTTTTTTTGCCACAGTGTCTTGGCTTTCCATGGAGAATGGCCATCTTAAAGCCAAATTCTTAAAACTCCGACTACAGCCCCTCCATTACTGAAAGATGTGGCCCATGGAAAAGTTGTGACGGGCAGGCATGGTCTTGCGTGTTATGCTGAGGGGCTTGCACTGGGGGGAGGGGAGGGTCAATTCTTTGAAGTGGGGGTCAAAGGTTGCAGCCTGGAGTCTGTGGAGCAAGTCCACCTGTGGGAGGCCTTGGGCATGCTGAGCTTCAAATCTTTCCAGGTTTTTCTGCAGAAGAAACTGTCACTCTCGGGCCAAACCTTGTGTGCAGAATGCGAGGATCTGAGAGAGGACTTGGACAAGGCCATTGGCCAACAGGAGTGGAGGTGGTTTGGGGGAAGGGAAGAAATGGCTCTCAAAGCCAGACCGTGAAAGGACAAGACACTGGTCGCTCCAATTATGTGCATGGGCCTTAACCACCTCATCTTTTGACTTGCAGAGAGCTTGTGCCTCCATGGCATCTGATGTGAGGACACAGGGTTGCTGGTAGAGCTGACCTTGGTTCCTAAGCTGTATTTATGTAATGTCGTCGGCAGAAGCTCGCCACACACACGGATTGCCAGATGTTTCTTTGTGTAATTGTAACTGAATGTTTCTTAAGAGCATCCAAAAAAAAAAAAAAATGACCTGTGTTGAGAGTTTGCTAAGAGCTGCTTCAATAGGCAGTGTTTTATGGATCTAGCTGTTAACCTGAGCTGCTTCTGGTTGGTCGGTTTGACTCTCACCAAATCTGTGAAGAGTTACGCATCCATGTATTTGGCAACTCAGGAACCTGCCCTGAGCTGAGGACTTGGCTCCACTGTCAGTTCTGCACATCACAGGCCCAGCTCCCTCAGGAGGAGCCAACAGATTTTCACCTCTGTGACTGCCTCAGTCAGGCAGGGTGGCTGCATGCAGTGCTGTGCAGAGATGGATGCTATGAAGCTGCCTCCAGGCCCTGGATGGAAGCTCATGGAGACTGGTTTTATTTATTTTTTTATTTAAAAAAATTTTTGAGTCTGGTTTTAGATATCTGACACCATAGGCAATAATGGAGGAGGCAAGAGGGAACGTTGTTTGCCACTCAAGACTCAATGATCAAGTAGAGTTCTTTACATCTGTGAATCTATCACTGAGATAAGGATTGTGTGGTCTCTTGGTCCATGACTTTACAAAGGTTGGAGAAAAATAGAGTGATTTCTGCAGAATGCTATAAGTTGAGTGGCGTTGTTGTGCAGAGGGCTAAGCTGCTGCGCAAGGGTCTGGAAAGTCTACAAAGTGTTTCAGAGCATCTTGGTTTGAGTCGGGCTTCCATGTCTAACCCTGCTCCCTGGAAATGCACACCCTAGAAGGCAGTGGGTGATAGCTCAAGTGCTTGGGTCCCTGCCCTCCCTGCGGAAGTCGAGAGTGAGTCTCCAACTCCCAGCTTTGGCCTGGGCCAGCCCTGGATGTTGTGTGCATTTGGGAAATGAACCAGTGAGTGGATGAGATCTCTCTCTCACTCTCACTCTTGCTCTTGCTCTCTCTCTAACTCTCATTCACTTTTTCTCTGCCTTTCAAATAAATAAAAATGAACAATGAATAAATAATGGAAACTTAAAAACACAAAGCATACAACTTAACAATGTTTTATGAAGCTCTGAAAAATTAAACAAGGAATGTGAAAAGACACCAACATTTACTCAATTACTCATAACCTTATCAACTTGAAAATACAAAGTAAAATTTTGTCTTAAAAGTTCATGCAAAACTAACTCCCCAGGGTCAAATTAGAGACTAAAGCAAATTTCACAGGTAATGAGATTTTTCAGGTACAAATAATGTGCCGCCTTCATCTCCACGTCCCAGTCCTGCCAAGGCGGATAAGGTGCCCATCCCACATCTCAGCGTGTTGCATGGTCTCATGTGTGCCAACATAAGGCACCTGCCATGCAGCTGCTTTCAAATCAGTTCAGCAATTACATTGACAATTGGGGATCAGTAAAAAGAGGGAAATGCTTTGTAGACAGGTAGATGGGAAATCACACACCTAATTGCAATGATTTTAAAAATCATTCTGTGGGGGAAAAAGCCATTTGCATCTATTACTAATCAAATCATGTTTAATTATATATTTAAAAAGAAAAGCTTGTACTCTGAATTCAATGTGAAAGGAAAAGCATTCATTTTTTTCATGGCATTTCCATTCTGAGGGCTTATCTCCTGCTTTATATGGATGCAATTAGATTGATTTTATATTTATATGAAAGTTGAGAATGTTATAGCATAACAAAGTAATAGACTACAAATTGAAATGAATGGTATAAATATTCAATGAGCAACAAAAATGATAGAAATTCTGCTTCTTAGGGTGATTTTTAAAATAAAAAGGTGACATACACATGAATAAATAAAAAAGTGAATCTCTGAATGACTTTCATCAGAATAATGATTCATTTTTTTGTACTCAGCATAAATATTTTATTAAATACCAATTTTTGATGGGGCTACGCTAGGCCTCAGACACGCATTTGTAGGAGTCTAATCCTAGACATTCAGGACTACTCAAAACAGCATCATCATTAGAGCAAATAAACTAAAATAAATCCCAGTTCTTTTATGTAGTACACTGTAGGGCCTGGCTGAAATCCACAGTTTGTAGAGGGAGTAGTGGAGAGCTTGGGAGTGCCTGGCCTACATTTGCTCAGTAAATGCAATTACCCTTCCTTTGTTTTCCAGACCTAAAACAAAATTATTTTCTAGGCCTTTATTTTTCTCATGATTGGGTTTTGGCCACAGATTTCTACAGGGATATCTGGCCCAACTCCCTTCTAACAAGAATGCATCCTAACCATTCAGGCTTTTCTGCCACATCAAATCTTTACTTCCTTGAAAATTACAATCACTTTGTCGCTCCCCGTCTTCGTGGGGGAACGACACAAGACCCTGCCTAGGCTTCCTATCCGAGTCACGGCACCATTATGTCGCTCCCCCTCTTCGTGGAGGAACGACACAGGACCCTGCGCTGTTCTTTCGTCTGCTCGGCCCTCCCCGGGTTTGCTGCTGGTTCTTCCCGGGTTGGCTACTGTCCCTTCCACCTCCGTGGAAGGACGGTTCCCCCTGGCCACATTCCCCACTTCCGCAGGGGAGCGGCACCTGCCGGCCGGCTCTCTCGGGGGCTGCACAGGTGTTCCCCTTAGATGTTCCCCATAGATGTTCCTGGTGCATGCCGTCTCTCTCCTCCTTTATAGTCCTCCTCTGCCAATCCCAACTCGGCTGCCCACACGCCGAGTACGCTGCTCTCCTCCAATCAGGAGCAAGTCCTACAGTTTATTGGTTGAACTGGAGGCAGCTGTGTAGAAGCTGTTTTCTTCTCTCCCAGCGCCATATTGTGGGAGAGCAGGTGCATAGAATAAGTCTTAATTCCAGTAACAGTCTAGTCCGGGTTGCTCCCCACACACTTATCTCTGAATCACCAGCTTAGAATTTCCACTCCAAATTTGGTATTTTTTTTTTTTCATTTTGGCCATTTACCATTCATTTACCAATGTATGTTGCATATCATATGTCCAGGAATATTTTTGTTAATCGTGGCAAGATAGTAGTGAAAGGCACAAACATTGTTTGAGATATGATAGTTTAGTTAGGAATATAAAACCAGTTTAATGCAACTAGCTCAGGGTGTCAGAAAGCCTGCTGAGAAATGAGGCCAGATAGGAAGCTGATACTTATAATTAAAGTGCTTTTCTTTATTGTTATGTAAGGAGTTGTATTATATTCTAAAAGCTTTAGAATATACAAATTCAAAATTTTACAAATTTTACAAATTGAACTTTACAAATTCAAAACAGGAGGTAATACTTTCTGGTACCTGTTTTGGAAAATTCATTGCTGTAGAAACAGGAACATGCATTGCAAAAAGGCAAGCCTAGCCAAGACACTTTCATGGTTAATCAAATAATGGTGAAAACAACCTTGACTCAGTGGTAGCATGGGGAGGTCAATGTAGATAAAAATTAGGGCTTGATGATCCACTGGCTCAGCATCTGGATGGTTTGTGATAAAGACACAACAAAAAGCGGATTTTAGTAAGGTGAGAGGGATTCAAATATGGAGCTATAGCAGGTACAAATGGAAATGCCCAAAAGAAGTGGCTTTGCCCAGTGAGATGTCTGGGTTCACAAGGAATGGATGCTTCCTGTGCCTGGATGGCCACAGGACAGAATCCTGAAATAACATCTGGGGGAGAGTGTGTTAGGGTTTGCCAGAACAAGAAAATAAAATATGCATAGATGATAGAAAGATAGATAATAGATGACAGATGATAGATGGATTGATTGGTAGAAAACATGATTGATAGATAGATAATAGATAATAGATAGGTGGATAGATAATGGTAGTGGGTGGATTTCATGAAAATAAAGATCTGCTTAAGTTACAAAAACACAGATGATTGATAGGTACATGATAGATAGATGGATGGAAAGATAGATGAAATATTTATCTGGAGAGTTGGCTGACGTGGTTGTGGGGAGTAAGTCCAACAGATCGCTGTCTGTAAACCGAGAACCAGGAGAGCTGGTGGTGTGACTCATTCTGAGCCCGAGGGGCTGAGCACCAGTGCTGACGTCCCTGTGTAGGAGACGGTCGATGTCCCAGGTCAAGAATTCATTGTCCTGATGCCTTTTCATCCTAGTCAGCCCATTACAGAACTAGATGGTGCCATCCCACACTAGTGAGGGTGGATCTTCTCTACACTGTCTACTGATTCAAATGCTAATCTCTTGTGGAAACACCCAGGAATCACATCTTACCAGGTCTCTGGGTATCCCTCAGCTGACAAATCAAATAGCCATCACAGATCCTCAGAGCGGAAAGCACAGAGACTAAGCCTTAAGGGAGTACCCAAGGGGCAAGGAGTTGAACGGGGCGTCTGCATCTTGTGTGGGGACAGTCCAAGGCTGCAGAAACATCGAGGACCTTGCAGACTGGACAACATGTATTGCATTTGACTTCCAGAGAGGTTTTAGTGAGTTTGGAACATTGCAGTAGAAAATGAGGTTGAAAGACACATCAGGATGGGATGCAGCAGAGAGACATCAGCAGGCACAACTCTAAAGAGAAAGAGTGGGTAATGTGGCTGTAAAAGGATATGCGAACTGAGCGAGAGAACTTTGGGAGAAGGATGGGTGTGAGCAAGATTAGGTGGTGGGGAAAAGAGAGGGAGATGTGACCAATAAACGGAGAGGAGACACCTGATGGCATGACCTTCCTAGGAACCACACACTGTGTGGTCCAGGCAATGAGCTGCCCTCATTGCCACTGGAGAACAGCACTCCCTGGGTTGAGTTGGGACAGGGTGGGTGGCTCCAGGTACAAATAGCTTCTCAGGGAATGACTGTGAGTTGAGGAGATTCTGTCTGGCGGCATTAACTTTCATAGGGTAAAAAGAACAGATCTTGTGGCCCAGTTGGGGAGTTCTAAGAGGACCTGTATTCTTAGCCATAGGCAGACACCAACTTGCTCTCTGCTCAGAGAATTTCTTATGACGGGCATCACTTTGACCCAGTCTTTTTCTTTGTGTTTGATTCTTATGTATGACTGTTCCATATTTTTGTAACATCTATCCAATAATTTATTCTGAAAAATATATTGAAATAGAGATATTATCTCACCCCCTCCAATTTCCTCAGGCCCCTAACTTTTAGTTCTCAGGTGATTCAATGCAAACCTTCAAATCTATTGGCTAAAAATGCCATATTTGGTGAAAATCAAATGAAGGCAGAATAACTATGAAGGGACTTTCCTGTGTTGATTCACCTTATTACAAGTATTCCATTTTCCATTGACAATAGTGCTGTGGTGTAACTTACATTACCTCTCATTTTATAGCAAAGAAATTGGAAACTCACTTGTCCAAAGGCACACAAATATTATTAGGAAATATGATTTAAAAAAGACTGCTTGACTTCAAAACTGTGTTCTTTCCATCTGGTTTCCTTTTAGTAACACAGTTTATACGTTTGTGTGTGTATGCACACAACCCCACATACACGTGCATATAAAATATATGCACACATAATCTATAGGCATTCAGATGCAAAGGTGTACAATGAATAAATACAAAGTAAAATGTCTTATACATATGTCTAGGAATGATATAATTTTAAACTTCTCAAATATATCTTTTGAAATTTAAATATATGTGCAAAGCTAAAGTCCAAGATGATGTGGCTGAGTCTTGGATACCTTTCTGATTTCATTTCTTTGTTTTTGAAAGGAGTGAGGCCAGGGAAGTGTTAGAGGTAGTTTGTTAACAATTTTTTTTATGTAAGTGACCAGTTTACTTGCTCACATTTAAAAATTGACTTATTCTAGCACTGTGACATTGACTCAAATCACAGAATAAGCTGAAAAGGATACACTGATATATTCTGGATGAACGCTAGAATAGACATTTTGAATGGAGCTGATCAAGTATAATTAAGGTAGACTCTTATCTTAGTTGGGGATTGGTGCATTTTAAAAATATTGACATATTGATTTTCTTCTATGTTCTCTGTAGCCATATATATCACTTTGCAGTGTCATCCATTGATCTCAGTGTAATATATATCAGCAAAAATAGAAAATGTCCAAACCAAATTGCAAGGAAAAACTTAATTAAAAGTAATTATTGTAATATTTTGTGATCATTAAAGTAGCAATGTTTTTTTTTAAAGAAAAAAGGTGATTCAGTAACAACCAGATATTTACAAACCAAAAAGAACAAAAGTATTCTCTGGACATCAGTTTTACACCTCACAAAAAAAGGACATCAATGTGATCATAAATTTAAATATAAAATGCCTAGAAAATAAAATAGAAGGAAATGTAGTTGCCAATGACTTTGGTGATTTTTTAGACATAAATAAATTAGACTTCATTATAATTAAAAACTTCATTGTGTGAATGACAGTATTATAAAAGGAAAGTTAAACCACACACTGGGAGAAATATTTGCAAAACACATTTGTGATAAAAAAAATTGTGTCTAAAAGATGCAATTAAAATGAATCCTCAAGTTTGGGGAAATAACCAAATCTTTAGGTCAAAAATAATTTTTTATTATTATTTATTTGACAGGTAGAGTTATAGACAGTGATAGAGAGAGACAGAAAGAAAGGTCTTCCTTCCATTGGTTCACTCCCCAAATGGCCGCTATGGCCGGTGCTGCGCCGATCCGAAGCCGGGAGCCAGGTGCTTCTTCCTGGTCTCCCATGGGGGTACAGGAGCCCAGGCACTCAGACCATCCTCCATTGCCTTCCCGGGCCACAGCAGAGAGCTGGACTGGAAGAGGAGCAACCAGGACTAGAACCAGTGCCCATATGGGATGCCGGTGCCGCAGGTGGAGGATTAACCAAGTGAACCATGGCACCAACCCCTGGGTCAAAAATCTTTAACATCTCAATCAAAATGATACATAGATATGAAATAAAGGCATAAAAAAATTCCCTATCATATGGCAGTAAGGAATTGCAAATTGAAGCAATAATAAAATCCTAGTACACACCTGGAAGAACTGTTGAAGTTTAAAATACTGACAAACACCAAATTCTAATGAGGATGTGGAGCAACAGGAACTCTTACTCATTAATGGAGGGAATGCAAAATGTGACAGCTACAGTTTAGCAGTGTTTATGGAAACTAAACATACATACTGTATGGTCTAGGTAACAGCTGCAATGAATTTAAATCTTGTGTCAACACAAAAATCCACAAACGAATATTTATACAATCTTTATTAATAATTGCCAAACATTGGAAATATCCGTGATGCTCTGAAAAAAGTGAATGAGTGAATTGTGGTACACTCAGAAAGTGCAATGATTTTTAGGGCTAAAAAGAAATGAGATGTTTATTGAATTACGAAAAGACATATTGCTAAGTGAAAGAAGGCCATCTGACAAAGCTACACACTAGATGGTTCCAGCTGTATGATGCTCAGGAACAGGGAAAGCTCTGGACAGGGACAGGTTCACTCTTTGTTTCAGGATGACGAGTGGTGAAGTTAGACAGGTTATTAGAAGAGTGAATGCAATTGTTGTGATACAATAATGGTAAGTGCATGATTTTGGCAAAACCTCAGAACTGTCCAACACAAAGAATGAAGCATAATACAAGCAATGTCTTAAATTAGTAAAGTATCAATGTTTGTTCATCAATTGTGAAAAAGGGGCCACGCTAATGTAGCGGGTTAATAATACAGACAACTGTGGGAGGTAGGGTGAGGGACTTTTTTGGAAACTATTTTTCTCTCAATTTTTCTGTAAACCTAAACCTTCTGTAAAAATAGTCCATCAATTTTTAAATGTTGGTTACAAATCTTAAACATACAAACTGCGGATATATTACAACTGTGTGGAAGTAAGTGTCCTGAAGAACACTAGACAAATAGGCAAACACGTTAATGTATTTGCATTAAGGTGGTAGAAACATACACGATTTGACTTTTTTTGAAAATATTTAATAATGTGATTATGTTATTCTTCTTCAACATTTAAAAATATCTTTAGCTACCAAATGTTTACGTTGCTTTTTGCATTTATTTTTTCAATACCTCCCATTGAATGGAATGCCTAAGAATTCCAGCAGATTCAACTGTATTCTGTCAGGTGAGATGGTATTGTACTGTTAAGGCTTCTTTTTATTCCCATCATCATGGAGCTGGGTGAAGAACTTTCACTGACAGATAAATACGCTGGACAGAAAGGACCCAGCCTTTGTCTCTTCTCATAGAAGACATTTCATAAAGACGTTTCCTGGAGCTGGAGCTTCAGAGAGTTTTTAAGGAAGAACTGGGTGACCTATTCCATTGCTGCCAGCTTTCTCTTAGTGAGGATGCGAGGGCAGCGCATATCCCACTGTTCCCAAATTCTGCAAAGTATCTGTGTCCCATGAGGTTCAAGTGGTCGTTGTTTTGGCAAGAAAGACAAAGATTAAAAATATCTTGGCTGAATAGTTAACATTCTCTTTTCAGACACGACAATTCGAATTAAGGCATGAATGCCTCCTGTTGGCATCTTCATGTGTCTATATGACTTTATCCCATTTTTCTAAGAAAAACATTGCCTATTTTTTCAATCTCTTTTTTCCCTTTTAGTATTTTTTTGTTCTACTTAATACTATTGGTTGAACTCTGTAATTAACACACAATTATTCTTAGGTGTTTAAGTGAAAAGTGATCTCTTTTCCATGAACTACTACAAAGCAGGTTGTCCTATACGTTTGTGCTTGAAGTTTGAGGAACACTAAGTGAAATGTTTAAGGATTTGGAATGTGTATAGCATTTCTCTGTCCAAACTACGAGTTCATGATCCAGAAAAGAGTGGCGAGGTGCTAGAGAGTGCGCCATGCCGCCCTCTGGCTTCCCGCTCTGGGGCCGCCTTTGTCTAATGTGGCTATTTAGTGAGGGCTCTAGAAGCCATGCTGCCTCAGCCAGCCTGTCTCTGCCCATTGTCATACCCCAGGCTTACCTCCCTTAGTTCTAGGAACACAGATGGAGTGCAACTATACGGAAAGCATTCCCGTCCCTCCCACAGCATTTTATATTGCTGGCCGTGCGGTTCTGCCAGGATTCACTGCGAATTCTAGTATTTGTCAAATCAGCTGATATTAGAGTGATTTTTTTATGACACCTGACAGGTGGGTCCCCGTGGAGCTCACTGAAATGTGCTGGAGTAAAAGAAAAGAATTCAAAACAAGCAAAGAAAGAATGAAATAAATACTATACATTGCAAAGTAATTTCAAAGATAGTACCAAGTCACTGAAGTACAAGAATTATCAGAGCACTATAATAATCATGATAACCACTAGATAAAGAAGTTGGCATCAAATACATGGTTTCAGACTGAGAAGCTGAGAATGAGTACTCTCTAAATCACACACTAGTTGACCTTGCGTGCCCAGGGGTAGTCAGAAAAGCTTTTTTATGACACGAAATTGAGCTAGGCTCCAATAGTGGCCCAATTTAATGGTTGAAAATCAATTCTCATAATTCTCAGTTCTCCA
This sequence comes from Oryctolagus cuniculus, assembly GCF_964237555.1. Taxonomy (NCBI): domain Eukaryota; kingdom Metazoa; phylum Chordata; class Mammalia; order Lagomorpha; family Leporidae; genus Oryctolagus; species Oryctolagus cuniculus. Next base: position 115,574,108 of record NC_091439.1, read on the forward strand.
GACAGTAGCATTTTGGGGAAGCCAGAACTGCTGTCAGGCAGGCCTGGGGCACATTTGGTTAAGCCGTGGGAGGGTGGAGCAAGTATGAACTCTTGGTGTTTCAAATGCAGAGACCCCTGACATGGGCTATTAGTGCTATGCTACAGGGTTACCAAGGCTGCTTATTTTAGGCTGTGCTTCTGTTCTACTCTGTTTTGTCTACTAAAGAAGAATACCACAGGCTAGGTCAGTTGTAATGCACAGAAATGCAGTTTCCACTGCACAGAGGGGCTTGAACCTGGTGAGGGCCTTCATACTGCATCATCTCCTGGTGGAAAAGAGAACAACACAGGTGCTGAATCAGTCTTTTTTTTTCTTTTTAAAAAGATTTTTTTTATTGGCGGGCGACATGGCTCAATAGGCTAATCCTCCGCCTGCAGTGCCGGTGGTCGGGGTGCCGGATTCTGTCCTGGTTGCTCCTCTTCCAGGCCAGCTCTCTGCTGTGGCCCGGGAGTGCAGTGGAGGATGGCCCAGGTGCTTGGGCCCTGCACCCCATGGGAGACCAGGAGAAGCACCTGGCTCCTGACTTCAGATCAGCACAGTGCGCCGGCCACGGCGGCCATTGGAGGGTGAATCAATGGAAAAGGAAGACCTTTCTCTCTGTCTGTCTCTCTCTCTATCCACTCTGCCTGTCAAAAATAAAAAAAAAAAGATTTATTTTATTTATTTGAAAGAGAGTTACAGAAAGAGGTAGAGACAGAGAGAGGGGTCTTCCATCCTCTGGTTCACTCCCCAGATGACCAAAACTGCTGGAACTGAGCTGATCCAAAGGCAGATCCAGGAACTTCTTCCGGGTCTCCCACATGGGTGCAGGTGCCCAAAGACTTGGGCCATCTTCTACTGCTTTCCCAGGCCATAGCAGAGGGTTGAATCGGAAGGGAGCTGCCAGGACTAGAACCGGTGCCCAATGGAATGCTGGCACTTCAGGCCAGGGCTTTAACCTGCTACGCTACAGTGCCGAGGATCCCACTCCCACGGTAAGGACATTAACCCGTGGGGATGGAAGCCTCAGGATTCTCATGACTCCTTAAGGGCTGATTCTGAGGCCAGAGTGCTGTTTAGGACATCTGCCATTCTATGGGTCTGCTGTGTATTTCACTTCCCATATTGGATCATTCTCTCCCTTTTTTATTCTATCAGCTAGTATTTGCAGACAGTAGTCTTGTTTGTGTGATCCCTTTGACTCTTAGACCTATCAGTGTGATCAATTGTGAACAGAAATTGATCACTTGGACTAGTGAGATGGCATTGGTACATGCAACCTTGATGGGATTGTATTGGAATCCCCTGGCACATTTCTAACTCCACCATTTGAGGTAAGTCAGCTTGAGCATGTGCTAAATTGTACATTTCCTTCCTCTCTTATTCCCACTCTTATATTTAACAGGGATCACTTTTCAGTTAAATTTCAACACCTAAGAATAAATGTGTGTTAATTACAGAGTTCAACCAATAGTATTAACTAGAACAAAAAAAATACTAAAAGGGATAAAGTATTAAATTGTACATCAACAGTCAGGACAAGGGCTGATCAAGTCACTGTTTCTCATAGTGTCCATTTCACTTCAACAGGTTTCCTTTTTTGTGGTTGGTTAGTTGTCACCGATCAGGGAGAACATATGGTATTTGTCCCTTTGAGACTGGCTTAATTCACTCAGCTTGATGTTTTCCAGATTCCTCCATTTTGTTGCAAATGACCAGATATCATTGTTTCTGACTGCTGTATAGTATTCTATAGAGTACATGTCCCATAATTTCTTTATCCAGTCTATTGTTGATGGGCACTTGGGTTGATTCCACGTTTTAGCTATTGTGAATTGAGCTGCAATAAACATTAAGGTGCAGACAGCTTTTTTGTTTGCCAATTTAATTTCCTTTGGGTAAATTCCAAGGAGTAGGATGGCTGGGTTGCATGGTAGGGTTATAGTCAGATTTCTGAGGAATCTCCAGACTGACTTCCATAGTGGCTTTACCAGTCTGCATTCCCACCAACAGTGGGTTAGTGTCCCCTTTTCCCCACATCCTTGCCAGCATCTGTTGTTGGTAGATTTCTGCATGTGAGCCATTCTAACCTGGTGAGGTGAAACCTCATTGTGGGTTTGATTTGCATTTCCCTGATTGCTAGTGACCTTGAACATTTTTTCATGTGTCTGTTGGCTTGGCCATTTGGATTTCCTCTTTTGAAAAATGTCTACTGAGGTCCTTGGCTCATCTCTTGAGTGGGTTGTTCGTTTTGTTTTTGTGGAGTTTCTTGATCTCATTGTAGATTCTGGTTATTAATCCTTTATCTGTAGCATAGTTTGCAAATATTTTTTCCCATTTTGTCAGTTGCCTCTTCCCTTTCCTGACTGTTTCTTTTGCAGTACAGAAACTTCTCAGTTTGATGCAATCCCAATAGTTAATTTTGGCTTTGACTGCCTGTTTCTCCAGGTCTTTTCCAAGAAATCTTTGCCAGTGCCTATATCTTGCAGGGTTTCTCCAATGTTCTCTAATGATTTGATGGTGTCAGGTCATAGACTTAGTTCTTTAATCCATGTTGAGCGGATTTTTGTGTAAGGTGTAAGGTAGGGGTCTTTCTTCATGCTTCTGCATGTGGAAATCCAGTTTTCCCAGCACCATTTATTGAATAGACTGTCCTTACTCCAGGGATTGGTTTTAGATCCTTGATCAAATATAAGTTGGCTGTAGATATTTGGATTGATTTCTGGTGTTTCTGTTCTGTTCCATTGGTCTATCCATCTGTTTCTGTACCAGTACCATGCTGTTTTGATTACAACTGCCCTGTAGTATGTCCTGAAATCTGGCATTGTGATGCCTCCAGCTTGGAACTTAATGAATGACAAATTATAATTTTATGCATGCTTTATAAAGGTGACTCTATCAAATAAAGGCAAGAGACATTAAGGGGAACACAAATAAAGAGCACTTGCAAAGAATGAGAAGTGTGAATATATAATATGACGAAAGTGAGTTATACAGAGACACAAGTGAAAAATGCAGACTGACCTGGATTGTGGATAACTTGGATGTTCAGGGGAAGAATGTTAAGTGGTGTGTGATGGACAACATAAAGTTATCCAGGATTCATGGGCAGAAAATAGAGATGAGTCTGATAATTATAGTTTAGACAGTTGAGTACAGAGTAGATTGGATATGTGTCCCTAAACTGAGGGAGAACATGTGGGGTCACCTGTTCCTTGTGAATGAAAACTTGGGTAATGTTAATGGCCAAGTACATGAAGAGCAATGAGATACAGGTTGGGAAACTGTATGAGTGGCAAATGCTGAATGCTGCGTGGACTAGGAATGTCAGGGAGACTCAGAAAACAGCTGGAGGCTCATCTTGCCACTTAGGAGACCAAAGGCAAGGGTATCACCTGCATGGAACCCTCAGGCAGTCCTGGGTATGGTGGGTTGGGATGGGGAGCTCGAAGGGGAAACTTGCAGGGAGCTGTGCCGGACCTGCTCTGCCTTGCAGGGCAAGTCTAAGGACTGAGGTAGCCCAGAAAAGAGTTTGAGAAAGTATTTGATAAATTACCCAAACCCACATAGGAGAGATTAGAGTGAAAATACCCTACACTATTTTAGACTAAATGGTAAACATGAAAAATTTACTCTAAAATAGCAATAATACAGGCAAAGAGCTATATTGTTTCACCATAAAGAGAATTTTAGCTATTTTCCTTTATAAGAGATGCTTAGTGAAAATTCTCAATGATTTAAACATTTATATTTAGAGTCAGTTTTTGGTTTACCTATCCATCCTTTTCTAAATACCTTTAAATACCATATGCCCATGTAATAGAAGAGAAATGTTTGAAGTTTGCTAGATATTATGTTAATTCCTTCTGCAAGGCTAATGAAATGCAGTTTTCATTGGTATAAAAGTTGGGGGAGGGGCCAGCATTGCGGTTTAGCAGATAAAGCAGCTGCCTGTGCAGCAGCAGGCATCCCATATGGGTATCTGTTCAAGTCCTGGTTGCTCTACTTTCCAACCAGCTCCCTACTATTGTGGCTGCAAAAGCAGCAGAAGATGGTCCAAGTGCTTGGACCTCTGCACACATGTGAGAGACCTGGATGAAGCTCTTGTCTCCTGGGTTCAGCTTTTTCTGCCCAAGCCATTATGGCCATTTGGGAAGTGAACAAATGGATAAGCTCCCTCCCCACTCCTTGCTCTTAAAAAAATAAATAAAACCTTTAAAGAAAGTAAAAGTTGGAGGGAAGTCATTTGCTGATATTTTTCACACAATTCTGCAGATGAACTTTTTGGAGGTTGATGGAAAATGTAATACCATTATAAATGAAATGATTGTTCTACAGGCACACTCCAACAGTATTACTGCTGATCCATGGGCTTACGAAAGGGATTGGAAGTCCATTAGGACTAAAAATGTCTGAAAAGATATATTTTGCACTGTGCATATGCGTACTACCTTCCGGAAATACTGCATATGAAAGCTGAATGTAGTATTTAATGTCTGCTGACTTATGGCTCTGGCAAACCCAGAATGCAAAAGTGCTGTAAAATCATTCAAATTGCATGCTAATTCACAGAAAATCCATTTTTAGCTTCTTCCACAAAATACACTAAGCTAAAGGTCATCATATAACACTTCTAAAATGAAAAAAAAAATCCCAAGCGTTTTTCTGGCTCCGAACACTGCAGATAGAGGATGAGGGTATCTGAGAAGGGAGTGTGCTCTTCCATCTGTTTCTGCTGAATTCAGACCTGAAGCTAGAGGTGGAATTTTTTGCTGAGCAAATGACGTCTTCTATATTCAACGCGGACTTCCAGACTCAAAGATTGCATTTAAGGGAACATAGGAGGTCGGCCTGTGTACGTTTGAAAATCACTTCTGTGTTCTCAGTAACTAACTCACTTCCTTGGACGTCTAATTCCTTACCTGCACACAGGAATGGAAGTGATTGCCTCGCCAAATGATTTGGAGTCTTACTGGCTGGGACGAGTATGCCATGTGCAGCTCAGTGTGGCCGTGAGTAGGGCTTGCCATCTCCTGCTCTGTTGTACACCCCTGAGCCCAGAACAGCTGGAGGACTCTCGTGGTTTCCTAGGCAAAACATCCAGGGTTAAACTCAGAACAAGAGCAATGGACAGCTATCAGGATGCTGAGCAAACTGAGGCACCAAATAATCAGGACAAGGCACGGAAATCATAAGCATCACCAATCACAGGTGTCGCCAGCACCATGGTGCACCGTGCACAGCCAGGCTTGCAGTTGTTTTAGTTAAGATTGGTTATGCCTAGGAAAATGCTTTTTCCAGCATTATTGGAAATATGAGGCAATTGACAACTATATTTATATTCTGTAATATAATTCAAATGAAAAGCCATGACCGCAGAGCATGGTTTCTTGTTATGAGTACAGCTGTTAAAAGCAAATTGGGCTGTCAGGGCAAGTTAGTGAATTTAAGGCTTTTCTCACAAAGAGAGAATAACTAATGAGAAAATAAGCACTCAGAATCCTATGCGATATATCAGCACCAGGCAAAAATCACGGCTCCCCTGGATTCAACGACAGCCCTAAAAGGAGGCCTAGGCCTCTGTCTCAATGCAGGCCAAGAGAGGCCATCAACTCAGCAGGCTCCTGGCTTACTCGGGGACACACACACACCTGCCTACATCTCCACATGAGCAAGAGAGCAATGCAAGTCACTGTGCAGCAGGAAACGCTCAAGGAATAGCTGTAGGACAATAGCCTGAGATACCCCAGAACACAAGGTCTTCCACAGAATTTGAAACCTGGTCATTTACCAGAGCAATGCAAAGCTACTCCTGGTCACAGAGAATTCCAGATTCTGGCAAACACAGCTGCAATCCATAAAGTAAAGAGCAATAGGAGTGGAAGTAACAACAATAGCACCATCACAAAACAGAAAAACTGTACACAATGTGACATTGTCCTACAGAATTGACAATTTTCTTTACATAATATTACCTTTTATTAATATTTATTAAGTCATATCTGTAGCAGATTTTAAAAAGATAAGCAAGGTACCAGGTGGGATACACTAGTTTTAGAAACTGCCTACTTCTTTCAAGATAATGTTCTCTAAATTATAGTTTAATAAGGTAAATTTTTCCTCAAATGCTGATGTGTAATTAACAGAGTTTTCTTTTTGAAAAGTACAATAGGCACTAAAATGTAGTAGAATCATGCTTATTAACATGCATTTTAAAACAGGTCATAGTGGTTTCACAGAACATTCTTTGACTGAAAAATCTGTTTTAGTAACCAATACTTGTTTTTAAAATAAGACCTCATCAAAATCTGTATGATGAATTAAGAGGTAGAAAAATTGGAACTACGATATGTTGTTTCTCATGTCTTCTATTGGCCCAAATCCAAAGTTCAGCAATTAACCCTTAGGTAAGATTCTGAAGAAACTCCCATAGTCATACACCATTGCTTAAAATGTAAAACATTATGATCGCTGTGTTGGAAAATTTGACATCTAATTAAGTTGTGTATGATTATGGTCTGACATAGGAAGCCAATCTCTAGAAATTTATCCCAAAACATATCCTGATGAAACTAAAAGTAACACACACAAAAGGCTTTCATTCCAGTGCTAATTGTCACAGCAAATAAAAATAAGTTAATACATAAGGGACAGGTAAATATCCTACATGCTTACCTTGTAGAGCCATAAACCATATCACCTCTTCACTGGAATGTGACACAGCTGAAGGCAGAAAAATGAGATACCTCTCGATATCGACACGCTGACATTCAGACTTACAAGGCAGCCAATGTGCACACAGGAGAAACTGACAGCCACAAAGAGAAAGGGACACATGTCTTTATCACCCATTAGTGGTTACGTTTTTTTAAAGATTTATTTATTTATTTGAAAGTCAGAGTTATATAGAGAGGAGAGAGAGAGAGAGAGGAGAGAGAGAGAGAGAGAGAGAAAGAGAGAGGTCTTCCATCCTCTGGCTCACTCCCCAATTGGCTGCAACAGCCAGAGCTGCACTGATCCAAAGCCAGGAGCCAGGAGCTTCTTCCAGGTCTCCCATGCGGGTGCAGGGGCCCAAGACCTTGCGCCATCTTCTACTGCTTTCCCAAACCATAGCAGAGAGCTGGATCTGAAATGAAGCAGCTGGGTGGGGTCTCAAAGGAACGCCTATATGGGATGCCAGCACTACAGTCCAGGGCATTAACATGCTGTGCCACAGCGCCTGCCCCTATAAGTGGTTACACTTAAAATTGAAAGGACAAAGAAAAATAACAGCACAAATCAGCATTCCAGGATAAGGAAGGGCCTGGGGGCTGGGAGCCAGATGAATGCCTGATTTCTCTAAGCAGAGTTACTAACTTTGGCGTTGTTACTCTGAAAACTGTATTTATGTATTTTTAAGATAAAATAAAATAAGATGTGAACATTGTTAATATCCAAGTTTCTCAGTTCTTATTATGCACATTGTCAACAACAGAGAAATAATTGTAGAATTACAGAATTAAGGCTGGCGCTGCGGCTCACTAGGCTCATCCTCCACCTAGCGGCACTGGCACACAAGGTTCTAGTCCCGGTCGGGGCGCCGGATTCTGTCCCGGTTGCCCCTCTTCCAGGCCAGCTCTCTGCTGTGGCCCGGGAAGGCAGTGGAGGATGGCCCAGGTCCTTGGGCCCTGCACCCCATGGGAGACCAGGAGGAAGTACCTGGCTCCTGCCTTCAGATAAGCGCGGTGTGCTGGCCGCAGCGCACCGGCCGTGCCGGCTGTTGGAGGGTGAACCAACGGCAAAAAGGAAGACCTTTCTCTCTGTCTCTCTCTCTCACTGTCCACTCTGCCTGTCAAAAATAAAAAAAAAAGAGAGAGAGAGAGAGAATAAGAATTAAAGCTGAGTAATCCTCAATTGGAATTGGAATTCCAAGAGAGATTCCGGATGTATTTCCTTTCCAAAAAGCAGGTGTTTTCTAGCCCCACTGCAAAGGCCTAGAAACATTAAAGAGCCCATTCTACCGCCAGAGACCAGGGCTCCTTAGAAAGGCTGCATCCAGCACTTGGCCACAAAACAACCGAACTGGGACCAAATCGTCCTGTCACAAAGCACAGCAGGTTCCAGAGGCAACTCGGCACTCACCTGCGGGAACTTGCAGATCTCCTAATGTCTCCCAATAAAACTGTTTGAACACCAAAAGGATGATCTCCGTGAGGGCCGGAACACACTGCATTCTTCCCTGAGAATGCCACAGGTCTGCACTACCCCTCATCCTGGAAGGGATCCAGGAAGCACACTCTTGGTCCTAAAGCAGCACTGGATATTAGAACCCAGGTAACCTTCTCTGTGAGCACATGCTACTGTTAAGGATAACCAGAGAGTTTACTTTTCGCCAGTTTTGTTTAACTATTAGACCTTCCTACTGCATGGATTTTAAAAACAAAACATGAATTTGGCATTTTGGCAAATTATCTTTTTTCCCACTGCAATGTATGTTGAATTTTCAACACCAATGCAGACATGACAGTGTGAATATAAGCATAATTTCTCAAAAATATTTATATGACATTTGTGTTTCATAAAACTCCTAATGTTTAAAACATTAATAGTTTTTAAGCATTTTTATGTATCTTCTGTATATTTTGCTGAATTGTATAGTTTTCAAAATTGTCCTTTGTGGAACAAGATGTTTTTACTACTAAATCTTATGTTCTAGTCCTGTAAGGAGGAAAAATAATAAAGAAATCAGTTGTAAATATCTTGGCCACAGAATAAAGGCCAACGTACAACAGGTAAATAGGTAAGTTTCAGCTAAAGCTAGCCATGCAAGCCCAGACCCACGCTGTGAAAATGCTGGTGTTGGGACGTCAGCAGGAAGCAGGCAAGCCTTAGCAGTCAGGGCCAGGGCCAGCCCCGGTGCCCCTGGACACAGACCTGTGCAGAAGAAATGTCTTTCGGAGACAGCAGGTGTGCTCAGTTATGCTTCCTACTGAGTGTTTGCTCTTTCCCTTATTTTCATAGCTTTATTTATTTATTTGTTTATCTGAAAGGCAGAGTTATGGAGAGAAAAAGGAAGGGAGGGGGGGAGGAAGGGAGGGACTGAGAGAGACACATTCCATCTGCTGGTTCATTCCCCAAATGCCCACGATGACCAGGGCTGGGCCAGGCCGAAGGCAGCAGTCAGAAGTTTCATCCGTGTCTGCCACCTGGGTGCCAGGGGCCCAGGGACTTGAGTCATCTTCTGTTGCTTTCCCAGGCAATTTAGCAGGGAGCTGGAATGGAAGTGGAGCAGCCGTGGCTCAATCCTGTGTTCGTATGGGATGGAGGCAGAGGCTTAACCTGCTGCACCACAATGCTTCACCACAGTGTGTGTGCGTGTGCGTGTGTGTGTGTGTGTGTATAATGTATATGTGTGTATACATATCTATATCCACGTGTACATATCTTTCATTTGAAATATTGAGTGCCAGAGGGCTTTGGATTTAGGATTTTTTTTTTTGGCTGTAGGAATACTTTCATATCCATAATTACATAGCTTGGTGATGGAACTCTAGTCCAAACATGAAATTCATTCATGTTTCATCAACACCTTATACACACAGCCTGACGGTGATTTTACACACTATTTTTAATAATTTTGTGGAGGGATCTGGACATATGTGGAAAAGATGTATCACAGGAGAGAACATTTGGTACAGCTTGGGATGCCTGCATCCCATTTAGACTTCCTGGGTTTGAGTGCCTGTTTACCTCTAAATTCTGGCAGAAGGCAGCAGGTGATGTGCCTGTGTCTCTGCCTCTTGGGGGGAAACCTGGATTGATCCTGGATCCGAGCTTTGGTTTGGTCGAGCCCTGGCTGACAGATGCATTTAGGAGGAATGAACCACCACATGGAAGGTCTCTCTATGTTTGCCTATCTGTCTGCCTTTCAAACAAACAGTAAAAATGAAAACAAATTATGAAAATAAAAGACATAGCTGAAAGAGCCTGGGGGAGAGAGCTTTCTTCCTCTTTGGGGTGCTGAATAAACTGTCATGCACTTGTGTTTTGACCGTGACGTGCCTCGTGAGGTCTGCTATGGAATAGTCCACTGGTGGCATCAGGTGAGTGCTCAAGAAGTTTTGGAATTGTGAGTAATTTGCATCTTGAATGTTTGGATTAAGATGTTAAGTAGATACACACACACAGAAACATAGACACACACACATATAGTATCTATCATCTATTATCAACAGATTACTGTCATTGTATTTGTGTCACATTTGCATTTCTGTAAAGTGAGAGGTTGGTCTGTTCTATATATGTTATGAATACAAACAGTCAAATCTCCCTCTAAAAGTGCATAATTCATGTAGGTGACATATTAGATGAATGGAAAACTAGATAAATGAGTAAATATTTATGTATTTTAAAAATAATGAAGCAAAAAAAAAAAAAACCTACAGTGAACTAACTGCCCAAGTTTAATACTCTTCTTGGTGCTGGCGTTGTAACAGAGCACATAGAGTCGTTGCCTATAATGGATGCAGCCCATATGACCACTGGTTCGAATCCTGGCTACTCCACTTGCCATCTAGCTCCCTGCCCGTGAAGCAGCAGAGGATGGCCCACATGGCTGGGGCCCTTCTACCCATGTGGGAAACCTGGAAGAAGCCTTGGTTCCTGGCTTTGGCCTGGTCCAACCCCAGCTATTGTGGCCATCTGGGGAGCAAACCAGCAGATCTCTCTGTGTCTCTATGTTTTGGATAAATAAAGGAACCTTTTTTTAAAAACAATACTATTCTTAGTTCTCTTGATGTTGAGTATTTTACCCATGAATGGTATGAAAACACTGAGGTTGTGTTTACTTTTTGAGTTGGCAGGGTGCAGTGACAGCTGGTGTGTCCTGCCAGGTAACTCAGCTGTACTGGGTACTCCTTCATCAGCCCTCAGATTTGCTAACAGCTTAGATAAACTGAAGAAAAATCCCAAGAAAATCATTTGCACAAAAAGTGTATAGACATGTTCTTCAAGAATGTGGCGATAAATACCCAGAGGGCATTGTGAGGACGGAAGTGTGGTATCCCAATCAGGACTCATGTGCATTAGTGGGGAGTGCGCCTGTTTTATGTCACCATCCCAGGCACATACACCTCAGCGCTCTGTGACCAAAGCTGGATGCCTCTGCAGATGAATGAGCTCAGAAGTCCTTATAGTTTGAGTAACGACAACCTGGCTTGTTACCCTTGTATTTTGGAGCAACCAGCAGTCTCTACAAAGCCTGTTTTCTTGGGCACCACTGAACTCTTCCTCATTTGGAAGGAAGTTATAGAGAGAAAGGGAAAAACAGAGAGATCTTCCATCCACTGGTTCACTCTCTAGATAGCAGCAACAGCCAGGACTGGACCAGACCAAAGCCAGGAGCCCAGAAGTCCATCCAGGTCCCCCATATGGAAGCAGGGGCCCAACACTTGGGTCATCCTCTGCTGCTTTCCCAGGAGCATTAGCAGAAAGCTGGATTAGAATTGTGACAGCCAGGACTAGAACTGGTGTCCACATGGGATGCGGGGGTCCCAGGCAGCAGCTTAACCCACTGTGCCTGGGCACCAGCCCCAAACTGAATTTCTTTAAACAGGACAAAAGACTGAAGAACCAGCAGTTGAATGGGTAACCCCTGGACACAGCGTGCTAAGTTAAAGAAGGCATCACAAAATACCACATTTTACCTGATCCCATTTGTATGAAATGCCCAGAACCGGAAAACACCCAGTCACAGATAGTAGCTTAGTGGATGCCAAGGCCTGGCACACAGGAGGTGGAGGGTGGGAAAAGTGACTGCTGGTGGGTGCAGGGCTTCTTGTTGGGGTGCTGTACATCTCTGGAAAGAGAGGTTGCCTGTGTTTATAGAGCTTTGTGCACACAGTAAGAGTTGTACACTTGGAGGAGTCAGACTTGTACTACGGGGCTTAGAGCTCAACAGAGCTGTCATTATCAAAATGTTCATAAGAAGAGCTAAACCTGAGGCCAGATGCATGGAGCTAACATGGGGCCCCCGTGCCCATGAAGATGTTAGGGACTTGGGGAATTCGCAAGGTAGTCTCACATTATATGAGAGCTGATGCTTTCTGAACCAGAGGTCGCCAGACTCAATGTGTGGAGTTACAAGCATGACATAGTCTTAACACTGACAACCCACCAAGTGTGCAACAGGATCAGCCAGAGGTTAGTTAACAGCCAGTGTGTGGCCTAAAATGTCAAGAAGAAGGCATAACTGAGGACATTAAGACAGATGGGTAGCTTCTGGTCATATTTTATCCACTGCGGTAAAAGGGTAGAAGAAGACGTAAATAACAATGCAGCAGCTATAAAGTTCATTGTGATAAATACACCAAGCAAAAATATCCTAGTACCAATGTTGGATCAGACAATTCAGCAGCCAAACAATGAATCCTGGTTTGGGCAGCATCTGGAAAGAACTGCAGGGTTACATCCGTACTTCAGTCATTGGGCACTTAGCTTTTCTGAGAAATATCTTGAGTGAAAGCACGTGAGACTCCACTGCAACATTCTGGCTTGAGCCCAGACACAAGGAAAGAGAGAAAAACATGAGGCGTTCTCCAGTTCATAGATTTATGGGGACTTTGTGAGCAAGGGGCCGAGGGTAGACAGTGTCTGTGGAAGACCAGGGTTGTCTAAACTTGACCAAGCTTTCCTGATCACTCATAGTCGTCTTCTGAATCCACAGCTGCTTGTCTGTCTGCTCTGGGAAAAGGATGTCCATTTTTTTTTCTCCAGGGTTAGAGTATCATGGGGAAAAAAATCAAGTAGTGGAAAAATAGCACTTCATAGCACAGAATATGAAAGCAAATGGAAGCAATGACAGTTATAATAACCCTACTCTTTTTTGCTCTCTATTATTTATAGAATATTTTTGCTAGGAAATAAATACCCTCAGGAGTGATATTGTTAGTGAAAGGACATGACAGAGTCCTAGCATTGTTTACACTAATCGCTTTACCAAAGTGGCAAAGAGTATTTCAATCATTTTGCAGGTTTTCACTGTCTTTTTCATGAATGTATGTTCCTGTCTGTCTAATACTTACCTGATGTGAAATGTCACAAGGCATTTGTATTGCGATATTTTTATAGTACACGTTTGACCCTGGTAATACAAACACAAGCTGTTAATTCCTCTTCTACAGAGATAACAATTTTCATAATAAAATGATTTATTATTTACTTATTTTGAAAAAATATTCCTGATATTAAAAATACATCACCTATGAGGCATAGTTTGGTGACTTCAAATGGTTTTGGCTTATTACTTTGAATCTTTTGCCTGGCAACATAAAAGGAGTTTCCAAATTACAAAGTCAAGTGTTGCTTATCTCTTAACACCACTCTTCCCTCCTTAGTTCTCAGTTTCACTTCTTCTCATTTTCGAAATCATCTCCCATTGGTAGCTCCTGCCGCAAAGACACTGAGCACCCAAGAGCACAGGCGCGTTACTCATCTACATCCCTCTGCCTCACTGCTTTCGGGAGATGCCAGGATAGAGCAGGATCCATCAGGGCTGTTCCTCACTGGTCTGCATTGGGTGGAATAGCCTGGAGTGGAGAAATCACAGAGAACCCCACTCCAGGCGTGCTGCCTCCTGCAACGTGAGCAGGCATTGCCCTGTCTCATGTGGAAAGCCAGCACTTGTCCTGTCCTCAGTTGTCAGTGCGATGTGACAACCAAGTGATTCTTGCCTGGGAGACTGATTTCTTCTTTCATTGTTGTGTCAGAGAATCTCAACTTCTTGCTACAGGTCTGTGTGGCTATCCTTTCTCTGAAATGGTGTTTTTGGTGCCAAGGGGAAATGTTAATGCCCTTGCGAAAACAGTTGCTCTTATGACAATGAACGAGGTTATTGTGGCAACATACAGCTTGAGGTTAGAGTCAAGCCTTCCAGTTCTTGGAATGACGATCGGTGTTACCTCTGTTAATGCAAGGTGACTGCTATGACAGAAAGACTTCCACTCATTGTTGACTGAGAAACCTCAAGTGATGGGCCTTGGTCACACTCACAGCTACCTACAGTGTGCAGGGCAGCCTGCTGACTTCTCTTTTCAATTTCACGGTGCCTTTGTCCAAGAAATCACATTTGGGGAAATGAGGGGGGCAATCACATTTTCTCAAATAATTATTTTTGGGGTTCATAGAAAATTTTGCACTTTGACCTAGGCCGCCTTCTAGAAAGGCTGATGTGTTTAACTTACAGTTTAATCGGCATCTTTAGCAGAAGACATGGAATTCTCAACTTAAAATAACAAAAACAGCTGTCAAGTTGCTCTGAGATGCCACTATTGCTCATTTTGTTTGCATGCTTTGAAAATGAAGTTTTACTTTTTTTAACACTTAGAATCTACAGTACTGAAAAATAATAGATGAAGGATATACCATGCCAAAAACTACGTTTACTGAAGAGATCCAAAATCCAGCACCCATACACCATGTGAGGAAAGTCAGAAGTGCTTCCTGGGCAAATAGCTGAGCTTTGATGGAGCAGTGAGGGGCATATCTGAGTTGGAAGTAGACATCGCTGTTGGCTTTCAGATACAGCCACCACTACACGCACACAGTAGACCAGGACAGAGAGCAGGGGTAGAGGAAAGTGCAGAAACAGCAAAAACGGTTATTGCTAATGTGTTTTCAAAACATTATCTTGTGTACATTTATATCATTTTGATGGAACTTATTCTACTGATCATTCACAAGAATCCCATGAGACTGGAAAAGGGGCTGTTCTGTTGCATTGTGTATTCAGAGCTTCAAGACGCTTGCATCATGAGCAGTCTTCAGGATCTGGACTGGATGCTGGATTTTATGACGTGCATCACTTATCCACTACATAACTCTTCTGCTGTTGGAGGCAACTAGTTTTTGCACATTCTTGGTGCATTTGTGTGAAGGAAAACTGGTAACTGTCAGCACACACTACTGTTATAATAACAGATACTTTCAATATTTATTTTATTATACATTTTTATGCCTTGTAAGCCAATATGCATAATACAAAATCAGGAGAAATATTCTTGAGTATAAAAACGTTACCTCCTACAAAAAGTCACTTCAATGAAGCAGCTCATTTTCTTCATCTTTCTTTTAGCAAATACAAAAGTGAAATAATGTATAAACCACATATTGGGGCATTTGGCCGAGTGGTTAAAATGCAGATTAGGATGCTGGTATCCCACATTGGAGTGCCAGGGTTCAATCCCCATTTCTTGACTGCGGCTTCCTACTAATCCAGAAACTAGGAGGCAGCAGTGATGACGCAAGGTCTTAGGTCCCTGTCTCCTATGTGGGAGACTTGGATTGATTTCCTGTCTCCTGGCTTCCACCTGGACCAGCCTGGTTTCAGGCATTTGGAGATTAAACAAGCAGATAAAAGATTCACTCCCTCTCCCTCTCCCCCTCCCTCTCCCTCTCCCTCTCCCTCTCCTTTTCCCCCTACCTCTCCCTCTCCCCCTACCTCTCCCTCTCCCTCTCCCCCTACCTCTCCCTCTCCCTCCCCCCCATAGGAAAAATAAAAAAAAATAATGTATTACATAATGTCTGAGCATTGGTGCTACATTTTTTAAATTCCTGGGTGAATGGGCCTTTGGCACAGTGATTATGATACCAAATGGGTAAGTTGCATCCCTTATGGGAGATCCTTGATTCAAGTCCTGGCTCTCCTTCTGACTTAAGCTTAAGGCTACTACACACCCTGGGGTGGAGGGAGCAGGTGATGGGCTGAATTAGTTGGGCTCCTGCCACCCAGCAACCTAGATTGAGTTCTGGGCTCTAGCTTTGGCCTTAAAGAGCCCTGGCTGTTGAGGGCATTTGGGGAGTGAATCAGTTGAGAGAAGATCTCTACCTGTCTTTTTGCCTTTCAAATAAATAAGTAAAGATAAAAAAAATCCAGTGTGCATAGATTATAAACACAGCAGGCATTCAATACTGTGGGGAGCAACTCGGACTAGATTGTTACTGGAATAAAGACTTATTCTATGCATCTGCTCTCCCACAATATGGCGCTGAGAAGGGAGTAACAGCTTCTACACAGCTGCCTCCAGTTCAACCAATAAACTGTAGGACCTGCTCCTGATTGGAGGAGAGCAGCGTACTCGGCGTGTGGGTAGCAGAGTTGGGATTGGTGGAAGAGGACTATAAAGGAGGAGAGAGACAACATGCACCAGGAACATCTAAAGGGAACATCTATCCGAATAACACCTGAGCAGCCCCCGAGAGAGCCGGCCGGCGGTGTGCCGCTCCCCCACGGAAGTGGGGAAGGTGGCAGGGGGAACCGCCCTTCCACGGAGGTGGAAGGGACGGTAGCCAACCCGGGAAAAGCCAGCAGCAAACCCGGGGAGGGCTGAGCAGACAAAAGAACAGCGCAGGGTCCTGTGTCGTTCCTCCACGAAGAGGGGGAGCGACACAATACCTTTTTTTTTTTAAAGAATTTATCTATTTATTTGACAGGTAGAAAAACAGACAGTGAGAGAGAGACAGACAGAAAGGTCTTCCTTCCATTGGTTCACTCTCCAAAGGCTGCCACGGCCAGCACTGCGCCGATCCGAAGCCAGGAGCCAGGATCCTCTTCCTGGTCTCCCATGCAGGTGTAGGGCCCAAGCACTTGGGCCATCCTCCACTGCCCTCCCAGGCCACAGCAGAGAGCTGGACTGGAAGAGGAGCAATGAGGACTAGAACCGGTGCCCATATGGGATGCCAGTGCTGCAGGCAGAAGATTAACCTAGTGCGCCATTGTGCTGGCCCCTCCATACCTATTATAAATTAATGAATAGACAGGATCGTTATCATTAGCAAAAGGAAACACCCAAATGTGTGGAACGAGAAGTATGTGCTCCACTAGCACCCACCGAAGACTCAGCTTTCTGCATCTGTAGTGCTGAGACTCTGCAGGCTATGACAACTGCTCACACTGTAATTAAGACAAACTCTACTATCCAGTGCCTGGGCTACTTTGGGCAGGGTGAGAAGCAGATTGTTCAGATCCACAAATGAGCACCAAGACAGTGCCTTGTGCAATGTAGGTGACCAGTGATTGTGTGCTAGCTGTGCTCTTTATCTTGTAGCTGTCACCACCCCCTGCTAGCTGCAAACACTGCAGGGCGCAGAGTGGGCAGAGAGCCAAGTAGATCTGCTCAAGGGAGTTGATAACTGAGGTCACACAGCCAGCAAGTGGCTGGGAGTGGAAAAAATAACTCAGGACCTGCAGCCAGGGAGTGTCACCTTTCATGTGCTAGATTAAATTTCTTATCAAAATAGAGATTCTGAAAGTTATTGCCACAAAAAATCAGTCCTATGAACTTGGAGAATTCTTCAAGTCAACAGGATAAACCAGATGGTCTTAGTTAGCCCATTTTGGGTCTTTTCCCTCTGTCTTGTGAATTCCTTGTTTATCTGATGGGGTAAGACCTGAACAACTTCTCTGGGACAGAGCCCCAGTGCTTTTTCAACATTAACTAGATTTTTAGATTTTCATAAAAACTAGGACACAGAAAGGCAAATTCTTTGGGGATTTAGATCCGCACATGTTGCGCACACCATGGAACTAACCAATCCGTAAGTCATTGTGGCACTGAGTTTTTTCCAACACCACACCACAGGTCACTCAAGTGGTTTTTGCTTTCTTTTCATGTTCCAGGGCCAGCTACTGCCTCCCTCTAAGCTGTGTCTTCCATTCTTATGAACGATGCCTATTGTACCAGAAAGGGGAAATTATGTGGACAACTTTTTTTTCCCAATAAGATCTGAGGGCCACATTTTCCCCAGATAAAGTTATCTTGCAATTTTGTTATCTTTGTCTTTTCTCCCAGACAATGAAATAGACAGCATTTCTGTATCTTATTTATTTATATCATTTATCACTTGCTACAAAGACAAAGTGGACACAGTCACCCATGAGATCTTCAAATTAGAATCTTCTTATACAAATGCAAATTATTTCAAAAGCATTAAAATATGCATATGTGTCGTTCTTATGAAAATATAAACAATGCACACTCAGATCAATATGTTTGCCTTCTGTTTTAGCACCATGTAAAATTCTGCTCCAGTCATCCTAGACTGTCCTCCCATTTCCTATCTTGAGTCATTCTTCTGAAAAAAATATCTGTTTCCCAGCTGTGTCATTGACCCTGTCATCCCATGACATTGCTAAACAGAAAACAAAATTTTTAATGCATGTATTTATTTAGTTCTAGTTGTAAGCCACTGTTCATTTTGAGAATTGTTTGCATAGGTGGTCTTTTTAGAAAGAAATGGAGGGAAAACCACAACATTATTTTTGAAGCAACAAGCAGCTGTTGACATATATCCTAGTTCTTATAGGCTAATGCAGCACTGGATGGCACAGCCAGACAGTGAGAATCACATGCATATGCTTACATAAGCAGCCACATTTCAAAATGCATACACAAAAAAAGTAATGACTAATTTTATTAATTAATTTTAACTCAATATGTTCAAACTATTATCATGTCAACCTAAAATCAAAAAGGAGGTAATTTATATTCTTTTTAAAGATGTCTTCAAGATGTTGTCTATAGTTTCTATGTTCATAACTTTTCAATTGCATTCCAGATTTTTTCTGGAAAGACTCAGTGAGCACAAGTGGTTTTTTTTTAATTATTTATTTATTTATTTTTTTGACAGGCAGAGTGGACAGTGAGAGAGAGAGACAGAGAGAAAGGTCTTCCTTTGCCGTTAGTTCACCCTCCAATGGCCGCCGCGGCCGGCGCGCTGTGACCAGCGCACTGCTCTGATCCGATGGCAGGAGCCAGGTGCTTCTCCTGGTCTCCCATGGGGTGCAGGGCCCAAGTACTCAGGCCATCCTCCACTGCACTCCCTGGCCATAGCAGAGAGCTGGCCTGGAAGAGGGGCAACCGGGACAGAATCCAGCACCCCGACCGGGACTAGAACCCGGTGTGCCGGCGCCGCTAGGCGGAGGATTATCCTAGTGAGCCGCGACGCCGGCCTGATAAGTGGTTTTCAAAAAGTTCATGGAAGAATGTGTAACATGAAAAATTAAGCCTCGATTTCAATTTTGTACCACAATAAGCATCTTTTAGTTTCATTTTCCATGTGTTTTTCAAATTATCCTCATATATTTAGAATTCATAAGAGTAGAAGAAATTTTATAGATATGTTCCAAAATGCTTAAAATGTCTCAAAAACTGAATCAAAGTTGTAGTTTTAAAATTTTAGATATACAGTAGTCAAAATTGAATGCAATTAAACCTTCGGTTCTTCATTGGTGCCAGCTACAGTTCAAGTCCTTGATAGTCACAAGTGGCTAAAGATAAAAAAAAAAGAAGGACAAGGCAACTGATGCTCTGAGCTTTAAAGCACAGTACAGCATGGGCACCATGACCAGGTTCAGAAATCTGCCCCCCTACGTCCCCGCCTGACCAGTCCCACCCCCGCCTGGGCTCTGATCCTCTTCTCTTGTGTGCACACTTTGAAGAGAGGAAAATAACATGTCTCCCTTGAGCTCTTCAGTTCCCAGAAACTTCTGGCAAATGAGACTGAACAAGGCAAGGAGTTGCATCTTCGGCAAAGCAACCACAGTGGAATCAGAGCTGTGGGGAAGGCAGAATGGGAAGGAGCTGGGATGAGCCAATTGCAGGATTTAGCGTGAAAGGGGGCGGGGAGGATACATGTCCTCAGGCGTCTCCATCAAAGGTGGTGGAGGAGAAACTTCTGTGGCAGCTTCCCCCACACATCCAGACACTGCAGTTCATTCCAGAACCATGCCTTGGAGCTGATCAGTACCTACCATGCCTTCAAGGTCAGGATTGGGGACCTCTGGCCTTTGAGAGCCTCAGAAAAGCAGGGTCCATCAGGGAAATGGACGCCATTGGCTGGGGGTCATGGGAGATAACGTCGCGTGTGAGCTTAGGGGCCATGGAGGTGGAGCCAGGAACAAAGGTTTCTGAGGGAAAGCAGTGACTAAGAGACACCGGAGTCACTCCAGCCACGCCTTGATGCCTTCTCGGGCCGTGAGTGGATGCCCGAGACCCCCAGAAAACCTCTGTGGCAGCACCTCTGGAGACCTCTGCTCCAACTCCCATACTTCCAATGCATAGAAAGAGCTGACTGTGGTCAAATTCTTCTTCCCACGGCTCCTGCTGCGGGAGCTTCTGTGTGCAGGCCCCCTCCCCGGAAGGCAAGGAAGGGCCCCCTGTCTTGCAGAAGCCACACTGTGGCTTTTCTAAAGAAGCCTCTTCGATTTGTGCCCTTCTGAGGAAGGGCTCATCTGGTGATTGAGTCTTTTATTTTTTTATTTTTTTTTATTTTTTGACAGGCAGAGTGGACAGTGAGAGAGAGAGACAGAGAGAAAGGTCTTCCTTTGCCGTTGGTTCACCCTCCAATGGCCGCCACAGCTGGCGCGCTGCAGCCAGCGCACCACGCTGATCTGATGGCAGGAGCCAGGTGCTTTTCCTGGTCTCCCATGGGGTGCAGGGCCCAAGCACTTGGGCCATCCTCCACTGCACTCCCTGGCCACAGCAGAGAGCTGGCCTGGAAGAGGGGCAACCGGGACAGAATCCAGCACCCCGACCGGGACTAGAACCCGGTATGTTGGCACCGCAAGGCGGAGGATTAGCCTAGTGAGCCGCGCGCCGGCCTATGATTGAGTCTTGTAGGTGTTCAAGATCCCCAGCCTTGTACCTGAACTGTGGCTCTTTGCAGGGTAAGCTCTGCAGTGTTCATGCAGGAGAGGTCAGGGCTGCCGGCTGAGCTGCGAGACCGGAGCGGGATAAGGGAGAACATTCCTGGAGGCTGCGTCTGCAGCCTGTTCCCTGGATTTGGCTGTCAGAGGTTAACACACTAGTTGCACATTTTTATCTTGGGAAAGGATATCAAACATGTCTTGTTTGCTGCCTTTACCCACTCAGAAATTAGCCTCAAATTCTTCGTGTCTTCAAAGAATCCCAACCTGATTCCGTTAGAGTAACCTTTGTTCTGAAGATGTGTGTTCACCCCTTGCACCACCACCATTCTCTGCGCTTCACGGGTGCCAGATGCTGCAGGCTTGTGCCTGTGGGAGTGAGAAATGAAAATGGCAGATTTATGACATACAATGCATTGAGTCAACCCACACACGAATATCATTACTGTCATACTCTGTCTTCTTGTCATATGGCAACATATATTTCTAGTAAAGGCATAATATTGTAATTCAGAATGTTTTTGCTAGATTTTGGTATGAAATTAGACTTCTAAAAATCCTAATAAAGTTTTCTGTGAGCTTTGTCATCTTTTCCTTTCCTAAACAACATAGACGTCAATTTAATGGCAGTCAATACATGCTTAGAATTGTAGCATAGGCACTTGAAATATGCAACACAGTGTCATATGTAGTCCTGGATTGCAAAGAAACGCCCTAGGAGTGCAAATCTTGTGAAGTATGCACTATATGTGGCTTTGATTTTAGAAACTTATATGCATTTTTCATAATCATCTAAGGACTGGATTTTTCTATTATATCTATATATCTTTGAGAGCAATTACTTGAAGCATGGAGACACCCTTTTTGTTCTAAGACTCAGTAATTGTGTAGTAAATGTGTTTTATTAAGATATATGCATGTCTATTTATTCAAGTTGAATAACTCATCCATGGTTATTGGGTGTTTAAACTTTGTGGATGCTAAATACATTGCAGATATTTGTCTACCAACGCTATACCATGAAGATGTTTTAGAGAAAAGGAGTAAAGGGCTGCCCGCGGCATTGTCTGAGCTCTTCCTAAGCTGCGGTGGATGTAACAGAAGTGCTGTCATTGTTTCTGACTGAATTCTCACCACTCTGGGAGGAAGCATCCTACAGTACGCTCATTGCACAGGTTAGGAAAAAAGTGCCTGACTAGATGAGGGCACTGACAGGGAGCTGGCCACTGACCAGGTCAGCATTCGAAGCTGGGTCCCTGGGCCATCACGATGTGTGATTTCTGTTAGCTACTACATTAGTCTAAACTATTCTGTAACAGATTATTATAAAGCCCATCTATAAGAGCAATTATAACATTATTAAGTCTTATAAACTAAATTATTTCATATAATGGGCACTTAGAGTCATTTATAATGTTTCCTCACTTAGTCTTCTATGGGAAAAGCCCAAAACATAATTTAAATGTTTGCATCCACAATAAAACATAGAAAAACAGAATATTTGTCTTCAAAATCATGGACTATGTCTGATATACTCTATTTCACTCCTCTGGGGGTTTTCATTTTGCGCTGTAAAAAGCAGTAACACACTGAATTAACAATTTTGTTCTAACAAAAATGTTACATTTGTATTCACCCTAGAGCTACTGTAAAGGAAAGAATTTTTGCTACATCAGGCTGAAATAACCAAAGGAATTGTAGGTAACAAATACTTTCTCAGTTGATTGACAACACATTCACAAGAATTTATCCAAATGGTAAGGCGCCTTGTTGGCAGTGAGAGACAGATGTGGGGACTGCAGGAGTCTGAGGTTGAGATGGAAAAGATAGGACCAGGAGAGACAGCAACAGGCAGGGTGGCTGAGAGGGGAGGTCCCTTACAACAGGACAGGAGCCGGCCCTGAGGCTGGTAGTGAGGCGGTGGCCCCACTCAACAGCTTAGTGACCAGAGGCTTGGGGGTGTGGCAGAAGGCAGGGAGGTGGTGGTGGCAGCTCAGCGTCTTCATTGGCAGCTCAAGCTGCAGTGATAAAGTGCCATGGGCTGGGGTGTAGACAATTCAAACTCATTTCTTCCTGGTTCTGGAGGACTCCTTGGCTTGCAGACACTGCCTTCTCCCTGTGTCCTCACTTGGTTGTCCCTCTGCGTGTGTCTGTGTCCTCATCTCCTCTTCTTACCGGGACCCTGCTAGGGTTGGATTAGGGCAACATCCGTGTGACCTCATTTAACCTTCACCGCCTCTCTGTAGAACTTATCTACAAATGCAGTCCCACGCTGAGGTCTTGGGCGTTCGGACTGCAAGAGAGGAAACCGGGAGACTCAGCCCGTAGAGTGCCTTGTAACTCTGAGGCCCCATCTTATCAATGGGTACCAGCTGTGGGGTGAGGTTTTGCAGGGTATGCAAAGCAGGCCGGCTCTAAATGGCAGAACATCTGCTAGTTTGGGCTATTTTTTAAATAATTGGATGTGTAAAAATTTGTGTTTGGTGCCAGCAGCTTCTGAGCTCATGGCTGTCAGCCTGCAAGCAGTAAAGAAGCCAAGGGCCACCACACAGAGGCCCCCTTGGGTTCCTTTTGTAGGCTAGGCCTGCAACCCTTCAGGAGGAAGGCCAGCTCTGCAGGACGCTTCCGCATGCCTACAGCAGGCAAGGAGTGAACTACAGTGTATCAGATATAGTCCATGATTTTGAAGACAAATATTCTGTTTTTCTATGTTTTATTGTGGATGCAAACATTTAAATTATGTTTTGGGCTTTTCCCATAGAAAACTAAGTGAGGAAACAGCTCTCTTTTTACTTCATTCTCAGAGCTATGGAAATGTAATTTAGATGTCTGTGTAAGGAAGGACAGCCAGACTTTAGTCCAGTTTTGAATAACTGCATGATGTTGTCAACAAACTATGTGTTTTGTTAAGCTCACCGTTTGGGCATTCTTTGGAATTCAGTTCAGGTGTTAACTGTCCTTTGAAAGCGCCCGACTTTGCCAGGTGCAGCGTTTCCTTTCTTCAGGGTCCTGTGGCATCAACACCTGTCTTCATTACCCCAGTGCACCTGCCGCACATGGGGCCAAGTACAGTTGATTGGCAGGTGTGTTGTTTCCCAGACCCTGGAGTCTCTGCAGATTCCGGGGTGTGGTCTCTGTGGAGGAACCCATCTCCTAGCACAGGAGCTGACCCACGGTCGATTGTCAGTCAGTGTGAGTCATTGAGCAGCATCTGCGCTGAGACACTGGCGCTCACACCACATTGGCTGGCACCCCCTTTCCTGAGGATCTGCTGTAAATCACATGAAGACCATTTGCCTCGCGAGTATGGAGAGTGGTGCTTGAAATTGCTTCTTTATTGGAGTGGAGAGCTGCCATAAAAATCAAATGTGCTTTCTTTCCACCGAGGTTTGCAGGCCAGCAATCTCCTCATTGGGTAGGACTTGAAATGAATGGGTCTGGATGCTTCTCAGTTCACTTCTGAGTGGTTGGTCACGTGCTGTGCGTGTTGAAAACGAGGGCTGCCCTCCCTGGCACAGACAGCAGGGACCACTAAGCAGGCTCCATGCCCATTCCCAACGTAGTCTTCACTCTCATGTTTTAGGGAAGTTATAATACTAGGCTTAAAGTAGTGTCTTTTATCTGTATTAGGTACTAGATCCTTTACGAGGGTATGTAGGAAGGCTTGTGGAAAAATAGAATTGGAACAGATTTGTTTTGGTGAAAAAAAGATCCTTGGAAATGTTTGCGTAGTTTTTGCATAATACGCATTTCCTGTAATCATTTTTGTGCCTACTCTTCTCTGAGCGGTACCACTTTGTATTAAGTAGGTTTGATACAAGTTTGATTTACAGACTAAGCAAGGATTTATGAAGGTTGATGGAGTCGGGTGGTCTCAGCAGCTAAGTGTTGAGCTGGGCTTTGCGTCAGGTTTTCTGCTCCTGAGTTGGTGATGTTCCCACTTCAGGAATCCCACAGGCGTCTGCTACGCATGCCCGTCCGCAGGCTCCTCCCCTGGCATTTGGAGTCCTCTTATAAAGGCCGAGTTAAGCCCTCACTGTGGCGTGAAGGGTTCACTGTGTACTCTCGAAATCAGCACGGTGCGCCGGCCGCAGCGGCCACTGTGGGGTGAACCAACAGACAAGGAAGACCTTTCTCTCTGTCTCTCTCTCTCTCTCACTGTCCACTCTGCCTGTTAAAAAGAAAAAAAAAAGATCCTGTGTGCAGTCCTTAGCGCTCAGTGCAACCGCGTTTGGAGCTGGAGCCCCTAGGGAAGTCATTCAGGCTGAGGGAGGTCGTGAGGTCCTGAGGCGGTGGAGTTAGTGTGCTTTTAAGAAGAGACGCTCACTCCCTTGCAGCCGTCTGCAAGCCAGGAAGAGGCCCCACGCCGAACCAAGTGTGCCAGCACGTGGTTCGTGGACTTCAGCCTCCAGAACTGTGAGAAAACGCATACCTGTTGGTGAAGTCTCCCGGCTTTGATTCCACGTGGCAGCCTGAGCAGACTAAGATGGATGAAATAGTTCAAAAGAGATCCCAGGTGATTCTTCTAATCACTCAAGTTTGAAAAAAATACTTGGCTTTGGGCTTCAACATCAGCAACACATGGGAACCACTGAAGTCAGGTTTTCCCCAAGAATCAGATCTGCACAGAAAATTCTGTGGTTTTAAGAGCAGCCCATTACAGAAAAAAGCCAGCTGAACCAGAATTCCCACCTGCAATTAAGGTAAAGAAGTATTTTAAATCAGAATGTTTGCCAGAGTAGAAAGTATTGTTTTTCTGCATCTCTAAATTGCCCAAGAAATTATATGAATATACTATAGATGCAAAGTTGTCTTTTTTCCTCTTTTGTTCTATTTTTCCCTTTCACATTAAACATGAATGTCCATAAATATTGTACAGCTTGATATGAAAAAAAGATCTCTTATGACCCAAAGAAAAATGTTCTGGGACATTTCATCTCCTGGGTCTCAAAGGCTTCAGATCTATTTATTAAGAGAAATCATTACTAAATGCTACAGGTGCTCTTCAGTGTAATTAAAATTCCACAGGTGATGTTTGGGGATTTGTGTTTAATTTGATCACTCTGTAATAATTCTGAAACTTGTCACTTTCTCTACTTTCTAAAACTAAACTATTTTCTGGAGAAGTCTTAGGTTCATAGCAAAATTCAGTGAAACTGCAGAGAATTCCCGTGCACTGCTTGTGCTCACCCAGTGCAAGCTTCCCCACTAGCACTGACCTGCTCCACAGGGGTGCACTTGTTGCTGTTGAGGAACCTAGACTGATCCATCATCTCACCCGAAGTCCAGGATTTACTTGGGGTTCACTCGTGCTATTGCATGTTCTATGGGTTAAGTGCATGTGAGGTGACATGTACTCTTGGTGTTGTCTTTTTTTTTTTTTTTTTTTTTGACAGGCAGAGTGGACAGTGAGAGAGAGAGACAGAGAGAAAGGTCTTCCTTTGCTGTTACTTCACCCTCCAATGGCCGCCGCGGCCGGCGCGCTGTGACCAGCGCACCGCACTGATCCGATGGCAGGAGCCAGGTGCTTCTCCTGGTCTCCCATGGGGTGCAGGGCCCAAGCACTTGGGCCATCCTCCACTGCACTCCCTGGCCATGGCAGAGAGCTGGCCTGGAAGAGGAGCAACCGCAAAGAATCCAGCGCCCCGACCGGGACTAGAACCCGGTGTGCCGGCACCGCTAGGTGGAGGATTAGCCTAGTGAGCCGTGGCGCCGGCCGGTGTTGTCTTGCCTATAGGTTATATGTAGTGACATCACTACGCAGGGCCACTCAGCAGTTTCCTTGTCCTGCTGCCTGCCTGTCCTCATCTCTCTGCCTCCCTGCCCCTGGCAGTCACTGGCGATTTTACTGTCTCCGTGACTTTTCCTTTTCCAGAATGCCATATATAATTTGGAATCTGCAGTACATGGGTTTTTAGATCAGCCTGTTTTATTCAGTGACTTGAATTTAAGTTTCCTCCATGCCTTTTTAAGCCTTAATAGTCCATTTCTTTTCAACACTGAGTAACATTCCGTCATGTGGGTGGATCACGTTTTGTCTGTGTTCCTAGGAAATGGCATGTTAGCTACATCTACGTTTTGGCAATTATGAATAAATCTGCTAGAAGCCTCCATATGCATGTTTCTATATGGACACCTCTTTACCTCTTTTGTGTAAATAACAAGGAGCATGATTGCATGACCAAATTCTAAGCATGCTTCATTTTGTAAGAAGCTGTCAAATGCATTCCCACCAGCAGTAAATGAGAGTTCCCGTTGCTCCACATCCTCCCAACCATTTGGTACTCTCAGTGTCATGGAGTTTGGCAATTCTGATAGGTAGAGAGGTGTCACCTTGTTGATGTAATCCCTGCTTCCCTGATAACACACTCACATGATATATGATATCAGTTCATAGATGTATTCAGCATTTGTACATCTGGTGAGGTTTTGCCAAGATCTTTGGTCTGCTTTTAGTCAGGTTGTGGTCTTATTGCTAAGTTTTAAGAGTTGTCCTTTGTTCTGTTGTATTTTTTGCAAATATTCTCAGTCTGTCACTTGTCTTATTGTGTTGCCAGTAGATATCTTTAATTTTAATGAAATCCAGTGTATAATTCACCCTTTCATGGATCATGCCTTTGTTGTTGCAAATAATGTCCTCACTAGACCCAGTTCTTTTTGCTATGTTTTAGGAGTTTGATACTTTCACATTTTACACATAGGTATGTGTTCTAATTTGAGTTAATTTTTATGAACATTGCAGGTGTGTACCTAGCCTCATTTTTTTGAAACAGTCAAATTATTTTTAAGGTTAGATTTACTTATGTATTTAAGAGAGATTCCATCTGCTGTTTTATACCCCAAATACCAGCAAAGGGCAGTGTAAGGCCAGGGCAAGGTCAGAAGCCAGGGACTCCACTCAGCTCTCCCCGATAGGTGCCAGCAACCCAAATACTTGGGGCATCCTTTGCTGTCTTCTGAAGTATATTAGCAGGAAGCTGGATCAGAAGCAGAGGAGCCCAGACTTAGACAAGGCACTCTGACATGTGATGTAGGCATCCTAAGAGGCAGCTGACTCCACTGTACCACAGTGCCTTCTCTTAATTCCTATTGTTTTAAGATGTGGGTGTCCAGTTGTTCCAGCATCACTTTTTGAAAAAACCATCTTTTCTCAAACATTGTTACTTTTTTACTTTGGCCATAGATTAGTCAAATAAATTTGTGGAGGGCTATTTCTTTTGTCAATATCAAATCATCTTGATTTGTGTAGTTTCACATTAACTCTCAAAGTCAAGTATTATTGTAGTATCCATTGCCCAACTTCATGCTGTTTCCACATTGTATTCTGGTGTCTTGCCTACTTCATATAAATGTTGGAGTTGGTTTTCTGATATCCACAAAGTAATTTGATGGGATTTTGATTGGAACTGCATTTAATCTGGGGATCTAGTTTGGAAGAACTGCCATCTTGACAATATTGAATCTTCATATACATGAAATGCACTATATTCCCATTTATTTGGTTCTTTGACTTCTTTCTTTTTTATATTTATTTGTTTTTTTAAGGAATACAAATTTCATAAGTACAATTTTAGGAATATAGTTATTCCTCTCACCCCTCTACCTCCTCCCTCTCATGTTTCCAGTCCCAATCTTCATTAAGATTCATTTTCAATTAGCTTTGTACGCAGAAGACCAACTGTAGTAAGTAAAGATTTCAACAATTTGTACACACAAATACACACACAAACTGTATGATAACTAGTTTTACAGTTAGCTCATAATATAACTTACTGAAGACAGAGGTCCTGCATGGGGAGTTAGTGCACAGTGACTCCTGTTGTTAATTTAACAATTAACACTCGTATGTATGATGTCAGTGATCACCCAAGGTTCTTGACATGAGCTGCCTAGGCTGAGAAAGCATTTTGAACTAACAAACTCCATCAGTATTAGGACAAGCCCATAAGCGAAGTGGAAGTTCTCTCCTCCCTTCAGAGAAAAGTACTTCTTTGGCTGCTTCTTTCCACTTGGGTCTCACAGAGATCCTTCATGTAGAACATTTTTGCCACAGAGTCTTGGATTTCCATGCCTGAAATGCTCTCATGGACTTTTCAGCCAGACCAGGAAGCCTTAAGGGCTGATTCTGAGGTCAGAGTGTTACTTAAAGCAATTGTTATTCTATGATTCTGTGACTTCTTTCTTCAGAGTTTTGTAGCTTTCCTCTCATATCTCTCATAGATCTCTCTCTCTCTCTCTCTCTCACACACACACATATATATATTATATAGTTAGATTAATATATAGCTACATAACATTTTGAGGGTGCTAATGCAAATAGAATTATGCTTATAATTTCAAATGCTACTCATTTATTGCTTATATGTAAGAAATGATTTTTTGTATATTCTGGAGCCCTGCTATAAATGCTTTTTGATTCTAGGAGGTTATATTTTGGTCAGTTCTTTCATATTTTATGTATAGAGATTTATGCCACCTGTGGAAAAAAAGTCCTCTTCCTCTGCAAACTGTGTTTCATTACTTTTTCTTGTGTTTTCATTTTTCTGTGCTGTTGAGAAGCAGTGGCAACAGGGGACATCCTGTAGCTGGTCTATGTGGGAATGTTTGGAGGTTTTTTTGTTTTTTGTTTTTTAACCGTGAAGTAAGCTGTTGTCTATAGATTTTTTATTGATATTCTTGGTAAAGTAAAGGAAGTTCGCCTCTATTTTTAGCTAGCAGGGTTTTGTTCATGAACGTGTGTTGGATCTCGTCAAATGCTTTCCGCATGAATTTCTTGGAACATGTGATTGTTTTATACAACTTGTTGATGTGATGGGCTGCATTAACTGATTTTGGAGTACAGAATCAGCTTTGCATGTCTGGGATAAACCCACTTATCCATGGTGTGTACTTATAGTTATACACTGTTGGAGTTGCTTTGCTAATGTGGCACTGATGGTTTTTGTGCCTATGTTCACAGGAAATACAGAACTGTAGTTTCCCCGTGACAGGTGTCAGGGGTTGGTCCTGGGTGAGGGTGGCACACCTTGCCCAGAGCAGTAGGATGCTCTCATAATGGTTCTTCTCTGGTCTCTCCACTGAAACACACAGTGATTTTTTTTTCCTAGTGTTCATTGGGAAAACATGGCGGAGCTCCAGGAGGTAAAGCTGTAGACCATGGGGGCCCTTATGTGTCCCCTGGAGTTTTGTCCCCTAGGTTGTCTGCACAGGGCTACAGAAACCCATTGCTTAGACTTCACCTTTCCCTTCCTCAGTCCGGGCTTCCTGGAGTGTGTGCTTGCATCTCAGCCCCTTGCTGATTTACCCTGTGCCCCCACCTCTCTGACCTATCTGAAAATTGTAGCTTGTTCAGGTTATTCAGCTTTATCTTGGTGTTAGGACAGGCTGGCGACTTCCTACATGCTGGACTGCACACCAGACTATCTTTTTATTATTTCTAAACAGTCATTCCTTATAAGCCAGTAGGTTTGCAACAAAAGTGGATTTTTATTGTCGTGTATTGGAAATGGCAAAAGCCTGCATGCCTGTCCCCTGGGCCCCCCCTTCTACCTGGTAGGAGGGCAGTGGATGAGGTGGAGTGGCGGGCACATGGCCTTGGAAAGGTGACTCCCAGCTGGCTGCCAAAGTCAACCCTGACATTCACACTGCCTCTGGGGATGAGTTAAAAATGGCTCAGTACATGGGCTGAAGCTTCTTACAGGCTTGCTATGCAGGGAACAGAAATAAACAAACTCTTGAGAACTTGTTAAATTGCATGTTAGTATTCTGTTCACACCTGAAGCAGAGCAGCAGGAGAGGCTGGCCAGGCTCTGTGGGGACTGTGAGAAAGGAGGCTCCAGAAATGGAGGGAGAACACGAGAGCTGCGTAGAATAAAGGGCGCTTTGAGCCTTCCTTGCAGACGGCTTGTGCTTGTGTAATCTGTTCTGTGCAGGGAGGGAGGCAGGGCTCAGCCAAGCTCACCCAGCTCATCATTATCTCAGATGGAATGCAAGTCCCTTCCCTGGCCCTTAGTTACTGTTGTGTTTGTTTGGCAATAACTTAAGTGTTTTTGTTGATCTGAGTAAGGTGATTTAATTAACTGTAAAACTACGAGAGGTGCACGGTGAAAATGGGACAATGTCCAGGGGCAGAGATTTCAGGCTTGGGTGTAACTGCATCAGGTAAACCACAGCTTCCTGTTGTGTACCTGTGTGTGCTTTGGGGAAACAAAGTATGTATCAGGTTCCATATCTGTTGTGGGAGAGTAGTAATAAAAAAGGTGTTTTGTGCAAGATAACCAAGTTAAATATGAGATGTGAAGAGTTTAGAATTGGGTTGGAGAGTCTTGAAGAATGTTTGCCATGAATATTATGCGCAGGGTATAGTTTGCCTTCACAAAGGACTTGATGATAGTGGTCTGGCCAGGGAGGAAAGGCTGGGTATTGATATTTCTTATTCCCATTTTAGTTTTTTTTTCTTTTACATTTGAGGGGCAGAGAGGTAGAGACAGATCTTTCATTCACTGGTTCACTTCCCTGATGTCTGCAACAGTCCAGACTAAGCCAGGCTGAAGCCAGGAACCTCAGTGTGTTTCCAGGTGTCTGGTAGGCACCTAACTACTTGGACCTCCCAGATGTACATTACCAGGAAGCTAGAATGCAGGGCAGAGGCAGCACTCATACCCAGGTACTCCAATGTAGGATGCAGGCCAAGTACCCACCTTGGCTATTGGTCCTTAGCATGGGCTCTACTGACCACTGTAGCTTCCCTCTCCCTGTGACATATCCCTGTGGTTCCTCTCAGTCCAGGGGGTGAGTTGACATCCACACTGTACAGGAAGCATTGTGTTGCCCAGGTTTGCTCCCAGTCTCCACCATGCCACTTTTTCCTGGACAATGCTATTGTCACCCTACTCTACTCCACTTTCTCCACTGGGTTCCTGCCTTATTTCACTCTGCTATCAATTGGCCCTCATTCCTGGTGCTCCTATTTCCAGGTGCAGGATGTGTCCAATGCCCAGCACCTCCTGGAAGCAGGAGCTTCCTGCTGGTAAAGGCCACTGCATTTCTTTTTTATCTTGTTGGCAGGAGAGGGCTAGAGACTGACCAGGGAGAGTCAGGGCTTCCCTACTTGTGCCCCAAGTGCACTTCATAGTCACACCATAGGACATTCAGCCTCCTGATTTGAGATGATAATTAACTTCATGGCTTCAATATATCCCCTGCTATCTTCATTCCTTCCTCCCTGTCTTCCTTGCTTTTTAAACAGATTTATTTATTGGGACTGATGCTGTGGCAAAGCAGGTAAAATTGCTGCCTGCAGCACCCGCATCCCATGTGGGTG